>NC_091166.1:34020324-34205324 GCF_040958095.1 Procambarus clarkii
GATGACTTTGTCAGTGTTATAGTATTGAGAAAGTAAAGGGAGCCAGGAAGATAGGAAGATGGGAAGCTGAAGCAAACACCAAACATGGTTTCAATATTATGATAAAATCCAACTATGCCAGTCGAGCGAAGGTTAAAAAGTGGGCCCAGAAGCTGAAACTAGACCTTAGTGAACCCGGTTATATGTCAGTGCCAACACAGGTTTTTGCTCTCTCCAGCCCTTATACACCCCTGCTCCCATTGTGGCAAGGTTTACAACACAATACACCGCAACACTCACCATAAAAGTACCAGGACCAGAATTCATCGAAACCAGCGGCAGGTGGTTTGTCTGGGGGCACGATGTTGCAATAGCTCATACACAGCAGCACGATGTTCAGGATCCCAAATGCCACCGCCTCTACCTGCCACGATCGGGAGGGATGCTTGCTTTAATCACATATGTACTGTACTGTGTGTTTGTCAGTCACAATTATTCATGTGATTGTTAAGTTGTTTATAATTATTAATATAGTCTGCCATTATAGTTATTTATAGCTTAATATTTTTTTAATATTTATCTGAGCTTCAGGCACATATGGGGAGTGTCCGACGTATCAAGGTGCTCAAAATCTTACTCGAGTTCAGAAAATATGAAAAATATTAGAGAACAATTGTGATTGGGCTGTATATAATTTTGCTATATTACTGAATTCATTTGGTTTTCCTCTTGACCATGTCCAGCTATCAACCACTATAGATTCCAGCCTCATATGCAAATCAAACTGATTTAATTATCTAATCTGGTCTTGATCAAATTTGCTCTCACATTCTGACGTGCAAGTCTAACCTGTGCCACGCTGACATCAACTGATGCTGCCATTGTGTTGGTCATCTAACCTGACCTGAGGGACTTCGTAGTATAAGACGACACAATACTCACGCCTGAGAAGATGGCCGCAATGTACGTCCTCTTGTGGGGGTCGCAGCAACACCCTGTACACATTTTGGTACGGCTTTCCTTGTTGATGTTTTTCCTGTGTTCACCTAACTAATGTCGCAATACCTTTGTTCTTGTGTACCAGTGGAAGCGCCTCGACCGTTTAAGTCTAATATGAGAATACTTCTTGCACTGGTAATTAATTTTCTTTGCGATCACATAACCTATATTGTCGCAACACGTCTAGGATCACGGAATATCACGCAAGCTGAAACATAAGATATAATGACATAAGATTAATGGAATATGAATGAGTTTGGGGGGGATATAAATGGAAGCTGAATCGTATAGATCAATAGGCCTTCCGGAATGTCTTTTATGATTCTTATTAATCTGCACAAAGAAAGCCTATTTGCCCATACCAGATCACATTTCTGTTACTCGTACTGCATTGGAGAGCCCTTTGTCTATTGGTTTCTCATAGTCGGGGACAAGAAGTGTGTTAAGGTTGTCGAGGTACTCTTTAGCCAATTACTAACATCCCGAGGATGCAACCCATTTAGACAACAAACTGTAGTTCAATTGCCATATACAAAATATAAACAAGTATCTAAAACTATAGGCCTACATTATCAAATCTGTTACTGTGTGTCTCGTTCAGCGATGATAACATTATATTATTCATTCATCCATTCATATCTGTGCCTGGAGATCTGCAACTCAAAACTCCCCCTCAGTTTTGTTTAGTTTAATTCATTTATTATGCACCCCATACCTATCTTGTGGGCAGTAATGGAAAGGGGTTACAGAGGCACATAATGACTTAGGGACTGAACCCCAAAATTAATGTAGCTAAGCAAGTTACAGTCTTCATATGCTAGTTACAGAGTTTAATGTGTATTAGTATTATATTAACAATGCGTTCAAGAATGCCCACAAGTGCAGTCTCTAGTAGCTTACACATGTAGTGGGCTAGTTTCATAGTTGATTTACCTATCATGCATACCACCCCGACCCCCACCAACCAGTGAGTAGCACTGAAAAGGTTAGTCACCCATATTTACTACATACAGTTAGAAAACTGCAGATATTTGGCCAAAATTTCTGGAGATCATTTTGAATTAAATATTTAGACATTTCTTGAGTTTTTAGGTAAATTATACCCAAGGCAGTTTAATATAATGATAATCTTTATCACGCTATCACCTGATCTTTACTTATCTGAGTACAATATTGCGATACAAATATATTGCCTCCAATAACCAATATCGCATCATCTTGCCGCATAACAAAACAAAGAGTCCTGAATGGAAACTGTTTATAACTAATAATATATTCAAATTTAGACAAAACACACACATACTGCTGATAAAATGCACATTATGATGATCAAAGCACACATACTATTAAAGCATTCATACTGGTGATAAAAGCACACATACTGACGACCAAACCAAATAACTTACGCCTCTGAACACCCAGCAGTGAATAAGTACCTGGTTGTTATATAATTTGGTGGGTCATGTTTCAGGGAAAATTAAGATTAAGGACCTGACTGAAATGCTGGGTGTGGTAATGACTTTACAAGAACGTAAAAACTCCTGTACGTATATATAAATAAAATGGAAAAAAACATACTGGTAGACAAAGCACACACACACATACACACCAGTGGTCAAAACATACACTGACGATCAAGAAACACACATGGCTGTAGCCATGGTGTAGTGGTCTAAGGCATTTGTATGGGAGTATTTAGAGCATAAGTATGAAACCTCATCTTGGCTACTACCGGTTTTCCAGTAGACTGACAGTTGAGAAGCAGGACCAAAGAGCCACAGCTCAACCCCTGCAAGCACAATTGGGTGAGTACACACTGTAGATCAAAACATACATACTGGTGATCAAAACACACATACTGATGATCAAAATGCACATACTGGCAATCAAAACACACATACTGATAATCAAAACACACACATACTGGTGATCAAAACACACACATACTAGTGATCAAAACACACACATACTAGTGATCAAAATACACATACTGGTGATCAAAACACACACATACTAGTTATCAAAACACACATACTGGTGATCAAAACACACACATACTGGTGATCAAAACACACACACACTGGTGATCAAAACACACACATACTGGTGATCAAAACACACACATACTGGTGATCAAAACACACATACTGGTGATCAAAACACACATATTGGTGATCAAAACACACATACTGGTGATCAAAACACACACATACTGGTGATCAAAACACACATACTGGTGATTAAAGCACACACACATACTGGTGATTAAAACATGCACATACTGGTGATCAAAACACACATACTAGTGATCAAAACACACATACTGATCAAAACACACACATACTGGTGATCAAAACACACACACATACTAGTGATCAAAGCACATATACTGGCAATCAAAACACACATACTAGTGATCAAAACACACATACTCGTGATCAAAACACACATACTGGTGATCAAAACACATGCACTGGTGATCAAAACACACACACTGGTGATCAAAACACACATACTGATGATCAAAACACATATTGGTGATCAAAACACAAATACTGGTGATCAAAATACACAAACTGGTGATCAAAACACACACACACTGGTGATCAAAACACACACATACTAGTGATCAAAACACACATACTGGTGATCAAAATACACATACTGGTGATCAAAACACACATACTAGTGATCAAAACACACACATACTAGTGATCAAAACACACACATACTAGTGATCAAAACACACACATACTAGTGATCAAAACACATACTGGTGATCAAAACACACACATACTAGTGATCAAAACACACACACATATTAGTGATCAAAACACACATACTGGTGATCAAAACACACACATACTGGTGATCAAAACACACACATACTGGTGATCAAAACACACATACTGGTGATCAAAACACATGCACTGGTGATCAAAACACACATACTGGTGATCAAAACACACATACTGGTGATCAAAACACACACACTGGTGATCAAAACACACACATACTGGTGATCAAAACACACACATACTGGTGATCAAAACACACATACTGGTGATCAAAACACACATACTGGTGATCAAAACACACACTGATCAAAACACACATACTGGTGATCAAAACACACATACTAGTGATCAAAACACATACATACTAGTGATCAAAACACACATACTAGTGATCAAAACACACATACTGGTGATCAAAACACACATACTGGTGATCAAAACACATGCACTGGTGATCAAAACACACATACTGATGATCAAAACACATATTGGTGATCAAAACACACATACTGGTGATCAAAACACACACATACTGGTGATCAAATCACACACACTGATGATCAAAACACACACATACTGATGATCAAAACACACATACTGACAATCAAAACACACTGATGATCAAAACACACATACTTGTGATCAAAACACACATACTGGTGATCAAATATAAGCACAAATAGCGGGACCATTCACAAGCTGCCAGTTTCCTGTCCTGGTTGAGGCCACTGGAGTGTTAGTGACCCTCAAGTAAATTCAGGTAAATATTCTTGGTCAAAATACACATACTGCAGGACAAAACAATCACCCTCCTGGACAAATAAGTTAATCATCAGGAATAAAATTAAATGCAGTATGGCTATATAGGAATTGGAAAGAATCTGAGGGCAGACTTAAGAACTGGATGGAGTGAAGGAACCGTGCCCAGCCAATAACTAGATTAGTGATCGAATGCTAACCCTGCAAGAAGTGAAGCAGTCACATCACCGACTAGTCTAAGTGGATGGGGCCAGAGAACACACATACACAGATGAACACAAGGTAAGTTCTATGTACTTAAGAGCACACTGAGGCACCTACTGTGTTCTTGGCAAGGGTTGTGTTGGCAAGGTTAAGTGTGCTATACAGCTCCACAGTGATCACGCAGGCCATGATAACATTGATAAGACTATCTCTCAGGTAGCAGCAATGTCCTTATCTCTAACCTACATTTATTGAAGAATCAACTTACACGAGTTGTATGCATTCACATTTTTTTTATGCTGGTCTCCATAACTTAAATTTATTATTTATCTCAATTCATACAATTATTTAGTTAAGTTCATTTATTATGTACCCCATACCCATCCCATGGGAAGCAGTGGAAAAAAGATTACATAATGGGCTCAGGGGCTGAACCCCAAAATTCATTTAACCAAACAGGTTACAGTCATGATAAACTAGTTGGTTTAATGTATATTAGCATTATATCAATTTTGAGTTCGAGACTGACCACAAGCACATTTTTTAGGCCCAGCTCTGCCCATATTAGGGCAGAGCTGCTGAGCCTGTTATATATACCTTTATAACATTTTCACAACCATTTAAATGCAGTGAGCTAGTTACATAAATGATTTCCCTATCAAGTACACTCTTACCTCTTCCCCTCTATCCAGTGGGCAATGGTGGAGAGGTTACAATCACCGACATTCACTACCTACAGTTTACAAATGTGGGTGAGTGTAACCTTTCCACCAGTGCCCACCACATAGGGGTGTGCATGATAGGCCAATCAATCGTGAAAGTAGCTCACTGGATTTAGCTGCGCTGAAAATGTTATAAATGCATATTTAACAGCCTCAGGAACTCTGCTCTAATATGCATTTAGCTAGCTTGGCAATAAACAGCACCGATGAACTTGTTAGAGTTTATTAGCATAAACATCAAGCATTAACTTAGTTTCAGTTAGTTTATTAGAACTAAGTACCTATGTGAGCCATGCATCCCACGTCCATGATGTAGTCCACACAATGTGTACTACAGGTTGCAGTGGCACATGATGGACTCAGGAGCTGAACAAACGTTAGTTATATGCAAGTTACAGCATTACTAAAATACCTCCAGAAGTTAATATACACAGTCACACAATGTCTCAAGCACTAAGTGCAGGCAATGAGTCACAATAACGTGGCTAAAGTATGTTGACCAGACCACAAGCTCTTTAGTCTCCTTTAGTCTCTCAAGCACTAAAACTCGTGTTTATTGACTAAATGAATTTGCAACTCACAATGGTGGTAGTCTTATTAAAGCACTGTAGTTAATGTTACTATAGTCATGAAATAAGCAAGTAAGAATCTTGCAGACAGTGTACATTTAAATATATGAACTATCTACTGTATGTAACCTTGAAATACTTACCTGTGGACACTGTTGATTTTTTTCTATCACAACCTGATCTGGGACCATACTGCCGTGGTGATTGCCAGGTCTGAGGTCAGCTTTCCCTAGTTATTAACTGATGTGTGTCCAGCATGTAAGGCATGTCTTTGTAGCCTGCAAGCCCACGAAACCATCACAGCTAGCCAGGTTGATTGATAAGTCCAGTAAAACTTGTTAAGTTCTCTATATCTTCACTGTTGTTATAGCAATATTCCTTATATTTTCAAGGAAGGCTTTCCTTGGTGGTCTCCTGAGCTACCTGCCTGGTTAGCTCCAAGCCAAAAGAACTCAATCTGGCTGTTGTTATTCATGAGTGCTTGCCAGGAACCAGGACCAGAATCTGGCTCCCTCAATAGAGGCACGGGAGTCTTGGGGATGCTAGACCAACCCAGGTCAAGCGGAAACAACAAATATAGCCCCTCCAGAACCTTGACACAAACTATGTACACACTCGTTGTCCAGTTCCCATTGCTATTTAGTCACACTCGTTCACCACCAGATGACAGCCCTACAATTCAGGGCTCCAGCCAGCTGTCCACCGCAGAAATGTGCTACCCAAAAGAGACGCTTGAGAACCCCAGGAGGAGGAATGGCAGGACTAGACCACCACTGAGAGGACCTGTGAGAGAGACGTTTCATTATATTTAATGCTGGATTTCTGGAAGGGATTTCCTTGGTTACTCCCGAAGCTGGAATCAGCCAAGCTACATTCATAGATAAACTCTCGCCTGTTCAGAGCTATAACCAGGGGAAAAAAATAAAGACCAGATGTTGGGCTCACCACACCAGCAAGGGTGGGAAGAAGACTAAACTTAGACTGGGTGGAATTCACCCTCTCCTCCAAAACAGGATTGCCACACACCACAGGGGCCAACTTTGGGGCATCCAAATGAGCATGTTGTAAACTATGAAAGCAGGAAAGTGAGCCCACAAAGTGGCAGTTTCCTGAAAAGCCTCCTGCCCCAAGGCAAGTTCTATTAATACGTTAGAGACCCAACGAGCACAAATGTTGCAGTATTTTTTGAGCCATAGAGACATTAGAAAAAGAATTTGTTCAGTGTCAGGGTACCATAGTTAACAAAAGGAATGCATTAGGCAGTGATGTGATGGAGGCAGTCTCTATATGCAGTTTCAAATTTAGATATGTTAGAGCCCAATAGGCTCAGGAACCTGTAGACTAGTTGAGTGACAGTTGAGAGGTGGGACCAAAGAGCTGCAGCTCAACCCTGGTAAGCACAACTAGGCAAGTACACATTTTAGGCTTATATCAAGGGTACCCCCATGGTTGAACTACTGACCCTCCCCAGGATACACCCCCACCACAGTTGACTAACTCCCAGGTACCTCTTTACTGCAAGGTGAACAGAGGCATTAAGTGAAAGGAGATGTATCCAACCATTTCTGTCCTCACAAATCGAACCCCAAGTTCCCCAATTGTGAGGTGAGAACAAACCTAATTGAACAATAAGATGTAATTGCAAACATAGGTAACACTTTTGAATTTCTCCCTGGTGAAATATTTATCTGTTGGTCTTCTTAGGTCACTGTATACTGTGAACAAATGTGTATGTACATTATACTGGTATATCAATAAAGGATATGATAATTCTCTAAGGATAAATAAATTGTTGTGTATGAGAAATATACATTTATTTTGTTACTTTTCCTCCATTGCCAATTATTTTGGGTGGAGCAGGTGCATCATACAACTTCATATATACAGTACTGTGTATGTATATATATATATATATATATATATATATATATATATATATATATATATATATATATATATATATATATATATATATATATATATATATATATATATATATATATATATATATATATATATATATATATATATATATATATATATATATATATATATATATATATATATATATATATATATATATATATATATATATATATATATATATATATATATATATATATATATATATATATATATATATATATATATATATATATATATATATATATATATATATATATATATATATATATATATATATATATATATATATATATATATATATATATATATATATATATATATATATATATATATATATATATATATATATATATATATATATATATATATATATATATATATATATATATATATATATATATATATATATATATATATATATATATATATATATATATATATATATATATATATATATATATATATATATATATATATATATATATATATATATATATATATATATATATATATGTCGTACCTAATAGCCAGAACTAACTTCTCAGCATACTATTCAAGGCCCGATTTGCCTAATAAGCCAAGTTTTCATGAATTAATGTTTTTTCGTCTACCTAACCTACCTAACCTAACCTAACCTAGCTTTTTTTGGCTACCTAACCTAACCTTACTTATAAATATAGGTTAGGTTAGGTTAGGTAGGGTTGGTTAGGTTCGGTCATATATCTACGTTAATTTTAACTCCAATAAAAAAAATTGACCTCATACATAGAGAAAAGGGTTGCTTTATCTTTTCATAAGAAAAAAATTATAGTAAATATATTAATTCAGGAAAACTTTGCTTATTAGGCAAATCGAGCCTTGAATAGTAGGCTGAGAAGTGAGTTCTGGCTACTAGGTACGACATATATATATATATATATATATATATATATATATATATATATATATATATATATATATATATATATATATATATATATATATATATATATATATATATATATATATATATATATATATATATATATATAACAACATTACAAATTAGCCAACAAAAAGTGATTTATTCTCAACTTGAGTGTAACAAAGTACTGTACTGTAAATCACCTAACTTCCTGTATGTGAATGTCATGTATCTATTCAGCTTACCCTGATGCTACATCTCGTAGATAAAGTTTTGCATATACGTACTATACAATATATCTATCTTTAACTCAATAAGCAACTAATAGAAATGGGTTTAGTTCAGACGCATCAATAAGCATGGATCATAAGATGATAAAATATTGTACATTAATACAGTACTTTCAATGTTATTCTGGAACTAATAGTCAATTAACCCTTCTGCTGCTTCATTTATTTTGAGACTACCATACCAATTCTGTGAGCCCTTTTTTTACTATTAAATTACATGAATAATTCAAGGTAATGAAATTATAAAGGAAATGATTGCTTTGGGGAAAATAATTCTAGGAGCTATATTTTTAGCTATGGTTGGCATACTGGTGATCAGAGCAAGAACCTGGCCCCCCCTCCTCACTGAGGCACAGAGAGCTGGGGCATATTATTGTCGCCCTCACTGGGAAAGCATCCAGAAAGTCTGTGAAGCTTTATAGACAACTGCAAGGTTCATAGAAAAGGAAGTATTGAAACAACCAAATGATTCAGACTAAACGATTGCTTCACTCGAAACTATAGTAGTGTACTATGAATTCTGTAAGGTTAGTACCAATACTCACCACCAGGCGGCCTCGGTCCACAACCACCTCCAGTGGTCAGTTTGGAGATGGATATGCAGCTAATGAACCTGGTAGGGAGGGATACAGGGAGCCACTGGGAATCTACCAAAAGGATGCATTTAATTACATTTAATGCTGATTTTCTGGGAAGAGCCCTTAGGTTAGCCCTTTACGGGAGCCGGTCGGCCGAGCGGACAGTACGCTGGACTTGTGATCCTGTGGTCCTGGGTTCGATCCCAGGCGCCGGTGAGAAACAAAGGGCAGAGTTTCTTTCACCCTATGCCCCTGTTACCTAGCAGTAAATAGGTACCTGGGTGTTAGTCAGCTGTCACGGGCTGCTTCCTGGGGGTGGAGGCCTGGTCGAGGACCGGGCCGCAGGGACACTAAAAATCCCCAAAATCATCTCAAGATAACCTCAAGATAGGTTGCTCCTTGAATCTAACTAATCACAAAGGGGCTGCTAGCTAGCAAGCTGGCTAGCTATGATGACACAGTAGACAACCAAAGGAAAATGGGCCTTGGAATAGGGCACCAAAGACAATGGGACCAATCATGAAGGTGTTCACTGAGGAAGAACCAGTAGTACGTGGGCAGCAGCAAAGTGCCGCCACCAGCCACAACAAACAATGAACCCTCAGTTGGAACAACTAAGCATAAATCATGAAAGAACTCTCCCTAGAAGCCAGAAAAGGAGAAGGAGAAGGCACCAGATGTTTAAACCACTTACAAGGGCCAAAGGAATAAAATTTCTCCTTGCTTCCAGAGAAGCATACAATTCCCTCCAACCTTGTAACCAGAGATGAGTCAACAAAAACACTACTCCAAGAAAATACCTGACCAAAGAAATAACTGAGGACAGAGGAAAGAAAGATCAAGATGGCTTAGGAGAAGCGTGAGCTAACCGGAGATGAAAGAATGCTAGAGACAACTTGCAGGATGACATTGTGATGTATCAATGCCAAATGTAAGCACAATGGCTCTGCCAGTGCCTAACAATAAGAGGCAACAGTATCAAGAAGTTATGGATCCAGAAACAACCACAATAATAATACAGACTCCCAAGAACATACACCAGAGTGGTTGACATGTGGAATGCATTAGGCAGTGATGTGGAGGAGGCTGACTCCATACACAATTTCAAGTGTAGATATGATAGAGCCCAATAGGCTCAGGAACTTGTACACCTTTTTTAGGCTCTGAGTATGGTGTAGTGGGTTAAGTACATACCTGCCATCTTGATGACCAGGGTTCAAGTCTCCTGTTGAGTTTGGGTGTCTAAAAGGTGTAAAAGTCAATCTTATACAAGAGGTCATAGATTTAAACTAGCTAAACACAGATGCCGAAGAAATATAAGAAAATTCACCTTCGCAAACAGAGTGGTAGACGGTTGAAACAAGTTAAGTGAGAAGGTGGTGGAGGCCAAGACCGTCAGTAGTTTCAAAGCGTTATATGACAAAGAGCGCTGGGAAGACGGGACACCACGAGCGTAGCTCTCATCCTGTAACTACACTTAGGTAATTACACTTAGGTAATTACCTGTTGATTGACAATTGAGAGGCGGGACCAAAGAGCCAGAGCTCAACCCCCGCAAGCACAAATAGGTGAGTACCAAGGAGAAAGTGAAGGAACAGAAGAGGCAAAATGAGAGCCAGACAATGTCATACTGCCACCACAAAAAGAGAGGTGAGGCACCAATATCCCAGAGAGCTGCATGCCACACAAATGGCAAGAGACCCACATCAGAAATATCAGATGCATAGAGCAGAGGAGAAGGGTGAACCAGCGAGACATGTTGCTGGGCCAATCTGCTGATAGAGGCGGAGCCACAGAAATACATCTAGATTCAGATGACCAAACCACACACCAGAAGATGATGATGAGACAATGTTTCGATCCATCCTGGACCATTATCAAGAGAAAGCAAGTATATCTAGGTGGTGATCTAAGTGTGGAAACTATTATGTGTATTGTTTTCATCTGGGCCACAAATTATTTCAAGCACTTTATTGTTTTAGAGTATTGTGACTTTAGTGGTGGTTATTTTGCATGGTTCAATGGTGATTTCAAAGAGTAAGACTCCTTTTTCACTTCTTTCAGCAGGCCAGATTCTGGTCCTAGCCCCCAATAGGCACTTGTGGGTCACAGAGTCCTGGTATGTTCCCCGTGGCTTTGTTACTTCCAGGTTGTATCATTGGGGACTTACTAAGGTGTTCCTCTCAAGAACAAAAACATTTGGCTGGTGGGTTGTTTGGAGCCTGACAGATTCAACAAAATCCTTCATGCAACAAATTAACTTTGCTCCATATAGTTTTTTTAATTCACACTATGGAGAAAATTCAATTTATGAAAATACTGTATAGTAGAACATACATAGAATTACATAAAAATAAAGACAAAATTCTAGCTGCTATACTTTTGTTTTGTGCATGTAAATATGTCTAGGGGGTAACTCAAGCCACCACATGGGACCCATTCCCGCATGGGCACTTTTGCCATTTAAGTCTTTCCCACCACTCGTAAGTTATTATATTGACTACTGTTTACCCAAATCCATTCAGGAACACCTACTAATGTCGTAACAAATAATTAGATCATCACTAAAAATATCAAATAAGCATGAGTATCCTACCTCATATGCGAAGGGGGACAGGCAGGGCAAATGACATGTCAGCCGGGGTGAAGGTCGGATGTGCACTGAAGGTTTCCAATTTTATCAAATCAAAGCCTCTCTATCTCCAAAGACCTCTGATGCCATATCAAACATTTGCAGTGTTTATGTACAGTTGCTATGTCTCAAGTGCCACAGGCATGGTCCGCATACACCACGTAAACTTTGAAAACACTCCAAAACATTCTCTGCAGCAGAAGGGTTAAGATATCTGATATTTTCAAAGGCATTTAATATCACAGATATTTATACACGTAAATGATGTAATTAAATTGTATAAACATTACCCATATTAACATTTATTTGTGTTTTAATTCTTAAAATAAAATATATAAACTATTTTTAAATAAAAATGTACAGGTGCATTATAAAACATAAGAAAATGTCAAACACATTTTCATTCTAATCTAATTATTTTATACTGTCAACATATGCTTATGTTTGAAGCTTTGATTTTAAGCTAGCTATAGCTCCAAGAATTTTGTTTTTGGCAGATGCAGTCGTTATTCCTAAATCTTCAAGATCAGTATCTGAAAGCTCTAAGAATGCATCCAAGTCCACTTCCTGGTCAATGAACAGGTCAAGATATTGCTTAAGGGCCAATTTCTGGAGTACTTCTGAAAGCTGACCAGAACCTAAACTTAGCGTAAGGTCGGAGGAAGCAGTGCGAACATCAGCTTCCTCACTCACATCGGGTACAAGTGTAGCAGTAGACCTGGAAGATTTTGATGATTTTGATGATTTTGAGGTGACGGTCTTTAGTGAGGAGCCTCCTGATCCTTCGCTGTCCAACGATGACACTAGCACATCATTTTCACCAACAGGTTTTCCATAATGTCTTTCCCTGCTCCCATCACTGTTCTTATTACCTTTTGGCCCATTAGCTTGTAGAATAGAACCAAGACATTTGGATTCACCTGAGAAGACATTTAAATTAAATCAATATTACCACTGCATAAAGCAGTTATTTATGCATATGCTTAAAGTAGTGATGTATGCATATGCATAAAGCATACATCAATTGAATGGCAATCTGCATATCATACTATTCTGTTGACAAAATGATACAAATCATATTTCCCAACACAGAATACTGTAACCTGTTCTAAAATCAGATAAATGGCTGACAACAAAATTTTAGATTTGGTTGGGGGCTTTCTAATAATGAATCACTTAACTTATTTGATAATAAAAACAACATTGAATGTAATGAAATGCCTCTTTTTGGTAGGGTCTCAGTGGCTCTATAAAGCTATTTTGCTGAGGAAGCTTCCCTCTACAGAGTCACATTCTGTTTTCTGGGGTCACTGGGCCCTTAAAACTCCCACTGATCCAGCATCAGATTAAACGAAAAGAAATAAAATGAAAATCCAACGATAGAAAAAATGGTCAGATCACACATGAAGCACCTTGTCATTACATAATTTTTTAATTTTTTTATCCATATCTATGTACGGGTATTTATCATATTTTCTCTCGTTCTGCCAATTTGAGTTCATCAAGTAATTTGTATTGTTTTTATTGTGGTGGAACGGATTATTTTTATTTCTAATATTTTAAGTGGGAAAATTTGTTTTGAGAGATGAGCATTTCACATGACAAGCTCGGTGCCAGGACGGATTAAATTCGTTTATCGAGGTTCCACTGTATATGTAAATTCTGTAAAATGATTTTCTCTGGTTGTTTGGTACTGCTTCAGTGCCAGGAATAATATTACAAAATACATTATATAAAAATCCTCAGAAATGCTTTGCAGAACAGATCCAGGTATCAAGGGTTAGACCGATTCATTCACAACACTTACCCGAGGACTGGAGGCTCGGGCCAGATAATGATGATCCTGGAGACGATCCTCCACTTCCCATACTCCACTTGAGGAGTCTGGAGTTTGTAGCATGACGAGGTGGTTCTACTGGCCCTCCTGGCAGGATCTTGCGTCCTGGAGGCATAGCCTTAGACACAAATCCTGGCTTTCCTCCAGTAGGGGAAATATGAGGAGGGACCATACTCTTCATAGTCTCTGTCACATGGATGCTGCCTGCTCCAAAATCCTTGAATGCAATTGTAATGTATATAAGATTTTATGATGTTTTTATATTTGTTAAACAGATATAAAATGTAAACAATGATTTAAATATGATATTCACTCAAATGAATATTCTTTTCACAAACGTTTTTGGTGATAATGCTTTTAAAATAATATTATAAAATGTTCAAAAGTGAAACACATTTTGATATTACTATATATTAAAAATATTAATTACATATCAATATAAACCATTTTGCTAAAAGCTTTATGAGCAATTATCCACATAATCCATTATTTAATATCAAATAAAAAATTATTAAAACACTGAGAAATCTCCAAATGGACCCCAAGTACTGTATAAGAATACCAGTAGCACAACAAGCCCTTGCCACATGAGGATAGAAAATGCCAAAACTGAGGTCTTATATTTGTGGATTCACTCACAAACAGCTCATCCTTAAAATATTATAAGAAATTACACACTGAAGTACATAAATTTACCATAATAGGTGGCAATCTTATCTCCTGAGGAAGGATAGGATCATACTGCATAGGTGCTAGTGGAGGCACTAAACTTATTTCCCTAAGGCTGTCTCTCTCTGGAGAAGCAGTTCTTTGCGGCTTGATTCCCTTCACCTTGTGGAACCTGCAACAAGGTTCCAATGCATTGTTATTAAATACATTACTATAAGCAACTTTCTAATGTTATATTACAGATATAATGTGTTCATATTTGATTGGAATGACTGCACCATAAATATTATTTTGGTACTACTCCTGACAAATGTAAATGAAAAAGTACAGTGCTGTATATTAAAAATAATTTTGTTTAAAAATAATTTAAAAAATCATCTTTGAATGTAATGAAACGCCATTTTCTGGGTGAGACCCAGAGGCTCCCCACCTCTGGGGAACCGACGGGGCTCCCCTCAGAAAATAGTGTTAAATGCAATGAAATTCCTTTTCCTGATCCACAGTAGTTTTTTTCTTGCTAAATGGTGGTCCAACCAAGTTTAAGGGAGATTCCTTAGGCCTATGCGACCAAGCCTTGCTTACCAAGAGCCAGGACCAGAATTTGGCTTTCTCTATGAAGAGAGGGATTAGAGATCAACCTGCAAGCAAGAGAACCTACTGGAGAGCATAAAAACAACAAAAACCAAGCAACTGCTTGAAGAAAATTAGGTACCCAAAGTCAATATGACAAACGATCATTGCTCTGGGGTAAACACCTGAATCACGATGTGCCTGACAGCCACCAGGTGACAGCCCAGGTCACCCAAGGCTTCAGCCAATATGGTCCCCTAACTTATGAGTTGCCCAAATCAAACCCTCCAACCCACGGGAAAAAAGGAAAGAGGAACAAGAAACTACTGAGAGCCCACCAGAAAAAGATGTCTCATTACATTCAATTCTTAACTTTTGGGAAGGCCCATCAGTAGTTCCCTAAAACTACTATACAACGTACTTCAGCAGAGGAGGCAAACATTTCAAAAATAAAAATGTGGCCAGGACTCAACCATAGGAGAAGACAAGGACCTGGAACTGAGAAGCTGTGAGCCAAATGCAGATATGCAAACCCGTGCAAAGAAGCCAAGGGATACCTTATAATTCATTTTGCCAAGGGACAGATAGCCAGTGTGCATATGCATGCCAGACTTATATCAAGGTCCCCCCCCCCCCAAAGGTTGAACTACTGAGCCTTCCCAGGATGTAACTTTACAAGCTGACTAACTCCTGGGAACCTATTAACTGCTAGTTAAACAGATGCATTAGGTAATAGGAAATGTGCCCAACCACTTCTGTCCCGCTTAGGATTTGAAACTGGGATGCCCAACTGAATCAAGAACAAACCCGGTTGTATTACCAGGATCCACTGACTGTACTACTGGGACCCATAAAGAGCTAAAGGCCAACATTCAGATGGACCATGCAATTAATGCAGAGCCCAAACATAAGTCAAGCAAAATGGAAACACTGACCAATGGAGCAAGAACATACCAATTAGGAAAAAAATTTCCCAGATGGCTGCAGGGATACTAATAGGCAAGAGATCTGCCCATTAGGGAAGATGAGTGCCTAGGAAAGGGCTTGCCAACCTCAAGTTGCCTTTGCAGCTTGAAGGAGACCAAAACCTAACACACAAATGTGATGTTAAAACTAAACCTTTGAGCGATGCATAAGGAAATAGCTCCCATGAGACAAAGTCCAAAGGAGGGTCAACACTTGGCTAGAAATATTTGAGACCCATGAAGCTGGCAACTCAAGGAGCAGACTGTCAGCATTATTCAGGCAAGACTGGACAGTGCTAACATGGAAGCTCGACTTGTGATAACTTGGTCCAACAGGCTGTGGCTTGGAGCAACACGTAGGCCCACATATCCACTACAACCCAGCTGGTCTGGCACTTCTTGCAAGAACTTGTTTAAGTGCATCTTGAAGACTTCAACCTTTGTTCCGGCAATATTTCTAATGCTTGCTGGGAGGGTATTGAACAGCAGTGGACCCCTGATGTTCAGTGTTCTCTGATTTGCCAATGGCACCTCTACTCCTCACTAGTTCTAGTCTGCATTTCCTTCCATATCTTTTGCTCCAATATGTTGTTATTCTACTGTGCAAATTTGGAACCTATGACCCTTCCAGGAAATAAACAAATTTGGAAATATTAACTTCCATATAATGCTTGAACTATGGGAAACACTGTGCATTACCTGTTAGACACCCTGTTCCACCACTGTTTGAGACCATGCTTTGAGTGACCATCAGGAAAGTCTGCAGAATAATTGCTCGTTTGTTGAGGCCAACCTGGTTGAGGGGTAGGGGAGGGTGTTCCAATACCTAGTGACATCATCTGTTGAATTTTTTAAATGTCATAAGTCAGTCATTGTGCAGATAAATGTTACAAGTATGGCATTGTGCAGATGTAATGCTTTCTGGAGGAGCCCCTTGGTAGCTCCTGAAGCTCTTTCACCAAGATTGCTTCATACTACTAGGTCACATCAGTTGTAGAAGTTTTCTTTTGCCCCTCTATTAGAGGGCCAGAACTTGGCCCCATAGTAAAGGTGCAGAGAGCGAGTAACACACCGACACCCCATAAGGAAGAATCTAGAAAGCCAACAAAGCATTACAGTTAACTACCAGGTTCACAGGAACTGAAGCCTCTAAACTGCCAAAAAACTCCCAAAACGATTAAAATGAAATTTGAATCCATTAGTACCAATAGCTGTCATCAGATGGCTTGGAGCTCCAGCCCCTTGCCAGCTTCCCCAAGTGAGTTCTGTGTGGCGCTATCAAAACCACTAGTGCTCCTGGGTCATCTGCCTTCGTGGCAAGTGGCCTTGCTTCTTAGCTAAGTGCCAGCATATCAACCCTGGCTAACACCTACATTGACTTCGGTGTTGCACAACCAGGTGGCGCTGCCACCCACAGGGAATCAGCCAAATCCCGTAAGTACAGAGAACTGAATCACCACTACAATTTTGTCCCCGTTGCTTCTGAGACACTCGGCACCTGGGGTAAAAGTGCTACCAGTTTTTTTAACCCTTTAACTGCTCAACGCGCCAGCAGGCTCAGGCTTCGGGTGCGCAACGCGTCTCCGGGTGTTTTTATTTTTCACGTTCCATTCAAAACTCCCGCGGATACATGGGGTTCACATCAGCTTCCTCAGGGCTCTTGTAAACAGATGCCATCTTTAAAAAAAATCATGGTCCACATTGCCGGGTGTCAGAGCTTCAGTAATGAGTGAGCAACCAAGGCTGGCACTCGCAGCATGAGCGCACAGCTCTGCTGTTCAGCGTGTGGCCTAATAATGTCAAAATATATATATAACCTGTATTATTTAGTCATGATAGTATTATAGAAGAGTCTGAGTGGGATAATGACTCGGTACAATGTTCAAATATCAGTGATTCAATGCTGTTCACTATGTTCACAGCGCTAGACACAGTACCACAACATTATTTTGTCCATCTAGGAATCTTCAAACGACTTCTTAGGTTCCTATTCAAAATAAACTTGTGGTCAATTATTCATTTACAGAAATTAGTGACCAGGATTGTGGTTATAATTAGCGTTGTGGGTAGTATTGTGGAAGGAGGAATTTTGGTGAGGGAGGGGGGAAGGGAGAGAATTGAGGTAGCCTCACTGTGTGGCAGCCACTCTTGTTTTGCTCACCATACTAGCTTCATGGTTCGCTATGGGGAACACACATGTACATGGGTATATACAGTGTGCGTGTGTGTATATAGTCTAATAACAGCAACAGGAGTATGTTGAGAGGAGCTAAGAACAAAGGTAACTGCAGAAGACCTATTGGCCCATACGAGGCATCTCCTATTTATAACCACCCAATCCCACTCATATACATGTCCAACCCGCGCTTGAAACAATCAAGGGACCCCACCTCCACCACGTTACGTGGCAATTGGTTCCACAAATCAACAACCCTGTTACTGAACCAGTATTTACCCAAGTCCTTCCTAAATCTAAACTTATCCAATTTATACCCATTGTTTCGTGTTCTGTCTGGTTCATACGAGGCAGCTCCTATTGGTCCATCCGAGGCAGCTGCTATTGGCCCAATACGAGGCAGCTGCTATTGACCCATACGAGGCAGCTGCTATTGGCCCATACGAGGCAGCTGCTATTGGCCCATACGAGGCAGCTGCTATTGGCCCATACGAGGCAGCTGCTATTGGCTCATACGAGGCAGCTGCTATTGGCCCATACGAGGCAGCTGCTATTGGCCCATACGAGCTATTTTGGTGAGGGAGGTGACATCGTAATCGTAGCGTTGTCTGCTGTGTGATTTCTCATGCAGTGTATGGTGGCCACTGTACTGTTTGGACACAATACGGACTTACTTGCATAGTTCTAGTAAATAAAACATGTAGATAAGTATATATAACATGTGTAAATAGTGTAATAAAAACAATAACAGTATGGTGGGAGAAGCAATGTTGGCGAGTAAGATGTTGGAGTGAGGGAGGGCCTGTGTGGGTGTGGCTACTCACACTCGCGATTTTCTGAATGTGTTGATGGTAAATGTATATAGTGTGTGACAGTGTATAATGTGTACATATGTTGAATATATACATAAATGAACATGAAACATTGATGTGAATAACTGTATGATGGGAGGGGCAATGTTGGCGAATACAATGTTGGAGAAGTGAGGAAGGGCTGGCTGGGTGTGACAGCTCACACTCGTGGTGTTCTGAATGTGTTGATCGTGAATGTATATAGTGTGTGACAGTGTATAGTCTGTAAATAGATTGTATATATACATAAATTAGCATGATACATGGTAAATATGTGCAACGTATGTGTACACAAGTGTTATGCACATAAGACAGTGTCCTTGGACAGTACGAATGTTTTACTGCCATAATATAGTGTACGTGTTCATTATACATAGGATGAGCACATAAAAACAAATAAAATGTATTTGGAACTGTGCGCAAAAAATGAACAAAAATATATTCGCGGCAATTCGCGCGCCCCGCCCTGGGCGCCCCACCGGCCCCGGGAGCTTACGGCACGGGCGCACGGGGAATGATGACATCATACGCCACCTTACGGACCCCATAGCAGCCAAAGTAAGTACAATTTCGAAATTCCGTTGCTATACCCATATACAGGGAGGGGTTTTTGACACTTTCAGAACTAAAAAGAATTTTTTCCAGATAATTTATTTCTTGTGCACTGGGGGGGGTGTCATATTTATAGGCCGCACAGTTAAAGGGTTAAGGAACTGGGTTCTAGGCTAATTGAAACAACAAGGGACCCTAGAGCTGCCAGCTTCCTTTTCCAGCGCCTAAGCGTGGTGATACAGAGGGGAAATGCACACTGAATTCAGGGTTCCTGCCCACCATCTGAGGAGCTGGAGGAACTCGACAACTTATGATAATCATCTTTGTACCTTATATGTAACTCCTTTTTTGTAACAAAGTTTAAAAAAAAAAAAAATTATATTTTATTTATATATATATATATATATATATATATATATATATATTATATATATATATATATATATATATATTATATATATATATATATATATATATATATATATATATATATATATATATATATATATATATATATATATATATATATATATATATATATATGTCGTACCTAGTAGCCAGAACGCACTTGTCAGCCTACTATGCAAGGCCTGATTTGCCTAATAAGCCAAGTTTTCATGAATTAATTGTTTTTCGACTACCTAACCTACCTAACCTAACCTAACCTAACTTTTTCGGCTACCTAACCTAACCTAACCTATAAATATAGGTTAGGTTAGGTTAGGTAGGGTTGGTTAGGTTCGGTCATATATCTACGTTAATTTTAACTACAATAAAATATAATTGACCTCATACATAATGAAATGGGTAGCTTTATCATTTCAAAAGAAAAAAATTAGAGAAAATATATTAATTCAGGAAAACTTGGCTTATTAGGCAAATCGGGCCTTGCATAGTAGGCTGAGAAGTGCGTTCTGGCTACTAGGTATGACATTATATATATATGCAGTATATATATATATATATAATGATTAATTAAGCAAGTTCCACATGGGTAGCTAGGAGACTTTCATATTAGGTACAGTTTTTTTAGGAATACCTGTATATTGAAATAATTAAAAATGTTTCTTTCTACATAAAATATGCAGCTTTGTACATGTAATTACTGCATATACAAATTGTAAACAACAATCTAGGAGAGTTTTGTTTTGATGCAGATACTACCAAATGTTTGAAGCAAAAGTGATTAGATAATACACATATATAAAGAAAATAAGTTACAATAACATAGCTCAAACAAATAACCCAACCCACACACATGAAATAAAACTGAAGTAAAAATTGAAGTAAAGATGTTTCGGTACATCCTGGACTCTTAACAAGTTGTCACTTTCATTTCATGTGTGGACTGGGTGATTTATACACACACACACTTACTTGAGCTTCAGCAAAAATACGCATCACATCTATATCGAGCATCTCTTTTGCAAAATCAAATGCTGTGTATCCTTTATGTGATACTTTGCTGATATCTGCACCACACTGGATTAAAAATTTTGCCATTTCAGTCTGCCTGTGTCGAAAGATTAGTGATTGTTAAGTGTTAATATACAGAGAGGTACTGGCATATACTCCTAAATATCCTTTCACCACAGAGCTTTATTTTTAGTCTAAACATTATTATTGATAATGAATATATTTCATTGCTGTGATATCAAATTCATAAGCAATAACCAAAAGCTTGGTTATTGCTAAAGTGGCAACCTCTTGACACATAAGAGTAACCAGCTCTAGCAAAACTCCATAGCTAGAAGCTCACAATATTCCTGACCGAGCCCCCAAGTAAATTCAGATTTACTGGTCTGCTGTAATAACTGGTTTACAAGAATCGGACCAAATGGTGTGCAATAGAGCACCGAGTGTAATGAAATTCCACTTTCCGAGAGGTTTCCTTTGTAGCTCTTCACAGTTTAAGACCCTGATAGGATGGTGTGGAACTACCAGGCTATCAAGTGACATTCATCCTGTATGGGGACGAGTGCCCCTGTAGTTTGTCTTAATTCTTGTAACTGTTAGGAAGTAAATGGAGATCAGAAACTGATCTACTACAGACAAAAAACAGGCTGAATCAGAACACTCATCTTCTTTACAAAATATATAGGTAACATTTGGGCGAGCGCCTCACAGCTGAGTGGACAGCGCTTCAGATTCTTAGTCCTGAGGTTCCAAGTTCGATTCCCGGTGGAGGCGGAGACAAATGGGCAAAATGTTTCTTTCACCCTGATGCTCCTGTTACCTAGCAGTAAATAGGTACCTGGGAGTTAGACAGCTGCTACGGGCTGCTTCCCAGGGGGTGTGTAACAAAAAGGTGGCCTGGTCGAGGACCGGGCCACGGGGACGCTAAGCCCCGAAATCATCTCAAGATAACCTCAAGATAACACAAAACTGCTCCAAAACTACCCAGTAATTACAAACAACCCAATTCCCTATCAATAATTACCATGACTGTCTCCAGGTGGCAGTGCCACCGACTAAAGTGTCAGGAGAGGAGGAACTCTTTCCATGAGTCCAGACTAGCCTGTGGACCTCAGGTACAAAAAGAAATGCTCAGAAAGTAGCGTTTCATTACACTTTGTCCTATTCCTGAGGTGGCACCCTTGGGAATGCTTTTCTAAAGTGTCAGACTACATTTTTTAGTTCATTTATAAACTTCCTTCCAAAGTGAGGAGGAACAGAAAAGATTCGTGGTAGAATTGTGGATCTAATCCTTTTGGTCATATTCAATAAAATACATCTGTACATGCATGTGGGTGTGTTGTGCGTGCACTACACTCTAAACACCAGGCAACAAGACACAAACCCAAGGTCACCATCTAAAGTTTGTCTAGGGTGCATGTTGTAGAAGTTTTCATGTCTCTAGTTTGCATCTTGAAGGGACTGCAGGTAGCCTGGGTGTTTTGTTGAAACCATGAAGCATTGAGATGCAAAATAAGGGTGCTAGAATTCTAACAAGAAATCTGCACCGTGCAGAATTTTGCATATCAATCCATATGATTTGACCAAGTACCAAGCTGCATAACAAGGTCTCGAGACCTAACTATTCTGACTATCCTAGCACTAAGTACTGAGATGCAAAATTAGCATTAAGTACTGAGATGCAAAATAAGGTTTCTCAAAATTTATATACAAGTTTTCTCTGCACATTGCAGAGGTTCAAAAGTTACCTAGGAGAGCTGCCACCATCACAAAGCACAGGGACAAAACAAGGACAATACCAGTCCTAGGTCTGTGCAATTCATTGCAGGGTTTTACATACTACTTGGGCGTTTTACCTAACCGCAGCACCAGGACACAAAGCCTATACAGATAGCTATACAATAGCCTATACAAATACAATTTTGAACTTCAGCCTTCAACTTTACAGCCCTGCCTAAGCAGCTCACCACAAACAGGGCAACCATAAGATTTCAAGCACTCCTTCTAGCACCCCTCTATTTGTAAAAGGCAGAGGTTTAGATAATTCCAATACCTGTATTCATGCTGTGCCCTTTACTTGATGGTAAAGGGACAGCTGGCTATATCTAGTACAGTACAAGAGAAATACCTAAAATTATAACCTAAAGGATGGAGTTGTATTCGAGATTGCATAGGCTTACTGTGCTAAGCCACTGTTGTATACCACCAGTACTAAACTGAACAAACAGGCCAAAACTTCCAGAAAACAACCAGGGATCCTCAAAAACACAAATACATAGAAAATCTTTAATCCCCCTCACAAAGAACTCTGTGCAATATGAAAGCAGATCAAAACTGAAATGGAAATCCAGTCCCAGCCTGCCAGCAACCCACATTGCAACATCACAAAATATGCGAGAGGCTGTCTCTGTGGAAACCTGTCATTGATGGTCCTGCTCTCTGGTAGCAGAGAGTTGAGGTTAACAGACCAACTGGCTGTCAAAGAAGTACCCTTGACAGCCACCAGTTATCTGAATGGGATTCTGTAGTGCCTTGACTTTTGTAAAACGAGTTACATTCTGGCTGCTGTGCTGGAAGGACCTCTCCAGTGACTACCTGACAATTTATATGGCAATGCAGAACAGTTATAAAAGACCCCTGTGACCCTGGAGTAATGTCATTATGTCACTGTGCGTGTTCACATCTAGAGGACAGAACAACACTTTTGAGAGCAGTAGAATGTTAAAAGCTCAAACTATTTTGGCCCTTCAACTGCACGTATCAACCAGTGTCATTTCATTGGAGGTGCATGTCAACCAGGGTCATTTCATTGGAGGTGCATGTCAACCAGGGTCTCTTCATTGGAGGTGCATGTCAACCAGGGTCTCTTCATTGGAGGTGCATGTCAACCAGGGTCTCTTCATTGGAGGTGCATGTCAACCAGGGTCTCTTCATTGGAGGTGCATGTCAACCAGGGTCTCTTCATTGGAGGTGCATGTCAACCAGGGTCTCTTCATTGGAGGTGCATGTCAACCAGGGTTAATTTTAGGTCCAGCATTAGATTTAAAACACCTCAGGCCTCCTGTAAACAGATGGCATCTTGAAAACAAAATTGTGTGCTTGCCTCCTGGATGTGAGGGCCTCAGTACTAAGCCAGCAACTACAAGTAGTACATGAAGAAGCAGCAGAAGCAACTCACAGCAATGCCATGCAGCTCATGCCCACAGCATGAGGGTCCCAAACCTGCACACAGAAATAACTTCACATGAGACCAGAAGGCATGGCAGGATGTGTAGAATACCCCCGTTGAAAAGCAGAGGTGCAACAGGTACTCTGAGAGAGAACTCTATCAACATCAGAGGCCCGAGATTGTTCAACACATTTCCACTACACATAAGGGGCATAACTGACCGACCCCTCGCAGTGTTCAAGAGAGAACTTGATAAGCACCTCCAAAGGATACCTGATCAACCAGGCTGTGACTCATACAGACTGCGAACAGCCGCGTCCAACAGCCTGGTTGACCAGTCCAGCAACCTTGAGGACTGGTCGACGGCCGGGCTGTGGGGACGCTAAGCCCCGGAAGCACCTCAAGGTAACCTCAAGGTAAGGGAAGGTAGCATCACTTAATGATGATGAAAAAATAATTAACTGAAAAAATTTAATGAGAGTGACATAGATGATCCAAAGAATACCTGTATGATAATTGAACACGTTATCTTTTCATGTTAACTGAGATGGGAAATACAGTGAACACTTTAAAAGTTCTGGCTCATTTTGGAAAGCATGTATAACAGTTGAAAGTTGACAAGTTTCAAAACGTAAAGTGGTGCAAAAGCAATTGTATGTCTTTGTCAGGGAAATATGACTAAAAATTAGTGACTGTGGAGTAAGATCTAACCAAAACAGCAGAGAATGAATATCTTTGTGTGAGGCAAATTTAATTATATTATAATGTCAATTGAATTAGAAAGGCCTGTGGCTGGTAATAAAAACTGACGTTTTATTATTTACCTGTGATAAATGGCTTGCATGAGAGATGTCCATCCATTTTTATGGTCCTGAGCATCAATATGAGCTCCATATTGTAGAAGTGCCTGAGCAACCTGCACATGACCTAGCATTGCTGCAACCATCAAGGGTGTTGCTCCATCTGCTGTAGGAACTTGACACTGGCTTGGGTCTGTCAAGAGAATTTCTTGAACTGCTTTGACATCTCCACGTCGTGAAGCATCCATTATGTCACACAGTGCACCTATAAGTTCATAAAAATGCTCTAAGGGCTCAAAATGTACAGTTCGTCTGCAGAAAGCTGCTGTCTGAAAACCCAGCATTAAATATAATGAAATGCCTCTTTTTGTTAGAACTTTTGTTACTCCCTGTAGCTATCTCGCTGGGATTGCTCCATTCTACAAAGTCACAGGAGTTCTGTTTGGCCTACTGGAGACCAGAGCCAGTACCTGCCCTCCCCCCCCCATCCTCTCACAGTGGCACAGAGAATAAATGACATTTTGGCCTTTCACCAGCAAAATATCCAGAATGTCAGCGAAGCTTTACAGACAAATGCTGGGTTTACTAGAACTGAAATCTAGAAACTACTAAACAGCTTCCAAAAAGATTCAAACAAAACAAAATAATTCATTTGAAATTACAGTAGCTCAAGACCTTTAGTACTAATTGCTGTCATCAGGCAGCCTATCAGGAAGATAAAAAAAAAAAATCCTGTAAGCGTATGTCCTCTCTCTCTGACAAAACAAAATGCCAAGATGAGTGAAAGGACATCCAAGGGCCCAACTGCACGCTCCCCTCACCCTAGTAGTCTGCCATGAAAGCTCTAGGGCAGAGTTGAAGTCCTTGTTCAATGCCTGGGAAAGAAAGGCATCCTACCAAGGGAAGGTATTTTCCTTATTCCATTTAGTTTTTCTACCAAATGGGATAAGGAAAACATTGTAACCTTTAACAGAATTAGAGGACTCGACTGCCTCTGCACTTGAAAAGGAGAGGTCAACCCCAGAACTTGCCAAGCTAAACCCTGTACAGATTTCGAAACCCTCTGATGCTTTGGAGCCGGGAGCATAGAGGAGTAACACGCAGGGCATACCATATCTGCAGGGAACAGAAGAGGAGGTGCAGCCAGAGCTAAGGTGGAGATCACTAAAACTTCCAAATCCAGTCTCTAACACCATATGGGGCAAACCCGGGGCATCCACCTGAGCACAAACCCACAAATGCTGAATCCAGGTAAACCTAGCCCATAACATCAGCTGCTTAATATGTTCCATCTCAGAAGTAGGATCCGAAACAATAAAAATCCTTGGGGAACAAACCCCAAAGGATTCAGTGTCGTAAATATCACCGACCAAAAGGCAGCATGGTGGGGGCAGAAGTAATGATAGTTGTCATGTAGTAAATGTAACAAACACCCTTCAAACTAGCAATGGTTAAGAGAGAGTTTGATGGACCATCCTTTATTCATAATTTATCTCATCACTGACAAGCAAGGTAAACACCAGGGCCTGCCAGCAATATGCCAGGCAGGTATTCCTAGAAACTGAATATGTTTGCCAAAATAATGAAAAACAAAAACAGCCCAATAGACCAGGAGTGCAAATGTCAACCGCAGCATGCTGCATAAACAAAGCACGAGAGCCCCAAGTGCATCCCAACTCAATCTACTTGAATATCCCCAACCAAGGATTTAAACTGAGGAGTCAAATGAGCCTTAAGATAACTGAGGTAAGGCACTCCATTCTAGTGACCTGGCTTCAAAAGAGTGAACTCCCAAACACACCAGGTAAGTTATTATTAGTGCAATGACAGAGCTAAACGAACATTGAGGAAAGGAACTGCTGGATGCATGCAGTTTGAAGTGCAAAAAGCAAAGTCCACAAGACAATACCAGACAGAAAATACAATATGCTCTTCTCTTCATATCTGAACTCAAAACTTTTTACCAATACCTTTCGTCCTCTTGACACAAAGCTCACCTTTTGACAAACTAACACACTTTGTAGCAATCTAGTTCACAGTGCTCCTCCTGCTTCTAATGCTGCTGGTGTCCACTCTATTTCCTGTTCGTCTTGTAATTTCCAATACTTTGGTGAAACTGGCCATACACTTAATGACAGACTTCAGGAACACAAAAAAAGTGTTAAGTCTGCAGACACAAACACTGCTCTCTTCTATTATGTTAAGGATTATAATCATCCTATTGATTGGTCTTCCTCCAAAATAATCTTTCCTGCCTCTACTATACACAGACGCCGTCTTGTCGAATCGGCTCTGATACACAACATACCCAACATGAACCGGAGTCCTGGCTTTGTTGCTGTTGACTCTCCCCTTTCACAGTATATACTCAAATTTTCAAAACTTTCTAACAAAGGTGACCTAACATAAGCCTACCCTTTCTTTTATCATTCTTTCTTTTTCTTTCCCTTGTTTTCTCTTACAATCCCTCTCTTATTCCTATTACTACTCCTTTATTGCAGTTTTCCTCCCGTACCCATTGCCTTGTTTTTTCTTCCTCTAGGATTTCCTTCTCCTCACCTCCTCCTTGCCTGTTTATTGCCTTTGCCTCCTTCCTCTCATCACAATCAACTTGATAATGGTCCAGGACGGACCGAAACATTGTCGTCTCTTCACTTTCTGGCGTGTGGTTTGGTCAACATTTTTCAGCCACATTATTGTGACTCCTCATCTGCTCTCGAAGATAATACTTTATTGGCATAATACACAGGCAAATGGACCTAACAAGTTCTAAGGATAGCCAACACTTAGCTTAGAAGCACTGGGACCCCACCATAAAAAATGGGAACCATGGAGTACTACTGTAATGCACTTGACAACACATCAGTGACAGAACTGCAGGCAAGTTAAGAGAGGACCAAGTTCCAGGCCGCCTGGTAGAGGCGATCAGTACCAGCGGGTTCAAGCTAGTTACAAGTGAATTACTGTATTTTGTTTCATTTCAATCATTTGGGGTTTTGTTTGGAATTTTCAAGGCTTTGGTTCTTGTGAACTCAGCAGTTGCCTGTAAAGCTTCCCTGACTTTCTTGATGCTCTCTTGGTGAAATGGCAGAAAGTCAGTTGCATTCTACACCTCTGAGGTGAGGCCAGGTTCTGGCTCTGGTTTCCAGTAGGCCAAACAGAACTCCTGCAACTGATGCGATCTTAGTATGGAGCAATCTCAGCGAGTTACATGCAGCCACCAAGGGGCTTCCCTACAGAAATTACTGTAACACTACCTCCAGTGACTCCCAAACATGCTAGATATGATCCTGCAGGGATGCTGTAACCCCTGTGGCACTGATGCCATATAATACATTGATTTCCTGAACGAGTCACAAGCTTCAAAGCTCACATGATATAGAAGCCAAGAAGGTGGCAACTTGACATCTCTGAAAATGAGTATTTAAACCACATATAAAAAATTACTTAATGGAACACTACCCTAAAGAACAATTGTCCCAAAACCAACCTTTCTTTTTGTGCTGAGTAGTTTTTTTCTGCAGGAAGTTAGCAATGTCTGGTCTATTGCAAGAAGTAGCAACATCTAGAGCAGTGAGGTCACATGCACTAAGAGCATTTGGATCAGCACCACGATCTAGTAAAATTTGTGCAGTAGACACATTGCCTCCAGAAGCACTAAACATCAGTGGTGTAATACCTTAAAATATTATGACAAAATACAGTATTACTAGTCATATTTAACAAATTACAAATAACAGAATATTTCATTACAAGAAATACACAAGTTTAGAATAATTAACCCTTATTTTGTTGAGTGCAACTCATTCCAAATGCAGAAAAACAAATTACTGTAATAATTTTTCCACTAGAATTGATATTTATAAAGAATGGGGGTAAAGAACTGATGGGGTAAAAATTATACAAATTTCCTTGGCATAGTATTGATTTGACACATTTACAAAGTCACGCTAACAAGAACACCAGTAACATTAAACTTACTTCCCACATTTGGGTTCGACAGAACTCGTGGGAAGATCCACAAGGAGATTAGAGAGTTGTGACCCAGCCAAGATGAATCAGACACCTCATACCACAGGCGATAAGCAGTGGCAGACCGGGACTAACAAAACTGGGTCCACCAAAGAAGTGAGATTCAAATTCCACAGGAGGAACTGAAATAGATCTGCCCACACCACAAATAGTGCAAGGCAGAAACCTTCAGATATATGATGAGTACATGAACAGAACAGCACACAGAAACAAACTATGGGGGAAGAGTGCTCGATGCTTGGGAGAGAAAGGCATTGTCCAAAGGAGAAGGATTGAACCTAGGCAATGGTTGTAAAGACTAAGGCTCAGCATCCCCAGTGGGAAAAGATGGCTCAACTGTCTCTGCTGTCAAAGTGAATATGGCTACCTCGGAATGCAGCTGAGTTACCTCCAAAGCAAAACCCTGATCAGACACCAAAACTTTCAGACACTTTGGTGCCAAAACCAAGGGTGGATAAAACCTGAAGCTGAGTGAACCACACCAAAAGGTGGAGGAGGAGGAGGAGGAGAGGTAGATACAGCCCAAGTAGAATACATCAAACTCTCCAAATCCTGGTCACTAAACTCCAGAGACCACCTCCAAGGAATTCAAGCTAGCAACATGTCGCTGTATTGGTGGTCCACCATTTTGTAATTGACCTCATGAGTAAACACATCTCCACCCTCCTATCTCCAGCCCAGGATCCCACCCCACCGAATAAACACTATCAAATAATGTGAGTGTGGGGTCATTGATGCCACTGGGTATCAAGAGTAACTCTCACACTCTCACATTATTATATATTTTATGCACTTTAAGTGATGTTTCAAATTCTAGCTTGTTGATTAAGCTCTCATCTGGTTTTGTTTCATTTACAATTTGTCACCAAATCAATTCTTCACTTGCTGTTGGCATTCCTGAAATTGTTTTATCAGTTTTTCTCCAAAATGGTGTTCCTTTCTTTTGTTCTTGTATCCCATCATAATTATAATGACCAATATAACCTAGTCATTGTATTTACTGTACAGCATTAGGAGTACAATGTAATAGACCTCAAACCCTGTATTCTTATTACAGGAAAAGGTGCACTTGATACAACATGGGAAATATTTCATATACAAGTACTGTACCTGTACTTACCAGTTTTTGGAATTGACTTGTTAGCATTGACACCTTTGTCTAAATATAGCCGCACTACTGCATCATTTCCATGTTGAGCAGCAATCATAAGAGGAGTGATCTGGCAGGTATTAATCGAGGGTACAGGATCAAAGTTTGCCCCGGCATCTATCAACATCCGTATAGTACCCATGTGGCCACTGACTGAAGCTAGCATTAATGCCGTCATTCCTGCCAAGGAAAGAAATATAGGGTAATTAGAATTTGCTGTATTATATTTTATATAAAAAAGGGTTCGAGTATCCTAATAAATAATTAATGCAACAATATAGGAACAATATGGTGAACTATCGTCCTCCACTATGTGATGCAAATATAGTCCTGTGTACCCTTCAATAAAAGGATGGGAAAAGTGGCCTGGTAATCTATTAATTTGAGTTCCCTCCCTTGAAAAGCAAAAGCAACCTCAGATTTAGGATTCATCCTGACCCAGATTAAATATTAAAAAACCAGCGTTGAATGTAATGAAATGCCATTTTCTGGGTGAGATCCAGAGGCTCCATGGAGCTTACTAGGCTGATATGCTAACGTCAGACTTTGGCATCAGTCATGTGTATGGAGTTCTTATGGGCCTACCGGGGACCACGAGCTAGAACCTGGCCCCCTCTAGAGAGGCAAGGAAAGCAATGACCTAAGGAAACCTCCGTGTGGTTGGAAGCATTCTATGTCTGCCATCGACCGGGTCAGGCACCCAGAAAGGTAACGAGTGGATAGAACTCCCCAAAACAAAAACTAGCAAACTAGTATGACGTCATCCGTCACTGTGCCGCTGTCTGCGCAAGTCCCCCCTCCCTGGGAGGGAAAAAGGGGGAGCCCCAGACCTTCCGCGCCGGTTATCCACATCCCAGTTCTGAGGCTAGATGTCAAAACATGCAAAAAAATGCTGACCGGGAGGGAGGGAGGGATGCCGGGGAGCCTCCGGGGTCTCACCCAGAAAATGGCGTTTCATTACATTTAACACTGGTTTCCTGGGGGGAGCCCCTACGGCTCCCCGGAACTAACTCCCCAGAGTAAAATAGAGGGACTTACCAGGGAGGCGGTTGCTGCTCACACCTCAACCCGAAGTCGAGAAAACTGGTTGCATCCGCCAACTCAAAGCGACACAGGCCCGACCAGGCCCAGGGACGTTAACAAGGTAACGAGCAGCCAGGACTCTGTTCGACCGCCAAAATCCCCGCACCCGAATTTCAGCCCATGACATATCCCCAAAAACGGCAGCAAGTGCCGCGAACTTGCGAACGTCATGGGCACGGGGATAGACCGCAGGCTGGCTAGCCTTAATAACCCTGGCAACGACCTGGGAGCCCCGCACCCTCGAACAGGGAAGAGAAACCGGATCAACCCAAAGCGCGTCCATTGACACAGAAGCCATGGCGCGCAAATACCAGCGGAGAGCTACAACTGGACATAAAACATGATGCACCCCAGGCCTAACCAACCAAGCATCAACAACCCAAGGGCCCCTCCGGAAAGTAGCAGTCTCATTCTTCACCAGAAAAGAAGGGGAAGGCTGCAGACGAACAAACCGATCGCCCTGACCGAAGAAGCAGAAACCCCTGCGCCGGAGGAGAGCATGAAGCTCCCCAACTCGACACACAGAGGCAAACAGGAAAAAAGGGCCTTTGAAAAACAATCCGCAACCGAAGGGGCCACAACAAACCGAGGAGAAGAAAGAAAAGAGAGCACTTTGTCCAAAGACCAGGACGGCTCAGGCAGTGCAAGAGCAGGCCGGAGGTGAAACAACGCTCGAAACAACGAAACAACGAGCGGCTCCGCCAGCGCCGAATGATACAAGGCGACAGTGTTAGGTATAAGGTGACGGTCCTGGAACAATCAAGAACGAGCCACGTGACACATCGGACCGATCTGCTGGAAGAGGCAGAGCCACAGGAAAACCTCTGGGTTCAGACACCGAGCAAGCAGTGCCTGAAACCACAGCTGGGCTGGCCACCTTGGGGCCAAGAGGACAACTCTTCCCTGGAAAGTCTCCAAGCGATCCAGGACCTGGAGCAACAGCTAAACTGGGGGAAAGAGGTACAGGAACCCCCATCTCGACCAGTCCTACCAAAAAGCATCCACCCCGACGGTCTCGCAATCTAGGAAGGGCGCCACGTTGGCACTGCGACCACGCCAACGTGAAGAGATCCACCTCGGGGCGTCCGAACGTCTTGTGCAAATCCGACGGAAGGAGTCCGTGTTGACCGTCTATTCCGTGGAGAGGGGGAACGAAACGAGACAGGCCATCGGCCAAGACGTTGGACACCCCCCGCACGTGAACTGCCAAGAGAACCAAACCCCGAGAACTCAGCAGACGAGTCACCCGAAGCGACCAGCGCCAAAGAGCCAAGGACCGCATCAAACCCCCTCGGTTCAGACAATGAACCAAATGGGAACAGTCTGAATGGAGCCGGATTGTCGACCCGCAGGCGACATGAAGCCTCCGAAGAGCAAACCACACCGCCGCGAACTCCCACACTGTGCTGTATACTAGATGGAAAGACAGACCTCACCGTCCCTGGCCGGCCTGGTGAGCACTGGTCACAAAGCCTCAGCCGAGAGACAACGCGTCCGTGAACACATCGGGCGAGGGCTCGGGTAGGCGCCAAGGCATTGAACCCCGAAAAACCCTTAGAGGAAGCCGGTGATGCAGCAACCGACGCAAGGCCCCCGGGGTCCGAACCCAGCGATCGCGAGAGAGGCGGAAGGGACATTCCCGAAGGAACCAGAACAACCGACGAAGCCAAACCCGACCAGGCGGGTAGCCCATCATCACGAAGTTTAGGCTCCCACAAAGACCCTCGAGCATAGAATGCTTCCAACCATATGGGGGTTTCTATAGGTCATTGCTCCCCTTGCCTCTCTAGAGGGGGCCAGGTTCTGGCTCGTGGTCCCCGGTAGGCCCATAAGAACTCCATACACATGACTGATGCCAAAGTCTGACATTAGCATATCAGCCTAGTAAGCTCCGGGGAGCCGTAGGGGCTCCCTCCAGAAATAAACTAGTTTGGATTATTGGAGGGGATGGGGAAGAATAAATGAAGAACAAATTAATATAGTAGTGAAATCTTTTTTGTTACGAAGGGTATGTTTGATGTGCTGGTTTTTACAAGAAAAAGTTCTAAGGAAATAATAATAAAGTGTGGAAAAATGTAAGAGTTGGATGACTAGAGTGAGAGTTAGAGGCATAAGAAGTGGGTAGACCTTTTAATGAGTAAATAAGAATTATATTAATATAAAACTGCTATGGGCTATTTAATGAATTACAACTGGTATACGGTAATAAGTGACTTATCTTGGCACAATTCAAGGCATTTGTGTGAAAAACTCAAGTTTAAATGTGTTGAGCTGGCTGTGGTAATCACAAGCTCAATGTGATGATAGACTGTGGAAAGTTACTTAGTATTTTATAGCTTTTATTCAGGAAGAAATGTTCATGCAAGTTAATGCTAATACAATCAGCATTTATAAATATTTAACAAGTGTTTTAAGTGTTATTCCAAGGCTTTCAAATAAGAAAGGAGAAGCAACACTTAGGGAAAATTCAAATAGGTAAAAAAAAAAAACTAATTCAGAGATATATACAGATCTAGCAGAGCTTTATAAGAGAAGTGGGACTTGCAGACCCACCTAATCTGTTTCGCGTATCCACAGAAGCACCCGCTTGGACCAACAGCAACACCACATGCATGTGCCCATGTCTTGCTGCTTGCATTAACGGAGTCCATCCAAGGTTGTTTGTTGCTTCACGATTTGAATTTTTAGAAAGGAGAAATGCCACAAGCACCTCATGGTCATTAGCTGAAGCAATGTGAAGAGCTGTGTTGTTGTCATGGTCAGGAGAATCAATATCAACACCTGTGAAGTTCAGTTTAAATGACAGTTAAAATTATACATTTCATGATATAAATACTGTAATATGAATTCCTCAATGCAGTTATGGTAATATAATAATTACAATGAGTACAATACTGTGTTAGAAAATATATACAGTTTAGTACTTGAGTTTGATCTGTTTTAGCTCTGAGATTTGTCTATACAGTACTATATAAAAGAAACATGACAACTATTAAACACAAATTATATCATACACAAGCAATGACATCTATGGTAAATATTATAAAGAAATTATACAAAGGCTGTAGGCTATGTGTAAAAATTTTAATGGCCAAAATAAGCTAAACAAACTATCAAAATCTCTGTGCAGAGTAATTCTTATTAGTTTATCATTACATAGAATTGACCAACATACCATCCTCAAGGGCTGACTTCACATATTCAATGTCTCCCTGTTCTGCTGCTCTATGGAGTTCCTGTACTGGGTCTACATACATCATGAAGATGCTTGCTCTTAGTACTGAAAAGTGACAGAGGCGACCATATCATTAATCATATCATGATATAGATTATGTATAATTCAACTTTTATTAAGATACAAACACATTAATAAATATTACTTAAATTATAACAAATATCAAAACAGCTGTTGAAGAATGGTGTCTTAAGGGCACCTGACAGCTGGGTGGACAGCGCTTCGGATTCGTAGTCCTGAGGTTCCGGGTTCGATCCCCAGTGGAAGCGGAGATTTGGCAATGGGAAGGGGTCAGGATAAGGATTTGGGATGGGACGGGGGGGGGGGAGAGGAATGGTGCCCAACAACTTGGACGGTTGGGGATTGAACGCCGACCTATATGAAGCGAGACCTTTGAACTACCGTCCATCCCAAGTGGTTGGGCTTTTAAGCGCTAGAAAATTTTATATAAAGTTCACTAAATTTCTTACTTCTAACACTTACATAAATTAATGTGCATCTTACAGCATCACGTACTACCCCAAAAATGTTCTAATTAAAACCTTTATATTAATCTTAACATATGACCAAAATGCTGTGTTATTAGGGACGTCATAAAAACTTAGGAAACTACTGTACTATAATCTAGCCTTCTGTAATAAATATTTTGTTATTATTACTTACCATTAAAGCAAATCGTCTCTAGTAATTATCAAGTCATCGCGGAAATTATTAACAATTATCAAAGAAGGCACCAAGCCGGGAAGGCTATGTAGCACAAATTAATAACAAAGTCGACAACACAATGGGAACAATCTTCTTTATGGTACGTTAGGTTGTCATGAAGTTTCTTCTACAGGCAAGGCTTGAAGGGTGTTCTTGGAGTTAGACTTCTTGTTGGTTAAGGGGTTATATCAGCCCTGATGTTCGGAAATAACTCTTGCAACTGGAGTTGCACGTCCCCTGGCAGGTATATTAATGCTGCTTATCACCTGGTGATGTTATCCTTAGTTATAACACCTCTAAACTACCTAGTGTGGCTCAGGGATGGAGGGACGCTTGTTGTTGTAGTGGGCTGGGGGCAGCTACAGCACTCTACCAAGATACGGTACAAAACACGGATCGTACCCATCTAATTTCCACCATTTCGGACAAGATTTATGAGTCAAATCAAATGTTTATTCAGGTAAAAGTACATACATATTAGATGAGTTACAAACATAATGTTGCATTTCTAGAAAGAGCTACACTAATACGCACAATGTTTCGGGCAAAATGATTGGTTAATATTAAACGCAATATATTAACAGCAAAAATCATCGTCTTAGCAGCAGGTCTATAGTTATTAAATGAAGCTCAGTGAAGTGATGTATCTGGCATGACAGGGCTTCAAGTTCAAGTTCAAGTATGTTTATTGAGATAAGCAATAAATACATCTCAAAGGGATAGAGTAACTTAGGCTATTTCTACCCCCCTCTACTTCAAGTCCCTCAAGGGGCGCACAAATTCAGTGAGTACAAATAGACAAATAACGTACAAGAATCCCATTTAACACTGCAGGTTAATACAGCAAGTACAGCATATAATTGTTACATTCTTGGTGCAAAATTCTTGTAGCTCCTAAGTATACTGTCTATTATACCATTATCACACATCCAAACAATTTGATGTGGTACACTATTTATTTCCTTATTTCTATATTTTTCAATAAGGTGATACTCTAATACATAATGTTCTAAGGTGTGGGCGTACGGCATACTACATAATTTACACTGCTTATCTTTTTCACTGACATCAACACCGTATTGCCAGATATATTTATATCCTAATCGTAATCTCATGTAAATTGAATCCTTCCAAGTAGACTTTCCTTTACCATAAGTGAAGGACGAATTTGTATTTATTATTGAATAATTCTTAAGTGTGTTACTACTGTCCACCATTGCCATTCTCTTTATCATTTCTTCACCCTCCTGAATCACCTTGAGTCTTGTTTTTATTTGTTTCAAGGTTAACTGACATACAACATCAACAAGAGTTTTTTCAGTGGCTCTCTTCGCTATGTCATCAACTACCTCATTCAACAGTATTCCCACATGGGAAGGGATCCACATGAATCTTACTTTATACCCAGTTTTTTCTAGTCTCTTAACATTCTCTCTACACTCTATCACAATATTCTGATATACTGGGCGTCTGCTATTTAAAGACTCTAACGCTCCTCTGCTGTCAATAAAGAAGCAGGCATTTTTACCACATTTGACTACTTCCTGTAATCCTGCTAATACTCCTTGGAGTTCAGCCTGCGTTGAAGAGACATTGTCAGTTAAGCGGCGTCCAATAACAGTATCTACAGTGTCGATGTCAGTGTACTCCCTGATCAAGACTCCACATCCTGCCTTCCCATCCCTAGCTACTGACCCATCACAATATATATGTAGAGTGTTTTCTGTAGGCAGTTTACTAATTATACAATCATATGTTGCCCTCAACTCTCCTATTTCATACATACTTTTTTTATTTTGCAAGGGAGTAATTACTACATCTACATTACAATCCTCCCATGGTGGTGTGAATTTTCTCTTGTGCACAACAATACACTCTGTAATAACATCATACTTTATAACAATAGAACATAAGGTACTCATATATACTCTCTTCTTCATCATACACTGTTCACTACTTTCCACCTTTTGAACCGAGAGGATTAATTCATTAGCTCCCCCACCTCTCGTTATTCTAATGGCAGAGGCTACATTTATCTCTACAATTCTATTCACAATACTCTGCAGATTCAACTCCATCCTCATTTTCTCAATCATAGCATTTCTTGGGCATCCTAAGATAATTCTCATAGCTTCATTTTGTACCTTCTCCAACTTGCCCATCCTACCTTTACCAAAACAAGAAAAGACAGGTGCAGCATAATCAATAAGAGATCTTACAGTACTCAAGTATATCATTCGTAGCACAGGGACTCCCACTCTCTTTCCACAGCATGCCAAGGCCTTCAGAGGTTGTAATCTCTTCCGACATTGACCCAACAGTCTGTTCATCTCAGCTTCCAAACTCTCATGGGTATATCCAACATATATGCCTAAATATTTATATATATTAACTCTCTCTATATTTTTACCGTTTATTTTCAATATAATGGGCCTCCGACTTCTACATTCAAACTTAGTTTTGTTTTCATTAACCACCAGTCCCATACGGTGACACAGGTTTCCGAAATTGTCCAACACTGTTTGAACCTTTGAAATATCTTTGCCCTGAAACAAAATATCATCGGCATATATGATCGGAGTTACCCCTTTTGAGTATCTCTCAGATGCTATCTTATTCATTAGTACATTAAACAGGGTGGGACTCAACACTCCTCCCTGAGGTGTGCCGAGTTCAAAAGATCTCACACCTGACATACAACCTTGATACCACACCTGAGCCTTCCTTTCGTAAAGATAATCCCCTATCCAGCGCAATAATCTCCCTTTAACACCAAGACCAGCTAATTCATATAAAATAACCTCTTTGTTGGCTTTATCAAAAGCTCATTGTAAATCAATAAAAATTCTATAATAATTTTCATTAGCTAGACATTTAATAATACCATCAGAGGTACTTTTTCCTTTGAGGAACCCAAACAAATTACTAGACAGCTGATCACCTATTATATATAAAAGTCTATTTAAAATGATCCTCTCCAGCATTTTACAAAAACACGAGGTTAAAGACACAGGTCTGTACTCTCCATTGGCTTTAGGGATAGGGATGATCATAGCTTTTTTCCATTTACTGGGAATACTGCCCTCTTTATAACTAATATTAAAGAGGTCTAAAAGTGGGCTTTTCGTCATAATGGCAAGTTCATTAAGTATTTCATAAGTTACTCCATCCTCCCCAGGGGCGGTAGATTTCCCAACTTCAATCGCCGTTATTAGTTCTTCTCTGGTAATACCTGTGCAAGTGACATCACTGTTACCTGCTGTAAGTATAAAATCCTTTCTTAGATCTTTCCAAGAATCTAATGACTCTCTCGTTACAGCAGGTAATGAACTAAGTTTGGCAGCTTCCGCCCATTTATTTACGAGCCCATTTGCAATTCCTTGCGGGTCTGGATGTGCAACAAAATTATGCTTTTTACCCCTTATTTTATTTACGTCTTGCCAGATTTCCTTCAAGTTTCTGTTACTCCCAACTTTCTCTGCAAACTCCTGCCAATACTTGCTCCTAATTTCCTTTCTCTTCTCCCCACACAGCCTAGCAACTGCCAGTAAAGCATTCTTCCCTTCTTCAGTCCTACCATTGCTATTCCAATCCCTGTGAGCTCTCCTCATTGTCAATGTCCACCACTTAAGCATCTTGTCATGTGTATAATTTTCTTTTCTGGGGGGATGCTTTTTTATACTAGATGTTTTCCTGTTCAATGTTGCATTAAATACATCTACCTCCTTAATTAAATCTTCATAAAATGCTTCTGCCGAAACTGACTCATAAGTATCATACCAAGACTTAATATGGCCAACAAGACCCCTTAATTCTCCCTCATTAAACTTTAACCTTTTCCTCTGAAGGCAGGCATGCTTTTTATTTAGTTTAAGCTGTATTTGTAATGCAAAATGATCACTTAGCATTTCATCCACAGTAAGACAATTCCCCTCTATGCCCTCAGCATTTATCAAACAAGCATAATCTAATCTCCCTCCCCACTAGCTCTCCACATATGTCAGTTGCTTAATTTAGAACCCGTACTTGAGGTCGATCTCGAACCCATTGTTGATGTGATGACTTATATTGAATTTTGTAACTAGCTCATCAAGATTGTAACTTGCTTAGCTAAATGAATTGTGGGGTTCAGTCCCTGAGCCCATTATGTGCCTCTGTAACCCTTTCCATTACCGCCCACAAGATGGAAATGGGGTGCATAATAAATGAACTAAACTAACTCCCCTCAAATGAGTAGGAGAGGGCTCGCCCAGCAGTTGAACATCTTCATGTTCCTGCAAAAACTGGTACCATCTGCAACCATTCCTATTTGCTTTACCCCTTGATCCTAAAGCTAGATGTCTGGCATTAAAATCCCCTACCACAAGTGTATCTTCAGAAAAGAAGGAATCTGGCAAGTATCTTAAATCAAGGGAGCTATCAGAGATGTATAGATTAATGAAATTTAACTCTCGGTCTAGTAATTGTCTCCGCAAGCTAATACTTTCAATACCTCAATATCTCTGAGGGATTCCAGTTATCTCGGCAGGTATGGTACTTTTGACATAACATGAGACCCCCCTAGTTCCTCCATCAGCATATAAGTGAAAACCTCTATAGCCATTTAGCCTCAGAATGCTACCATCCCTATCCCCAGTTTCCTGGAGTGCTACTATGTCAATATCCTCTCTAAGAGTATAATAGTGTACATCCACCGCTCTAGTTTTTAATCCATTAACGTTCCAAGATAATATTTTCAATTTACTTTCATCCATGATTAATAATAAAACTACCTTTGCCCTGTCCGTCACATTCCATGAGATACGAGAGTACCTTAGAAACTTCCTTCCAACACCGTAATATTTTTTCTTTCTCCTCACTTTCACAACTACTACTAACATCGAAGGTAATATTATTCATATCTATTTTCTTTGTTATTTCTGTAACCCGTTTTACTTTAACCTTTACTTTATTTTTAGTAGTGGTGTTTTACTTTAACACCACTACTCAACATTGTTGTGGTGTGCAGTCCCGTTTTACCTTATATCCTGCTTATAAGTCATAACTTTCTGATTTGTATATACCTCGAAGAATAGTGAAGTGATTTTGTATAATTAGGGAAATGCCTTATGTGGCATTTGAAAGAAATTGCCAATTTTGTTCGTTTGGAATGAGGCTTCCAGCATTTCCTCCAGGATTAAATATGGCGGAGGAGACCCCTTTGGAGGAGAGATTTATCGCCAAAGGGGGCGGGGCTACGGTGCATTGTGGGAGCCACGCCAGCCGTCTGCTGATTGGTCAGTGGCGGGGGGTGTGGCGAAAGTGACCAATGACGTGGCGCCCCGGGCGTGACGTTGCATGACGTCACGTGTCTTTGCTTGAAGGCGCGAAAAGAGAGCTGATTGACTACCGGGATGGCGTGACGGGTGGAGTTGAGCTCGTGAGCTCACCTGTCAGGGAGACGTATAGTCCTCTAGAGGGTTAAATTCGGCCAGTTTACGTGCTTCGTCGACGAGGAAGACCATCTGCAGGAGTAACTTGTGCAGAGCTTTCCTGGTGAGAGGACGACATCAGGAGCTAAAAGGCCGAGAGTGACCTGAGAACTTCACAGACGGCCTGACCACGGATCTACAGGGAGCCTATCATCGTGACGCAGAATCTACGACCTGCAGGACTCAGATGATAAGGTAGATAGTTGTGTCCTTTCGTATTACCATTGAGTTAAGTAAGGTTGTGCACTAGTATGTGATAACCTTAAGTTACGTGTGAGGAGACTTTCGGACTTATATATATATATATATATATATATATATATATATATATATATATATATATATATATATATATATATATAAAATATAATTATACACACACAGGCGTTCTTACATTCTTGTACAGCCACTAGCACGCATAGTGTTTCGGGCATCATTTAACAACCAGGTACCCATTTTACTGTTGGGTAAACAGAGGCTACAGTTAGGGATTGACACCCAGTAAATCCTCTCCCGGCCAGGATACGAACCCAGGAAAAAGTGTCGCAAAACGCGAGGTGAGTATCTTACCACTGCACTACGGGGGCTGTAAATTAGAGTATAGATTAGAGTATTACTTAGTATTGCTGTTCTGCGAAGATGAGCGGACCCAGTTGGCGACCTTCTTGATTGTTTATGATAGGCGGCTCGGTCAGGGTGAACCTGAGCTCCGGTGTCTACCAACACTCCTGCCAGGAGGACCGAGTACCTTCACTTGCTACGGGTACAAGGCCGGGTGCGGGCAGGAACACTACCCTGTAGTGGACTGAGGTGCTCCCCACGGTGATTAGTGGCACCCGGAGTGGGGGGGGAGCTAAGACCCCTTAGTTTAGTTCATTGCAACAACATTCACCACTAAATACTCAACATTCAACACTACTTAACACTCACCTCTACTACTCAACACTACTACTTAACACTCACCTCTACTACTCAACACTCACATCTACTACTCAACACTCACCAACACTACTCAACACTCGCAACTACTAAGCAGGCAATGTCTAGCGAACATTGTAGTGAGGACTGTGAAATGAAAGTAGTGTTTAGTGAAGATTGCTTGAAATGGTTAACGTGTATAGTGAAGACCCTCACACCTGGCCGCAAGCATAATAGTAGTAGGCATCCATCAGTCTCTCTGGTTGTCGGTCTGGAGTGGCCTCACCAGGGCGTAAAGCCAGGGTAGGTTGATTCGGGGGAGAAGCTGTTACCCAGGCAGCAGGTCCCCCCTCTCCACGGCGCTGAAAGTCTCCAATGGAAAGGCATACGCCAATACGATTGGTTCCAGCGCCGTCGCAGGAACTGTGAGTTCCAGGGTTGACCTCGAAGGTGGTGAAGAAGGGCACAGAGACCTCCAACCCCGCATAATAGTATAGTAGAATATTGTGTGTAGTAAAGTTCAAGTGTAGTGAAGATGGTGTATTGTGAATCCAATAAGAGGTAAAGACATCATGAGATGATGGGCATGGAACTGCTGCCCTTCCTCTTTCACCATAGGGGAACATCGGGGATCGATCTCCAACACTGCAAGAAGCAAGATCGTTGTTCTACCGACTAGTCCATGGGGATGCGCAAGACGGTGAAGAGTGATTTTTTTATTAATCTTGTAATAAGCAATTCACAAATGAGTAAGAAAGTTCAAGTTCACCAGTGTTTATTTACTTAATAACTACTTGAATAATATCTTGCTATTATAAATCTAAATATAATATCATAAAAAGACATATTACAAGTTTCAGGCAGAAGAATGTGTATATAGACTCACCAGCAGAAATGTTTGTTTATATTAAAATCGATCCTCGGGTTTGTGTAGTAGAGACTGCTTGGCTTGATTTATATACAGTTTACGTAATGCTACGACTGGTCTGGAGGTGTAGCGCGAGGCAGTCTTCTTAGGAAGATCGGCTCACAGATGAATGAGTAGTAGGCATCCATCAGTCTCAGGAGACTATGGAGTTGAGCTCCGATTGTCGGTCTGGAGTGGCCTCTCCAGGGCGCAAAGCCAGGTGAATTAATGCTACACTGCAAGACGGTCTTGAGATCTTACAATACACCTTTGCAACTTTTCACACCACTCGCTAATATAACCTGTTCTCAATACTAACGTCAACTCTAAATTGGTCGTTATATTCTATCCTAACATAATAAATGCTTCGTGATTATATTTTTATAATTATATTTGTATATAGAAATTTTTGCGTATATTACAAGGATTACTGTACTGTTTATCCTAATATGAAACTCTTTCTCAACGCTAAAAAAGGAAAGACTTCGGAAAAAATGTATAATGAACCTAATGAATCGGACAAACCTACTATTTTATAGAAAATGTTATCCTTCGTGTGCTGTTGCTTCTCCACGCCGTAGCCTCGTGAAGACCAGGACAAAGACAATGTCTCCCTGTCAGGCTTAGGTGAGGATGCTGACTGCGACACTGATGAGAGCATTGATGATGCCAATATTATTAACGATGCTACTGGTCTTATTGACAGTAAGGAGACTAGCAGCGGCGAATCTGGAAGTGTTGATGACAATGATGGAGAAGAGAAGAGAGAGGAGGGAAATGGGGAAGAGAAAATGATCCCTTTCCTCCCTCTTACACATCTCCCAGAAACTATCAACACATTCTCCTCCACCTAACCTCAAGAAGAGAAAGAACATGAGAGAATATATCCGCCATTAACTCGCTGTGATGACCAACATAATTAACGTGTGACATTTAGCTGCTCACTGGATCTGGCTACAAAACTGCCGTCCGTAACATCTGAAACAGTCATGTAGTGTCAACGGTGTTCACTGTATCCGAGTAGTTTCTGTGCATGTTACATGGAAACTGAAACTTGTCCATTTTGTGACGATGTCGCGTCACCCGGCCAGACTTAAGATTCTTTTAGTCACTATGATATAGTGACCCAGTTAAGACAGCCAATCACGTATGTTATAGTCGTTGACATAGCGTATTTTAACGAAATAAACACATTACATTCTTTTTGTAAGTGTTATATGACAAACACTATGATTAAGATATTTATAGTGATATTTAATAGCATGACAGAAAAACTGGTGATAGTAGACATTGAAAGCTTGAATAAATTGTCTGTTGAGAAAGAACTGAATGAAAATTTCAGTTTCGTTTCTAAGATCAATAAAGTGAAGTATGTCTACACGGACTAAAGTCATATACAGACCAAGGCCATTGAAAGTGCGGTCCAGATGATGTCAAACACACTAGGGAAAGTAATAATACTGAACGCCGGCACCCGGATGACATCCCATGCTGTTGACATTATGACGTCATCAAAATGTATCTTCTGTCTCATCAATATTCTGGGACCGGAAAAGATTACCCTGGACAACAACGCCGAGAACTAACTCCAAAAAAATGGCGGGATCAATATAGGAACAAATTTAGAGGAAGATGCACTGTACTTCATCCTGGCGGAGATAGGAATAACCAGAGAGGTGGCCTATATGTTAGATGCCACGATACATGTTTCGAACCTTTACAAGTTGAATAATGTGTTAGGAGCACCAAATGGATGTCATATAAGAATAAGTGACACAACCAGCTGCCATCAGGTAAACACTATGCGCTATAATGATGAGATCTATTGTGATTGTGAACGTATCAGTGACCGTGCGAGCACAAGCCTCTAATACTTTCAAGCACAAATGAATTTCATAAACAAAAAAGGATAGCAAATCCAACGAATATTTAACTTTAGAAACTGATGGATATCAAAAGTGGTCCCTTGTCAACAACCTCCGTAGCTAAGTCAGTTTCAAAGGTTGCTATAAACCGCCCTTCGAAGTATAATTTATAGCCGAAATAATTATCAAATTATAATTGGGCTCATTGCTTATTCTGATGATGTTGCCGTCCTCGTGCTGAAGGAGGCGAGTTTGTAGTGAAGATGGACTGGAAGGTACAGTGACGGCCTCGCTTCTAGCAGGTCGTAGTTCAATCCCTGATCGTCCAAGTGGTTGGGCACGCAATTCTTTCCGCCTTCGTATCCCATATTCTTGTCATCACAAGGCTTCCAAGTGCTATATTGTCATGGTGGCTAAGCTCTCTCTTCTGATAATTATTATTGTTACTTACACTGCATTAGTCCTTGTGAACTTTGTGTTTCATCTGTATCTATGAAGGAGAATGTCTGTCTGTGTCTGACGGTCTGTGTCTGACTGTCTGTGTGTCTGTTTGTGTCTATGTGGCTGTTTGATTGTATATCTGTCTGCCTGACTGACTATCCGTGCTCACCTAGTTCTGCTTGTGGGGGTTGAGCTTCGGCTCTTTGATCCCGCCTCTCAACCGTCAATCAACTGGTGTACAGATTTCTGAGCCTACTGGGCTCTGTCATAACTACATTTGAAACTGTGTATGGAGTCAGCCTCCACCACATCACTGCCTAGTGCATTCCATCTGTTAACTACTCTGACACTAAAAAAGTTCCTTCTGACGTCCCTGTGTTGGCAATAACACAATGATGGTAAAGAGAAGAGAGAGAGAGAGAGAGAGAGAGAGAGAGAGAGAGAGAGAGAGAGAGAGAGAGAGAGAGAGAGACAGACAGACAGACAGACAGACAGACAGACAGACAGAGAGAGAGAGAGGAGGGAAATGGAAAAGTGAAAATGCTCCCTTTCCTCCCTCCCACACATCTCCCAGAAACTATCAACACACTCTCCTCCATCTAACCTCCAGTCTGTTTGACTGACTGTCCGTCAAAGGCTAGAGGCTTGATGCTAGTGGTTAGCCTCACAAAACTTTTCAGTGTGACTGGAGGGTGATGAGGGACTGTCATTGGGTAAGGCACGGTAATTATCAGGAAGAAGCACTTAAACATTACGACTATATTACACTTGGAAGAGATGAGGATAAAGTTAGGATGGGACGGGGGGTAAGGAATGGTGCCCACCACTTGGACAGTCAGGAATTGAACGCAGACCTGCAAGAGGCGTGACCGTCTCTACCGTCCAGTCGAAGTGGACGGTCAATGGCAACAGTCATTGAGGGCGTTTGTGTGTGTTTACTAGTTGTGTTTTTACGGGGGTTGAGCTTTGCTCTTTCGGCCCGCCTCTCAACTGTCAATCAACTGTTTACTACTTTTTTTTCCCACACCACACACACACACACCCCAGGAAGCAGCCCGTGACAGCTGACTAACTCCCAGGTACCTATTTACTGCTAGGTAACAGGGGCATTCAGGGTGAAAGGAACTTTGCCCATTTGTTTCTGCCTCGTGCGCCTCGTGTGTGTGTGTGTGTGTGTGTGTGTGTGTGTGTGTGTGTGTGTGTGTGTGTGTGTAATTACCTAAGGTAATTACACACACATTAATGTCTGTAGTGTAATTACCTAAGGTAATTACACACACATTAATGTCTGTAGTGTAATTACCTAAGGTAATTACACACACCCGGGCAATTACACACAACCGGCCAATTACGCACAACAACTTAGCAGAGATCGTCACAGCCCTCTTTCACCCGAGGCGGCTTCTTCGGCGAGGAAAATAGACTCATATGGTGAACAACTCATAGGAACCCTGATGAAACTTTACTGACAACTCACATAGAGGAGGTTAATAAAGAACCAGAAAAGTATAAAGAAGAAATAAAAGAGACGTATGCGCAAGTTGTAAAAGAGAAAGAGACGATCAAGGAAGTGTGTTTGGAAGTCAAAACCAGAAATGACAAACAAGAAGCAGAAATTAGGCAAGCAATTAGGAAAGAACTGGTTGCCAGCAGTAAACTAGCACAAAACTGCAGATAGAAGTAAGTCCATAATAATTTTCGGATTAGAAAAGGAAATGTCATCTAGGGTGGACAGAGAAGCAGAAGAGATGAAAATCATAGAGAAAATATTAGGTTTAGGAGAAGGCCTAAATTCAAAGGAAAATGTCAGTGATTTTAGGAGGATAGGAAAATATGAGACAAGAACCCCCCCTTAAGGGTGATATTTAATAGAGAGAAACACATGACGGAAGTGCTTAGAAATGCCAGGAAATTGCAGTGTGATGATGGCAAGCTTTGGGCAATAAGACCTTCCTCTCAAAGGAAGAAAGAGAAAAGCTGAAAATGAACCTCATTGAAACAAAACGTCTAAATAGGAATATAAACGAAGAAAGAATTTTTTCTACAAAGTGTTAGGGACTGGAAAGTTAGTGAAATGGTACATAAAAACAAAGCAACAAAATCATTAGGGGAAGGGGGAGTAAAGAACAAAGAGAAAGGGAACATGTTCCTGAAAATTGTAAATACCAACATGGATGGAGTGAGATAAAAAATATTGGAGCTTAAAGATATAATTCAGCTTAAGGTCCCAGATATTGTCTCATTAACAGAGACGAATCTTGAAGAAAATATTTTAAATGTGGTAATATTCCCAAGAGGCTGCTCAGTTTGGAGACGTGACAGGAAAACTAGGAAGGGGAGGAGGAGTGGCTGTGCTGGTGAAAGAACACCTGAAGGTAAGAGAGTTAATAATTGAAAACCCCTTGATATATTGACATAATGGCATTGCAGGTCTGAAATCAGAATGTTAAACTGATAATTGTAAATGCCTACAACCCACCAGCAAGCAACACATGGACAAAGGAGGAACTGGATGACAAACGAGAGGGCCTCATAGTGGTCATGAGAGGGATTATAGTAAAAACAGATAAAGATAAATCACTATTGTTGGTACCGGGGGACTTCAACTTTAAAGCAATAGACTGGAAGGCCTACGAAGCAAGAACGGAGAACATTTGGACAGGCAGATTTGTAAACCTCATTCTGGAGACATTCAAGTATCAACACGTCAAGCAGGCCACAAGAATGAGGGAAGGGGATGTTCCGTCAGTACTGAATAATATTCACCTGGAAAGAAGAAGAGATATTTGACATCCAGTACCTTCCTCCCTTGGGAAAGAGTGATCACGTCCTGTAGGACATTACATATGCTTTGCGATATAATCTAGAAGAGAATGGGGACATTGAAAAAGTTGATAAACTCTGTTTCAAGAGAGGACACTATAGGGAACATAAATTTTATTTGAATGAGTTTAACTGGACAGACTTGTTGCTAGGCAAGGAAGTAAATGAAATGTATGCCAAATTTTGCTAAAAATACGATGAAGGGACACAAACATTCATACCAAAACATATAGACGCAGGACCAGAAAACAGGGTTGGTTCAACAAATTGTGATAGGGCCAGATAGGAAAAGACAAGAAGGGTTCAATATAGGAAGAGGCCTAACCCACAAACATATCAACACTACAAGTTGATCCAATCCTGATCTCAAAAGCTTCATAGAAGGTTGTAACAGAACCCATGAGCACCACACCAGAAATAAATACAGTTTTGATATTCCTAGAGTACGACTTAATCAAACTAGAAATGCTCTACAAATCAAGGGGCCCAGAATGTGGAATGACCTTCCCAACCATGTTAAAGACTGTACCTCTCTCAACCAGTTTAAGATAAAAACTAAACACTACCTAATAAATTCCCTGTAACCTATCTCACTCCTCTATTGTCAACCCATGTCTGTTATTTTTTTTTTTTTAATCAACACTGTTTGTCAACCTATTGTATTTGTGCTGCTTTTTAAGTCATGTTCCCCCTTTTTTTTTATCTTTATTTGTATTTGTTCTCAACACTTTTTATTCTTTATGCTCAATTAGTATTAAGTTCTAGATATTAATGTTTTTCTTGCCCGAAACGCATTGCGTAATAGTGGCTTTAGGCATTGTATGTACTAGCTCTATCTATATATCAATCCATTAATGTAACATCACTTGTATGTATATACCTTACCTGAATAAACATATTTATTTTATTTATTTTAAGTACGCAAGAAACAATTACACAACAGTGAGGAGAGAGAGGTGGAAAAGAAATTTGTGAAATGTATAGCAGAATATATAAAACAGATCCACGCCTTGTCTATAAATTTATTAAAAGCAAGCTGCATTTAAAGGATAAAATACAGAGATTGAGAACGGGGAACAGGACTACTGAGAATGAAAAAGAAATGTGCGAAATGCTAAATGAACAGTTCCAAAGTGTGTTTGTACAAAATGAGGATTACATAGAACCGGATTCGATATAAATTCCAGAGCACACCATAGAATACATAGAGGTATCTCAAGATGAAGTGGAAAAATTATTGAAGGGTCTAGGAAGAAATAAAGCAGTTGGACCCGATAGTTTCACCTTGGGTGCTGCGAGAATGTGCAACCGAGCTGAGCATTCTGCTCCAATGAATCTTAGCAGATATATGGAAAAAGACAAACATAGTACCAATCTATAAAAATGGTTGTCGAGAGGAACCTCTAAATTAGACCCGTATAATTAACAAGCATGGTAGTCAAAACACTAGAAACAATAGTTAAGCACTTTTTCTTTATGTTTCTTTTAGCATATCCTCAATTATCTATAACCTGCCAAGAAAACCTCCTTTCATTATATCTTGTGGTGAGAATCCTTTGAAACATCTGTTGGTGTGTTTACATTCCCCGTGGTGGCGGCCATCTTTGTTCAAGTGTGTGTTCAGGAGTGTGACGCCTCCCTCAAACCTTCCCGGATTTGCAAATTTACTTTCAGACAATCGCCACTCCACCTTCTATAACTTGATCCTGGAATGCTTAAAAAAGCAGGGACACCACTGGCTGACCTCTCAATCACACTACCACCTAAATAAAGATGATGTGTGTGTGTGTGTGTACTTACCTAGTTGTGCTTGCGGGGGTTCAGCTCTGGCTCTTTGGTCCTGTGTGTGTGTGTGTGTATGTGTGTGTGTGTGTGTGTGTGTGTGTGTGTGTGTGTGTGTGTGTGTGTGTGTGTATTTACCTAGTTGTGCTTGCGGTATTCGAGCTCTGCTCTTTCGGCCCGCCTCTCAACTGTCAATCAATCAAGTGTTACTAACTACTAACTAATTTTTTTCACACACACAGGAAGCAACCCCTAACAGCTGTCTAACTCCAAGATACCTATTTACTGCTTGGTAACAGGGGCATCAGGGTGAAAGAAACTCTGCCCATTTGTCTCTGCCGGTGCTGGGAATCGAACCCGGGCTAAAGGATTACGAGTCCTGCACGCTGTCCACTCAGCTATCAGACCCTGTGAGCTGATCATAAGTGTGTGTGTGTGTGTATTTACTTTTTTATTTACTATTTGTATCTACAGAATCGAACTATTAGCTCTTGGACTACAATTTATTTTCCTCTGCTGCATATATTTATGTAAAACACCTACACACACACAAAAAAAGAAACGTGGGGAGCAAAGTTAGATGTTATAGAGAGGAATTTCCTAACTCAACATGTGAAGGATGACACAAGGAAAAGAGGAGGGGATACACCGAGCCTATTAGACCTGATTTTCACCCAGAATGTAGAAGACATTGAGAATTTGGAACATGAAATACCTCTAGGGGCCAGTGACCATTGTGTCCTAGTCTTTGACTACATGATGGAACTCAAACTTGTGACCAAGAGACAAGAGGCTTGGGAATGGAGAGTTGACTACAGGAAAAGGGACTACAGGAGGATAAGAGACTATCTGGGAGGAAGAAATTAGAGGAAAAACAGTCCAAGATATGATGGACCTAGTCATACGGAAATGCAAGGAGGCTGAAGAGAGATTTATGCCAACAGTAAAGAAAAAAGTAAGAGGGAATATAATAACCCATGGTTTAATAGACAGTGTCAGGAAGCAAAAATGAGAAGCAGGAGGGAGTGGAGGAAGTACAGAAGACAAAGGCCAGAGAACAACAAGATCAGATGCAACAGAGCTAGGAACGATTACATAAACATAAGAAGAGCATGGGGAAGAAATTATGAGAGCGATATTGCGTTCAAATGAAAAAGGAACCTAAATTACTACACAGCCATACAAGGAGAAAAATGTCGGTGAACGACCAAGTGACAAGACTAAGGAAGACAGAGGGGGCATATACTGAAAGTGACAAGGAAATCTGCGAGGCACTGAATGCCAGTTTCCATGGAGTGTTCACAACCGAGCCTGAGCAGCTCCCATTTTTAGAAGAGATTATCCTAGATGAAAAACTATCAGATATAGAGGTGACAGCAGAGGAGGTAATGAAACAGTTGACAACACTGGATGCAGCTAAAGCGGTTGGGCCAGACAAAGTATCACCGTGGATACTAAAAGAGGTAGGCAGGCCCTCAGCGTGCCTCTGGCAAGGATCTTTAATGAATCACTTATGTCGGGAGAATTGCCCGATTGCTGGAAGAGGGCAAATGTTGTACCGATTTTCAAGAAAGGTGATAGGGAGGAGGCACTTTACTATAGACTTGTATCACTGACAAGCATCCCCTGTAAAATACTTGAAAGAATAATTAGGCTAAGACTTGTTGAGCACCTAGAGAACATTAGGTTTGTAAACAAACATCAACATGGGTTCTGGAAAGGGAAATCTTGCCTAACAAACCTTTTGAAATTCTATGATAAACTAACGTTGATAAGGCAGGACAGAGAAGTTTGGCAGACTGCATATTTCTGGACTGCCAAAAAGCCTTTGATACAGTACCGCACGTGAGACTGCTATACAAACTTAAGAGACAGGCGGGAGTGAGCGGAAAGGACCTAGCATGGGTAAGGAACTACCTAACAGGAAGGATCCAGAGAGTTACGGTAAGGGGCGAGAAGTCGGACTGGCGAACAGTAATGAGTGCAGTACCTCAAGGATCGGTGCTGGGACCAATTCTATTTCTAATATACGTTAACGATATGTTTACAGGAGTAGAATGCTACATGTCGATGTTCGCGGATGATACAAAGTTGATGAGAAGAGTTGTGACAGATGAGGATTGCAGGATCCTCCAAGAGGACTTGAACAGGTTGCAGAGATAGTCAGAGAAATGGCTACTGGAGTTCTACAAGAGCAAATGTAAAGTTATGGAAATGGGATTAGATGCTAGGAGACCAAAGGGATAGTACACATTGGAGGGGGAGCTGCCTACCTGTGACGACGCGAGAAAGAGACCTGGGGGTGGATGTAACACCTAATCTAACTCCTGAGGCACATATGAATAGGATATCGATAGCAGCGTACTTTACACTGGCAAAAGTTAGAACATCATTCAGAAACCTAAGTAAGGAGGCATTTAGGGCACTTTACACTGCCTACGTGAGGCCAGTCTTAAAGTATGCCGCCCCATCATGGAGTCCCCACCTGAAGAAACACATAAGGTAACTGGAAAAGGTTCAGAAGTTTGAAACGAGACTCGTCCCAGCATTACGAGGGATGGGGTATGAAGAGTGCCTGAAGGAATTGAGCCTTACGCCATTAGAAAAAAGAAGGGAGAGGGGGGATATGATAAGAATGTATAAAATACTCAGGGGGATTGACAGAGTGAACATAGACGAAATGTTCACACGGAATAGTAACATAACGAGGGGACATGGGTGGAAGCTGGAAACTCAGATGAGTCCCAGAGATTAAATTTTGCCCCGAGGGGCGAGTTTATTGGGCAGCGCCACTCATCTTGTGAGTGAACATACCGCCATAGCAGAATGTACAACACTCCTCAATAGGAAGAAAACCCGCTGGGTTGTTCATCCTGTAAGGTAGTCCCAGAGATGTTAGGAATTTTCTTTTAGCGTGAGAGTAGTGGAAAAATGGAATGCACTTCAGGAACAGGTTGTGGAAGCAAATACTATTCATAATTTTAAAACTAGGTATGATAGGGAAACCAGGTCCGGACAACTTATAAATGCTGTAAACAATCGATGGCTCGATAGGCGGGATCCAAGAGTCAGTGTTCGATTCTGCAGATACAAATAGGTGAGTACACACACTCTTTGCATATCCTTGTCTATATCAAGGTCCCCCTCCCCCCCCCCGTCCCTGGGTTGAACAACTGACTCCCAGGATGCAACCCCACAACAAGCTGACTTTAGCTCCTGGGTACCTAGTTACTGCTTGGTGAACAGTGCCATTAGGTGCTAGGAAACGTGCCCAACCATTTCTGTTCCGCCCGGGATTGGAACCTGGAATTCCCGACTGTCAGGCTAGAACGAACCCGACTGTGTAGTGTAGATGGTAAGTGATGAAGACCGTGTGTAGTGTAGATGTCCCTCATCTTTTCTTTTGTCCAATGATCCTTTTAGTTCCTCAATGTCCTTTTCCTCCTCTTTTTTTTCCCCCTGCTTCCCCACCTCTCCTCCTTCTCTCAGAAAATGTATTATTAAAAAGCACTGATACAACTGTATCTTTGAAAATTTATTATTACGATCACTAAATACTTCAGGGAATCACGCCAAATATCTCCCATTTGATTGAAAATCTCCTGGGCGGCTCTATAAATACAAGTATTTCTTAAAGTATTTTAGGCCTACTAGTCTAACTTAACTTTAACTGGCTAGCCCATGTCCGTCCTGTACCCTAGACCATTCCCCTTGCAAAGCTAGCCCCAAGCATCTGGCCTCCATCCTTGCATAGACGAACAGTCATTCTGTATTTTGAGTTATGCCCGAAACGCTATACGTAATAATTAATGGTTTAATTAATTAAAAACCTATACAAATATGTTAACTACTGAGTAACAACTCTAATGTGATCCTCTGTGTTTTATAAATAAAATATTATTATTATTATTATTATTATCATTATTAAAGCTCTTTTGCAGTAAATTTTCTCCATTTAATATTTTGTATGATATATTTTCACTGATCGGTATACAAAACAATAATTATGATAATTACTGTTATATACTTGAACATACATTTTAGCAGATTTATCTCATTATACCTTTTAATAGTCAAGAACTATCCATCAAATAACATAAATATTAAAGTTACACGCAATATATGTTCACTGAAACTTACCCAATAGTACCTTATATCTTATTGAATCTATACCTGGTATCTTTGTGTTTATTGTAGAAACGAAATAGCTCAGTGTTCTTAATTAATCAAATATATCCTACTAAAATTCTCATTGTAAATTTGTTTATGAAATTTTACACAATTTACCATAAATATATACAATAACATACTAGAGGAAAGGATTCAGTTCTTAATCCAATTATGTGACTACAGAACCACTACCACGGGCGCCCACACGATGGGTGTAATGGGCGCATTATTAAGTAGACCTGCTGCATGGGTGACAGCTTCTCCCCCGCATCAACCTACTCTGGCTTTGCGCCCTGGAGAGGCCACTCCAGACCGACAACCAGAGCGCAACTCCATAGTCTTTTGAGAATGATGGATGCCTACTATTAAGTAGATCAACACCTTTGACCACCCACCAGGTCACCTTCACACCTGGGTCGTACTGGTTTATGAACGCTCTTAAAGTTTTTCGATTTCATTTCAGTGTATCTGAATTGCCACTGGCAACGGAAGCTTATTTTGAGACGCTCAACGACTTTTCCATAGATAATGACGATCGTGCTCAGCCATCAGCTGAAATAAATCTGAGAAATCATGTGGGTGCGAAGCCATAGATACTGTTTATATACATTTTTCAGCGTGATTCACGACACGACATGGTGATTACTGAGTAGAAGACATATATTGGTCTGTGTTGGCGGAAATTAACGACACAAAACGTGAATTCGTGTATTTCAACACCGCGCTCGCTCTTGTCAGTACTGATGAGTAAAGGGGGGACACGGAATTGTCAAATATGAGTGAGAGAATGAGAGAGAGAGAGAGAGAGAGAGAGAGAGAGAAAGAGAGACAGACAGACAGACAGACAGACAGACAGACAGACAGACAGACAGACAGACAGACAGACAGACAGACAGACAGACAGACAGACAGAGAGAGACACAGAGAGAGAGAGAGAATAAAAGTTATCTAAAATAATGACATATGATAAGGAAAGCAAGTTAGTTTAGTTCATTTATAATGCACCCCATACCCATCTTGTGGGTGGTAGTGGAAAGGGTTACAGAGGCACATAATGGGCTCAGGGACTGAACCCCACAATTCATTTAGCTAAGCAAGTTACAATCTTGATGAGCTAGTTGCAAAATTCAATACACATGCAAGAAAATGTAAAACCCAATAAAGCAGAAGAGAGGGAGAGGGAGGAGAGGAATTACCTGGAGGTGGGACCTGGGGGCCAGCGTCGAGGGGAGTGACGTGGAGACATAAACAACTGTAAACAACTGTCAACATGTGGTCTCCACGACTGCAGTGCGTCAGTCATGTGTGTCGACTCACCTAACTCTACCTTGTAGGGTCGAGTGCTAGATCCTGAGCCCCCTATTCCCAGCCTAATTTTTTTTTTAATTTTGCCCCGAGGGGCGAGTTTATTGGGCAGCGTCACTCATCCTGTGAGTGGACACACCGCCATAGCAGCATGTACAACACTCCCCAATAGGAAGAAAACCCGCTGGGTCGTTCATCCTGTCACTTGTACCCTAGACATAGCTGGGACTTGCTTAACTGTCTCAAGTGAACAGCTTCTCAAACAAGAAGATTAATATTGTCAACCCTTAAATTCTTACGTTATCTTGCAAGTGCAAAATGGGGAAATCTCTTAAGAACCAGTCACCGCCTTTCAAAGTGGCAAGGTATGAATCTTATTTGTTTGACTTCTTACATTTTATTGTAGTTTAGTCCATCATATACTGTGTTGTTTTATTCCTGGACTGTCTCCCACTGTATCCCATTTACAAATTCCTTATTTTATGGCACTTTCCGTTTCAATTCGCCAGTCTCCCTCTCCCACACCCTTCCCAGTGGTCACTTGCTTCCAGTGGCATTTCATAAATGTTTTGATTGTTTCAAGCTGTGTGAACATCAGATCTACTCCTGCTGGTAATTTTGCCATCGTGTTGTTTCCTCTCAAGCTTGAAGTGTCAGGAAGTTTCTCACTACTACCCCCTACCAGCGTAGACTTCAATGTCTCTTCTCACGAGGGTACATCATTTCCCAGTTAATTAAGTCTTGGTTTGGTTGTTTTCTACGACAGCTTGTAGAATATCTAACAGAGACTTACTTGCCTTATCATGCACCTATGTAGGTCACCTGGTGTTCTCTCCAAGATTCTAGATCAGACACCTCTTATTCATCACCGCCAATTGGTATTATTTATGTGACAGTAATTATACAATTTTCTAGGACAATGGGAAGTTCCTCATCGCTACTAGTCCTTTTGATCAGTAATACATCTCCCCTTCCATTCCTCTGGGCTCTTTCTCTCCTTGATCACTGTTTAGTACTCAATAGAGAATATTCCGTTTTGCTGTCTTTCCAGTTACTATATTACCTGCCATTATTACTACGTGCGTGCCCATATTTCCAAATCTTCCATTCACTTAATCTATCCGACGTGTCAGTCAATTAACATTGACAAATCAGAATTTTAGGCTCACCATCTACACTCGCCTCCCTCCCGGGCCGCCTTCGGCCCAGGTGGGAGGGGAAGGGATGGTTTGGTTGGTATCAGTATGATCCGGGATTTGCTTGGGTTGGCTGGTAGAACAATCAGCAGATGGTATGGACAAGTCAGTGGTGGTATTGTTGAATAAGGTACTGGTAGGCGTGGGAGGTTTCCTGGGCTTAGGTTTACCGTTTGTGGGGTCTCTACTCAACCTCGTTTCCCTCCCCCCTGCGACTGTACAGGGAAACTCACCTGATAACCCACCTGTTCCGGGCACCTAGGATGGTTAGGTACGCCGGGGGTATCATCATGTAGAATTATCCAGAGAGGTCTACCTGAAAAACCGTCTTGTCCCGGGGACCTAGGTTGGTTAGGCACGTCGGGAGCAACATCAGTGGAGTTTTTTGCTGAAACCGGTCGGCTGGGTCCATAGGGTGTTTTATACCTTAGGATCTCACCAGTTTGGAGGTCCACATAAGACTAGGTAATAGAGTTCTTACCTTACGCCGTTTTGAGTATGTGTTATCCGTCATTGGGGTATGGGGGCACCTCTGTGCTGTGTAGTCCTGGGTGCGTTTTATGTATAGGCCGGACCTGTAGACACTCCACCGTGGAATCTGAAAAGCACTGTGTTAGAACATGAGTACATGAGCACTGTACTGTGTGGGTGAACGGGGTCGTGTTTACCTTGTAGTTGCAGGTTGTCTCGTGTGATGGCGCCTCAGGTCCACTACCTGAGGTTTTGACACACGGGGGTCCGTATTATTCGGGACCTTGTTCAGTGCTTTTTGCGAAACCTGGACGGTGCGGGTTTTAACCCGTCTGCAGTCCTAATGTGGTAGTTCCGGGAAAACTGCTGCTTGGCTACTCTGCCGCTCGTTAGTATTTCCGAGAATCACTCCGTCTCTCGTTAAGTGGGGGAGAAACGGGGCTCCTCTCATTTTTCTCCGATGGTTTTTGGTCAGCCAGTTACCTGTTTGGGAGACACTCAAAAAAGGAACAAGATACATGGGGAAAAAGAATATTTGGTGAAAAGAAAGCCTTGGATTGTTTATATGGGTCCGGGGCTAAGTCTCTCTCACTCCACTTTTTCGTCCGGTGTTTCCTGGGAGTTCTAGATTTTAATACCTGGCTGAACCAAGAGTGTTAGTCACTGACTGTCCCCCCGGACCACTGAGGTCCGGGGAGTCAGCAGGACGACCGGAGACAGTCGACTGTTTCGTGGGGCTGTATGCCCGCTACTCCTCAGTCCGATCCGAAAGGTTCTGCTGAGTTTTTGAGTCATTGGCCAATCGATCTACAAAGTCATTTTTTCCAACTCTAATATGGGATGGGATCCACACAAATTTTATACAAGAGTTATTATCATTGGCAAAAATTACATTTCATTTAATATTACGAGCTACTTCCGACTGGGGGGACCATTATTTTTCAAAGTTTTGGCGCAAAATATAGTACTAAGTAGAACTATTCTTTCGTAAATGGAAGGTAAGTTTAATTCTTTTCTCATGTTAACAATTCTGACAGTTCTAAGACAACCCAGGATGATGCGCATGGCATCATTCTGTACTACATCTAGGCCTTGTAATTGTTTAGGAGAAAAATTAAGAAGATGCTGCGGTAGTTTGATGCGTGAGGCTCCATCCTCAGACATTTTATTACATGAATTTCGGTGCGATTTATGGAGCGAGTTCATGTTCTTTTGGACATACACGTTTTCTATGTGCATGTCCAGAGGCTACATAATAAACTCATTTATACTTCCTAAGTCCGGAAATCACACATTAGTTGCTGTTCCATCATCGCCGCCCCCCTTGTTATTCCTTTCAGTCGGGCTCACTCCTGCTTTGCTGCCATCTGGTTATCTCGCTAAGAGGCAGAGTGGAGGGCAGCTCCACATGTGGCTGGACTAGGCACGGTGGAGGGCAGCTCTACCCGTGGCTCAATGAGGCAGGGTGGAGGGCAGCTCCACCTGTGGCAGGACGAGGGAGGGTGGAGGGCAGTTCTAATTCCATTAAATTAGTGAGTGAGTGATCAATTGAGTCGAGAACTGAGTTGTTCAACTCGGTTTCAGTTCAAAAAATTATCTTTTTTTGTCTAGCAGTCGTTTTAGCGGTTGTATTTAGTTATTGGCATGCAAAATATATGTTCAAATTAGATATTTTTTGTTCTAGGCGCAACCTTTTGTGTACAGTGATAGATACAATGTGTATCACAAATGGCTACAGTTATGGAGGGAGAATGGGGTGTGTGCGAGGGGGGGGAGGTGAGGGTGTGAAGATGATTACTGATGAAGATAGTGTGTACTGAAGATAGTTACAGCGATGGGGGTTCCTCCATTGCTGTAACTATCAAAAGAACGTACTGTCCTGTTTTCTGTTTTGGGTCCTCTGGTAGGTTAGCAGCAGCTCATGCAGCACCAGCTTATATGAGTGACCTCATTATGTTCCTCTGGAACCTTCTTTCACTACCGCTTACAGGATACGAATGGTGTGCATAATAAACTAAATGTAACCCTGAACAGTTATCGCGCATGCGCAGTGTCGCGGGTGAGACTGGAGGCAACATAGACCGGACCCTGCCACAATACATCGAGACGGCCAGCCAGGCAGGTCGCCTGCCACTCCACTCACGCATTATTATAATCTTGAAGTTCTGACCAAGTTTCGAAGTATACACCATTCACCTCATCAAGGGAAAAGTCACTGACTTCTGTCATTCAAGGGCCATTCTGTCACTCAAGTAATTCTTCACAAACATAGTTGTTGATGGACATGAAGTAAAGCTTATGAAGAAGCTATGAAGTTAACGTTAGTTTTGACATGCTGGTCATTGCTACAGGTCCAAGTATGGTCTTGGGGAGGATGGACTTGGGGAGGATGGACTTGGGGAGGGTGGTCTGGGGGAGGTGGATCGTCGACCTGTACTGCGAACATGACGTGGGATAGTGTTTTGAACAGCTGCGTCGCCGCAAGCCTTACAGGTGAGTTGGTGCAACCAGCGATCTAATGAGTGTTCATTTGTGTGTAAAATTAGCAAGTGCTAGTTACTGCCCGGCTCCTGAGCCAGGTAAGTTCACTACGGGCTCACCATAGCCCGTGCTACTTGCCCCGCTCCTGAGCCAGGTAAGTTCACTACGGGCTCACCATAGCCCGTGCTACTTGCCCCGCTCCTGAGCCAGGTAAGTTCACTACGGGCTCACCATAGCCCGTGCTACTTGCCCCGCTCCTGAGCCAGGTAAGTTCACTACGGGCTCACCATAGCCCGTGCTACTTGCCCCGCTCCTGAGCCAGGTAAGTTCACTACGGGCTCACCATAGCCCGTGCTACTTGCCCCGCTCCTGAGCCAGGTAAGTTCACTACGGGCTCACCATAGCCCGTGCTACTTGCCCCGCTCCTGAGCCAGGTAAGTTCACTACGGGCTCACCATAGCCCGTGCTACTTGCCCCGCTCCTGAGCCAGGTAAGTTCACTACGGACTCACCATAGCCTGTGCTACTTGCCTTGCTCCTGTGCCAGGTAAGTCCACTACGGACTCACCATAGCCTGTGCTACTTGCCTTGCTCCTGTGCCAGGTAAGTCCACTACGGACTCACCATAGCCCGTGCTACTTGCCCCGCTCCTGTGTCAGGTAAGTCCACTACGGGCTCGCCATAGCCCGTGCTACTTGCCCCGCTCCTGTGCCAGGTAAGTCCACTACGGGCTCGCCATAGCCCGTGCTACTTGCAACTTTTTGTTCCGAGTAGCTGAACCTAAAACAAAAACAACAACAGCAGCAGCAGCAAGTGCTCAATAGTTAGTGGTCACTAGTCGGTGTTCTCTAGTTGGCCGTCGCTAGTGGATGTTCTCTAGTCAAGATTCAAGATGGTTATTCCTAGAGGCTGTTCTCTACTAGGCCGTCGCTAGATGTTCTCTATATTTGGAATAATTTTTTTCAGGCGTGTTATTAGATGGAAAGGGTTAGTGTCACTAATTCTAACACGAATCGTTTCTACTTTTATCCTGATCGTCACTTGAGAAGGAAGTTGAACCAAATTAGCTCTCCAAATATTTTACAACTGTATTGGGTCTAAGGCGAGTAACTGAATGACCCGTTTTATTGAAGCTCGTGGCGTCGCCAGAAGCAGAGAGGAAGTGTATACACAGCAAAAATCTGCATAGGAGGTCGCCTTTCTTTTAAGGATCTCTTCGATATAACTGTTGGAGTATCCAGTGTTTATTACCTTACTCTACCGAGTTCCGCGTCAACCGTTTCCAAATGGAGCTGTATGGGAGAGTTCGGATGACGTAGGCGTTAAAATCACGTTATTGACCTCACTACTAGCATTAAGGCACTTTTTGAGTTCCTGAATCTTAAACCATGATCATCTTGCAGATAAAGTTTAAAGAAACTTTCGTGCAAAGTTCCGTGTTTAGTTTCACCTATGACATGAAGACTTAGTTTAGTTCATTTATTATGCGCCCCATACCCATCTTGTGGGCGGTAGTGGAAAGGGTTACAGAGGCACCTAATGGGCTCAGGGACTGAACACCACAATTCATTTAGTTAAGCAAGTTACAATCTTGATGAGCTAGTTACAAAATTCAATATAAGTCGTCACATCATAAATGGGTTCGAGATCGACCATCAGAACAGTTTCTAAATTAAGCAACTGACATATGTGGAGAGCTAGTGTCACAATTGATATGTTTGTCCTGCACGCCGCCCCCCATCCAGTGGGCAGCGGTGGATAGGTTACAATCACTCGGTTACTACGTACAGTTAGCAAACTGGGGGATATTTGGCTAAAATTTCTGGTAGCAGATCATTTTGAATGAAATATCATTTTGTTTGATCATTTTGAAACTGTTCTGATGGTCGATCTCGGACACATTGCTGGAACATTGGTTATAGAATTGTCTCTGAATTTACGTATCTTTTCGCACTCCATCACATAGTGACGGAGGGTGTGCGAATAATTTTGTTGACAGTTTACATTTGGTCAGGTCTACATCAGTAGATAATGAGAATTCCCAGAGATACTTGTAACCGAGTCTAAGCCGAGCAGCAGTAACATCTAGAAGTCTGCTGATTTTATTGGATGATCCATAGATGTGTGGCTCCTCTTGCATGATAGTATGATAAATAAAATTAATGGTGTCGATTTCACTTTGCCTCAGATCTACAAGATTTTGTTGACGTTCTTGGCGTACTTTTGCTCTCAGACTGCTTATTGACAATCCAAGGTTATACCCAATTCCTCCTCTAAAGGCAGATTCTTTGGTTCACTCATCAGCTCTATCATGCATTTGGAAGCCAACATGAGATGGAATCCACATGAAATAGACTATTACTGTCATTAATAATTTTGTTAGGCAAAAAGTAAGAACAAGAAGAAAGGTACGGAAAGAGAAAGGGGGGAGATAGGCTCACGTCAGGTCACGTTTGTTAGGAAGGTATGTGAAAGCATTTGAATATGTACAGTGAATGGGAAGAGTCAACATCAGCAAAGCCAGGACTAAGGTTCATGTTGGGTAGGTTGTGTATCAGAGCCGATTCAACAAGACGGCATCTGTGAAGAGTAGTGGCAGGAAAGATTATTTTAGAAGAAGACCAATCAATAGGAACAAATTCAATTTATATTGAGTTGTCTTCTAAAATAATCTTTACCAAAAATAATCTAAAGTAAACCTTTCCTTTCCAAAATAATCTAGACCTCCAACCATAACAATAAGCTCGGAATGTCCTAAGTTTCCGGCGAAAAGTCACGTAGGTAACAATGATGTTATACATTCATAATAATACAGTGGTGGACAATTTCCACATCAGTTACCAATGAAAGGTGGAAGGGGAGACTGCCACGTAATACACAAGGCCAAGTCGTCACTCGTCGACACTTTCTATGAGACAAGTCGTCTAGCGATTTTTTTGATAAATAATATTTTATAAAGTATGAACGTTCGAATTTTCTTGGAACGAAGAATATAATGCAAGTAATAACAATGAATGTTACTAAAGTGGTTGCGGCTAAACAGTGTTGCATGCCGTTTCTTGGGCAGGCTTTCATTAATGGTACTAATAGGCAGTTATGCCTAGTATGCTGGGTACGACAAAATTGTAAGTGTCCAGTGTTTGTGTATGATTATGAACCCATTTTGGTAGCATGGTAAGTTTGTCGCAGTGTTTCGTAAGTTCCTCTGCGGAACACACACATGCAGACAAAAAATTTTAAATTTATCTTTTGGTTTTAGTCGAAATTGATTACATACAATGTTTACAAAATTCTTTTACAAAAAGTACTTAGTAGTATTTCCTGATGGCTGTCTTTCAATGGTTCCATATATTTCATCTAGACTGAAACCTTAATGTTTAAGCAAACTTTACTGGCATAAACTAATGTCAATAAACTTCTGTTTTTTCCGGCTACATCATCGAACACGGACTCAACAGTTACCACCACGACCCCAGCACCTGTGACATTCAGTGATCCACTTCTGGTCCTGTACAACCGCTGGGACTCACAGGTCCAAGTGTGGTATTGCAACAGCTTAAGCTATGGTGTGGAGAACAATACCAGGATGGTGATGGCCCTCCCAGGAGACCCCATGTGGAACACCCCCGGTAGCTGTAACCGTGAGTATCACCAGCCTTGTGCAACCCCAGTAAATGTAATGGTGAGTAACGGCGGCCTGAGACAGCCCCGGTAACTGTAGTGGTGACGAACGGCAGCCTGGGACAGCCCCGGTAACTGTAGTGGTGACGAACGGCAGCCTGGGACAGCCCCGGTAACTGTAGTGGTGACGAACGGCAGCCTGAGACAGCCCCGGTAACCATAGTATGAATATCACCGGCATGGGACTATCCTGGTTACCATAGGGGGTATATAAAACCAATCTCAAACAGCCCTGCAGACTTGCGTTAAACTACTGATGCAGTAGTTCTGAGACACCGGGGTTTGAGCATTTCCGTGGGCTCATGGTAAGCCTTACCCACTAGTTTCCCTGGTATACGACCCACGAGTCGTTTAACAACCAGGTATCGATTCACTGCTGGGTGAAAAAATGTATACAGTTATGGACTGGCGCCTAGTAAATCCTCCCCAGTCTTTCTCTCGGTTTAGCTGCAGATTTAGACAGAAAAATGGATAATGAAGTGGAACGTATGTAAATGTATACTCATAAGTTTGAACAAAGATAGTAATGACAAATTTCGGCTTAATGATGTAGATATTGAAAATTAAATTGAGAGATTTATGGGTAATTGTCAGCAATCGCCTAAAATCTAGTGGAAATTTAATCAATGCTTGAAATAAGCAAATAGGATACTTGGTTTTATATCTAAAGTAATAGCACTAGATCCTTCAATTATATCTTGCTCTTGAAAAAAGGTCTGTTACGGGCGTACTAGTGCTTGCTCTGTGAGAGCCAATAGCTAAGGTCAAGGAGTTCCTAAAATAGTGGAGTTAGGTTAGGCCTAGGTTAATACTCTCCGAGGCACAAACCAGGGTTTTACACAACTCCCCCCATGCAGGGGGAGTTGAAGAGGGAGAACGGCCTATTGACATAGATCGAGTGCATGGGGGGAGTTGTGTAAAACCCTGGTTTGCGTCTCTGAGAGGCTGCAGGATCCAGTAAGTTCAGTAGAACTTCGGTTTCAACTCCTTTTGACCATGTCGTTGCTCAGTCGATTAAGGCAGCGTCTGGGATGCTCTCTGACGCAGGTTCAAATCCTCGTCACGGTCCTTGTGGATTGTTCAAGAGACTCAACTTCAGCACCCACATACAACACACAACTAAAAAGGTTTCTAAATCAGTTGGTATACTCTCTAAGATCAGATATTATGTATCCTACTCTGCTCTCCTCTCTCTCATGCACTTATCTATCCCTATCTTACTTATGGTATCTGTGCTTGGGATTCAACCTCTGCAAACTACCTCAAGCCCATCATCAACCAGCAAAAATCTGCTATGAGGACAATAACTAACTTTGCTTTCAGACAACACACAGCTCCCCTGTTTAAATCCTTAAACATGCTAAACATAAATTCACTCCATACATTCTCTTGTATTAATTACATTTATAAAACTTTTTTTTTTAAGTGCAAACCCTGTTCTGAAACTCTTCCTGGACTGATGTAAGAGAACACATGCCCACCACACCAGACATAAATATCTCTTTGATATCCCCAGAGTCAAACTTAATCTATACTTAATCTATATGTAAACACTCTTTGCAAATAAATGAACCCAGTCTATGGAACTCACTCCCTAATGATTTGAAAAACTGTCCAACTTTTGCCTTATTCAAAAATAAAACCAAAAAGTACCTAATTTCATCTTCATAGTTTTCTACCTACTGCTTTATCTTCACACTGTATCTACTGCTACCCAATCCCCCAACATTTGTACGTAAGCCATATTACTTTATCATTGTAATCTTAGATATCGTCTGATATCATGGTTGTTGTATTGAGTACATATTCTACTGCATTATTCCTTGAAATGATCCTCATATTGTGCTTCAGTAAACCAATGTATAACCCTGAAATGTTATCCTCATGTACCTAGTAATCCTTGTTTCATTATTGTGTATTGTTATTATTGTGTATTATTCTAATCTGCTTTTGTGTCAAAATTTCTTCAATGTACCTGTAAACATTTTTTTGTCAATTTTACTGTTAATTTATTTAAAAAAAATCTGTTAGTTCAAGGACTTGCCCGAAACGCTATGCGTGCTAATGGCTTTACAAGATTGTAAATTCAACTTAATTTCTGTACTCTATAATAACCCCCAAAGTACCTTCTTGTATATAAATAAAAAAAAATAATCTTAAAACTTGGTGACACAAATACTCAAAGGTTAGGTACTTAACTTGGTAACACAGAATAAGGAGAGAGAGAAGAGAGAAGGATGAGAAGAGGTAAGGAAAATGGCCCACAAGAATGTGTGACCAGTCAGTTCAAAAACCCAGCAGAGAAGGATGCTCTAAGTTTGAAAAATAATGGTCCCCCCTCCAGCTCTATCCAAATTAAATTGAGATCTATTCTAAACAATTCTGACTGTTCCCTCAATCCGCCACAAAAAGCTCCATACAGTGTGTGGCTCAGTAGTTGTGCCTATAATCTTCTGAAACTGAATGCGTGTCTTAATCCTGATAAAACTGTTCACTATATTCCCCCTTGGAAAGATGTGGAGGTCTCTTTGCATTATACCCCCATCAGTGTAAAACAAATGTATAACACTGAAATTTTGAGATGTATAACATTAAAAGCTATTGACAGTCATCTTCAAATTCTCAAACCGACTGAATCTTATGCCTTTACTGATGGCTCTGTGCAGTTAGGCACTGGTAGAACAGATTGTGCATGTGCAGTATATAAAGGGAATGAAATGATCATGTCTAGTACACAGAGATTGAACATCTGGGCAAGCACGACACCGACCGAGCTATTGGGTATTTATCTAGCCACTGAATACCTTAAGCTCAATGGTGGCGGAGTTACTTTCTGTGACTCTAAAAGTGCTCTGCAGTCCTTAAATAATCCATCACTATGTATGTCTGAAGTTGCTTGTAATATTATATGAAATGTAATTTTTGCCAATGATAATAACTATTCTATAAAACTTGTGTATTCGCCTAATTGTGCTTGCGGGGGTTGAGCTTTGGTCCCGCCTCTCAACTGTCAATCAACTGGTGTACAGATTCCTGAGCCTACTGGACTATCATATCTACATTTGAAACTGTGTATGGAGTCAGCCTCCACCACATCACTTCCTAGTGCATTCCATTTATTAACTGCTGACACTGAAAAAATTCTTTCTAACGTCTCTGGGGCTCATCTGGGTATTAAGTTTCCACCTGTGTCCCCTTGTTCGTGTCCCACCTGTGCTGAAGAGTTTGTCTTTGTCCACCCTGTCAATTCCCCGGAGAATTTTGTAGGTGGTTATTATGTCTCCCCTTACTCTTGTGTGGATCCCATCCCATGTTGGAGTTGGAAAACATGACTTTGTAGATCGATTAGCCAATGAGGCTTGCAGGAAAGAAAACATTGATTATGTCTTTGGACTATCTAATGCAATTATTAGAAACATACAAATTAAAGAAATTAATTCAGATGTAGAAGAACTAAGAAATGCCCAGAGACCTGAAAGCTGCAGTATTAAAAGTTATGACAAGTTCTGTAATAGGTATTTGTATGGTCAGCACAATAACCGGACCAGACAGTGTGATTTAGTCATTGCGCGAATTCGCCTTGGCTAGACACATCTGGCAGGTTAGTGAGGCTGAGCCACTACCAGAAGACTCAGATTGTAAACTCTGTGATAAACCTTTAATGCACTCACTAGAACACTATATTGTTGAATATGAAACCGTAGAAGACTTAAGACCTCTGTTACCACCCTTGATACTAAATAAGGTTCTTCTCCCCGCAGTGTAAAGAAATGATAATAAATCGGCCATGCCAACAGATGTCTAGGGGTATAATTACATCACTGCATAAAATGGAGAACAATATATTTGTGCTAAGGGGGACAAACATAACAATTAAATGTATAAATAATAGCCAGAAATATTCTATCAGCATGCAATATCATAGAATGAAATTAATTATTGAGACATGAGCAATATCACCAGAACATGGATTAATCAATAGTAATACTCAAATCATCTAACCAGATAATTAACATTTATATGGGCTAAAATAACAATGACCAATGACTTAGCTTAAAACACAACCCCTCTCGACAACAGCCGCCACGCTACTGCCCACGCTTTGGTTCGCAGGCCAAACGTCGACTAAACGTCTACCAAAAAATCAACTAAACGTCCACACAAACATTGTGGAAATTCTAATAACAAAATGCAGCACTAATATTCAAAACATTGTCAAACTAAAGAGTAGTAAACACTGGTATAACATTCCATACAATAATACGGCAACCAAATATGGGAATAAATAAAGGTAAAACTATAGACACTCGATTGACAACAATGTTCCCACACTGGCCATATCCAAATATGGTCAACCGCCCACACGGAGAAACTACATGCGAAATCTATCACCAAAAGCCTCACACACACTACACAGCATGCTATGTTATATATATAACATACAAAATCTTATATCATACAACTGGATGCAATATTAATTAGAGAACAAGACAATAAAGTAATATGAGAATCAAGAGTAATGGCAGAATCTTAGTAAGATTCGTAACAACCTCTTGGCCTATTGTACCACCAACTGGGTAACTATTTCATTGACTCAGGTGTTCTGGACGACATCCTAACAATTTATTCAAATGCTTGTCCATTTTAAAGAATGAAGAACAATTTTTACTTATATTTCTTCGTAGCTGCATCACTTATGATTTGATTTGTCAACTGCTGAATGATCTCCTTGGCAATTAATGCATTTTAAAGTATTGGCAGAGCACTGAGTATAAAAATGACTTTCTGCAGAGCATTTAATAATAAAATAAAATAAAATGTTTATTCAGGTAAGATACATACATACAAGAGATTTTACATAAATTGATCGATTTATAGATGGAGCTAGTACATACAATGCCTAAAGCCACTATTACGCAAAGCGTTTCGGGCAGGAAAAAACATTAATGACTAAAAACTTAATACTAATTGAGTATAAAGAATAAAATGTGTTGAGAACAAATAAAAATAAAGATAAAAAAGGGGGAAACATGGCTGAGAAAGCAGCACAAATACAATTAGGTTGACAAACAGCGTTGTTTAAGAAAACAGACATGGGTTGACAATAGAAGGGTAAGGTAGGTTACAGGGAATTTATTAGGTAGTACTTCGTTTTTATTTTTTTTGTCCCCTTTGCTCCCCTTGCCACTTGGGGGGGGGAAAAAGGTTTTATTCTAGCTATAGAGCCCCACGACCCAGCCACAGGGCATGGGCCGCGAGGCCCCGCAGCAACTAACCCTAAAAACAACATTACAACTAAAAGAAACTAAAACTCATATTGTGGCCTACATGTGCAAAAACACAAAGAAAAATAAATGCACCTGGAGATATATATAAAAAAGAGGATGTTATTAAAAATATAACACAAACACAAAATAAAATGGCATGCCACTAAATGAATGAATTCCTCTCGCGAGGAGAGGATCAACTTTACCAGCATGCGTGCATGAAAACAAAATAAGTCACGGGGAGGGCATGCCTGGCTTGAACTAGTCAAGTCCCCGGAGAAGACAAGAGCACATGCACGCATGTGTCCCTCCAGCCGTAGCTTATCCTCTCACGGGTTCGGTCAAGCCACTCACCATCTCCAGAATAAAGCCACTGGGGAAGTGGTACCCCAAGATGACGTCCGGTAAACTTAGCCGGAGTCCACTCACTAGAGTACCCACGAAGCCTCTGGGCTTCGGGGCACAAGGGAAGTCCACCCACGTCCGTCCAGGGGTGATCATGATCAACCTTCACTTAATCACCTTCAGTGATTAAGTGCTTAATTGCACACTAGTTTCTCTGTCAGCTATCTTACCCTGCCAGAGTAAAAGAGACAAATGTATGTGAATGCATGTGTGTGTATATATGCATGTGTATATGTATATGTACGTATATATGTGTGTGTATGTATATGTATGTGTATAAAGTACATATGGAAGCTGATCAGAATTGCATTTTACCTTTGTAAATGCACATTAATGACACTTCGAACACTTTATGTAGGGCATACATAAATCTGTGTATCTATGTATTTACGTATGTAGGTTAGCTTAGCATTTTAAAAGTACCGAATCGCCTTCTGTGGTTGATTGTTCAATAAATCCCTGAACTATATGTTTAACTGATCTCTAACCCTGTCTATGGAGGACAGAAGAAAATGTATATATGCTGGTTAGCATTGTAAATGTGTGGCCACGTTTGTGGTAGAAAATAATAATAATAAAAAAAAAGGCATTAACAGGCAAGCGAGTATCCATTCGGTACAAGAGCAGCTCTACCTTACGATACATAAAACATGGATACAGCGAACATGGACATAACACCACCAAAAAGCAAGAAACTTTCATTTAGGCTACACAGTGAATCAGCTTTAGACAATCTTACAGAGGCACTTCACAATATTAACTGGGATTCTGAATTCAATAATACCCATGATATAAATTCATTAGCTAACCTCTTCCTCTCCAAAACTCTAAGCCTCTACAACCTTCATTGTCCCCTTCTTACCAAGCAAGTAACTGACAAAAGATTAAACAATCCATGGCTCACAAGTGGCATTCTCAACTCAATAAACAAGAAACATGAATATGAAAAGAAAGTTAGGATTGGCCTAGTTTCAAAGGAAGTAGCTAAAAGGTACTCATCAATGCTTACCAGTATCATAAGAAAGGCAAAACTTGCATATTATGTGAATAGATTCAATGAAGCAAAAGGCAACATGAAGAGCACTTGGAAAACTATCTCTAGTATCCTAGGAACTAAACAACACTCACATAACCAAATAAAACTCTACAAGGATGGGGATATACCGTCAACTGATTTAGAAATGGCAAATGAATTTAATAGTTTCTTTTCATCGGTTGGTGCTAATCTTGCCAGTAAAATCCCACAGACTCAGACACATATTAACACATATCTCTCAGGCAGCTATCCAAACTCTCTTCTCCTTTCACCAATCAGCCCGGCAGATGTTGTGTCCATCATACACTCTCTAAAAACCAAGGCAGGGAACACCAGTGAAATTCCGTACATTGTGTACAAGAGAGCCTCCCATGCCCTTGCCCCACCCATAGTACTACTGTTCAACAAATCTATAGAGTGTCACACCTTCGCTGATATCCTCAAAAAAGCAAGAGTAACGCCAGTTCATAAAGGAGGCAATCCGGCGGACATAAACAATTATAGACCAATATCAAATCTACCCATTCTATCAAAAATATTTGAAAAAATTATTTACAAACAGCTCTATTCCTACCTCGTAAAATTCGACATACTCAGCCCCTGCCAGTTTGGCTTCCGGTCCCAAAAGAGCATCAACGATGCAATCATTAGTCTCCTTGACGTTATCTACTCAGCCCTTGACAAAAATGAGTTTCCGATTGGACTCTTCATTGACCTAAGAAAAGCCTTTGATACTGTTAATCACAACTACCTCTTACTTAAACTCCAGCATTATGGAATCCGAGGCCTTGCCCTTGACTACATCCGATCCTATCTTAGTGACAGACACCAATATGTAACCATCAATGATACAACTTCTTCCACTCTACCAATTACCGTTGGAGTGCCACAGGGCAGCATCTTAGGACCTCTTCTATTTCTTATATATATAAACGATCTGCCTAATGTCTCTAATATTCTCAAACCTATATTGTTTGCTGACGATACTACCCTTATCTATTCAAACCTCAACCCACATACACTAAATAATGTTGTGAATAATGAATTAAAAAAAGTCCACTTATGGATGTCAACGAACAAACTAACATTAAACATCGAAAAGACTTACTACATCTTATTTGGAAGCAAATCATCAAATGCAATTCAGCTACAGATAGACAACATTAACACCAGTAATAAAAATGATGGCAAGTTTCTTGGCCTGTTCCTAGACAAGAGACTCAGCTTCAGCACCCACATTCAACACATAACTAAGAAAGTCTCTAAGACAGTTGGTATACTCTCCAAAATCAGATATTATGTTCCTAACTCTGCTCTCCTCTCACTATATTATGCACTAATCTACCCCTATCTTAATTATGGTATCTGTGCATGGGGGTCTACCACTGCAAACCACCTTAAGCCAATCATCACACAGCAAAAATCTGCTATCAGAATAATAACTAACTCTGCTTTCAGACAACACTCAGCTCCCTTGTTTAAATCCCTAAACTTGCTAAATATTAACTCCCTCCACACATTCTCTTGTGTCAACTACATTTACAAAACCCTGTTCTTAAATGCAAACCATGCTCTGAAATTCTCCCTGGACAGATGTAATAGGACCCATTATCACCACACCAGAAATAAATATCTCTTTGATATCCTCAGGGTCAAACTTAATCTGTGTAAACACTCTATGCAAATTAAGGGACCTAGTCTATGGAACTCACTCCCTAGTGAATTGAAAAACTGTAAAACTTTTGCCTTATTTAAAAGCAAAACCAAAAAGTACCTAACTTCATCTTCTTAGTTTCCTACACTGAGCTTTAAATTTGCTCTGTACCTAGTGTTACCCATTCTCCTAATTTTTATGTAATATCAAACAACCTTATCATTGTGTTCATTGCTGTCTTCTTTTATGTGCTAGCCATATGCTGTATTGTGACTACCAATTTTTGTCAACTACCATTCAAGCCGTCATTTCAATCAATCTTATATTGTTTCTGCTGTATTGTGCCTACCTATTTTTTGTCAACTACCATTCAAGCTGTCATTGCAATCAATCTTAGCTACCTATGTGCTTTAATATACTGTACCTACAATTTTCTCTCATCTTCTTTTTTTTCATTTCATGTAATCTGTTATCATTTTTTTGTCTATAAATTTTACAAGTATTTACCTCCTTAAAATTTTCTTAGATTAAGGACCTGCCCGAAACGCTGCGCGTGCTAGTGGCTTTACAAGACTGTAATTACCATATTTGTATCCTCACATTCCTTATGTACATTCTTGTATATGCATAAATAAATAAATAAATAAACATTTTTACTACACGCATTTTCAGACTCGCATCCTTGAACACTCCCTCACTTTTTCAGACACAATCGATGTCCAATCTTGCTCCGCCCCCGCTCCTTATCTTGCCGGCGCTAAAGTCGTCCAGAACTTCACCTGGAACTCCACCACCGTTTATGGTGTGTACTACGAGTGTAACGATGGCCTGCAGATGATATCTGGCTACCCTGGCAGATTGACGCAGTGTGTGGGAGGCCAGTGGACGACCATTTTCGACGTCTGTATTGAAGGTAAAGCATTAGCTGCTCTCGGGAAGTGCAGGCTAAGAAGCAATTTTCTTAAGACTTGGGTGTAATTTAATTTGATTCGTTCTTATAACAGAGAAATAATCTAACAGAAAATGTTATTCTGCAGAACGAAAAAGTTTATTACAGACGCATCAAACCTGAAAGTCAATGTGATTAATATTCTGCTACTGACAAAGCTAATGATAATGGTTGCAATTGGAGTGAGTATAGCGAGTAAACATTATACTCGCTCCAAAATGATACAAGTAGTAATTGTTATCATTAGATACCCATGCCACAAATTTTAAAGTAAAGGAATTGTGACTACCTTTCTGTTCGTCCTGGATCATTATTCTTTTTTTTTGTAAATAATTATTGTAATCTTAATAAAAATAATTATAAAATAAAAACATGTATTTTGTATATGTGTGCCGCAGAATATTGTCCACAGCGGGACTGTTGTGTCCTTGCTGCCCTCAACTACACCAACAACAATGGTACGCAGTACATGGTGGCTCCCTCTGCTTATAGGGACAACAATTCTATCCCGGTAAGTTCACAAAAACTTTGAAACGTTATCAACTTAAATGCCGACACCCGTGAGACCTCACTGCAATACTTACAGTGCTGCAAGTTTCAAATAATAGTATTTGACAAGTCATTATATCTGCAACTAATGTAGTAACGAACATTCACATAAAATTATATGATCAGTATCTAAAAGTTCCTTTTACTTAGTTCTAACAAAAATTTATAACATGAAAGTACTGTACCTCATCATAATGGAAACTGCATCGATCACTTGCATCATAGTGTGTTAAGCTAGGAAAATAAATTATAATTTTTGGCTGGAAATTACTTAAAACGTATTAAAACTCAAAGTTCTCAACTTACTATATATAAAAGCGTCGTCATTGTCTATACAGTATATGTTGAACACATTTGTTCATGGATTTTCACGCTTGTTTAATTTTTTTGTTAGAAGGTAATTTCTAAAAGGTTAGGTGAAAAGTCACAATTGTACGAAGTGGGTGAGTGTAAGAATGGGAAGAGATAAGAATAAGGGGAAGGGAATAAAAAGGGTAGGCTTAAGTCAGGTCATGTTTGTTAAGAAGGTTAGAACGTTCATGTACTGTGAAATGGAAGTCATCAGCAACAAAGCCAGGACTAAGGTTCATGTTGGGTAGGTTGTGTATCAGAGCTTCTTTAATATATAAATAAAAATATAAATAAATAAAAAGTCGATTCGACAAGACGGAGTCTGTGAAGAGTAGAGGCAGGAATGATGATCGCTGTTATTGTTGCCTTCTCAATCACCTGGGCTCTAGGAGACTCGAACCGGTGACCCCATGCGTTTGAGGTCGAACCTAACACGCGTGGGCTTCCCAACCCGTCCTCGTCTAAAGACCATTACATCCAGCGGTCGACCCCCACAAACTTTGGGACTTTGTTTGGAAGGCGGGCTGAGGCTTCCAGCCCAGCCCGTCCTCCAAACAAAGATCCAAAAGTGATTCCATGCACCCGCCAAACCCCCTGTTTATGAATGAAAAGCGGTTTACACACGACTCACAACTGCTGACGTTCGAACATATCCGGAACAAGTGCTTCACTGACGAATTTTGTTCGAATCACAACGCTATAAATGCTTCACCCACGTACTACAAATACAAATAATCGCCAACAGAACCTAAACACCTAACCTAACCTATCCTATGCCTATATATATACAATATGCTAATATATTATAATTTTAATTTATACTTGCGAAAATTCCCGTTTTGAATGAACAGCATATTAAAATTTATGAATGCGTCTGTGGGGTTGACCGCTGAATGTAATGGACTTGAGTCGAGGACGGGTTGTCCAGCCCGTCCTCCAAACAAAGACCCAAAAGTGATTCCATGCACCCACCAAACTCCCTGTTTATGCGACCCGTCCTCGACTCAAGTCCATTACATTCAGCGGTCAACCCCACAGACGTATTCATAAATTTTAATATGCTGTTCATTCAAAACGGGAATTTTCGCAAGTATAAATTAATATTATAATATATTAGCATATTGTGCATATATAGGCATAGGTTAGGTTAGGTTAGGTGTTTAGGTTCTGTTGGCGATTATTTGTATTTGTAGTACGTGGGTGAAGCATTTACAGCGTTGTGATTCGAACAAAATTCGTCAGTGAAGCACTTGTTCCGGATATGTTCGAACGTCAGCAGTTGTGAGTCGTGTGTAAACCGCTTTTCATTCATAAACAGGGGGTTTGGTGGGTGGATGGAATCACTTTTGGATCTTTGTTTGGAGGACGGGCTGGTTTATGACTGAAAAACGGTTTACACACGACTTACAACTGTTGACGTTCGAATACTTCCGGAACAAGTGCTTCACTGACGCATTTTGTTCGAACCACAACGCTGTAAATGCTTCTCCCACGTACTACAAATACAAATAATCGCCAACAGAACCTAAACACCTAACCTAATCTATGCCTATATATGCACAATATGCTAATATATTATAATATTAATTTATATTTGAGAACATTCCCGTTTTGAATGAACAGCATGTTAAAATTTATGAATGCGTCTGTGGGGTTGACCGCTGGATGTAATGGACTTGAGTTGAGGATGGATTGGGGCTTCAGTTTGTTGACGATTGAACAGCTAATCTTGTACATAAAAGTTTAGTTTTGTATTATGAACACTCAAAATATTATCAAAGTGGGATTAAAGAAAATACGTGATATACTTAATTTTTTCATATATAATATTTTTTGTATTACATGAAATCGTAAAGTTTTGTTTCATAATTTATAAATATCATCAATATTTAAAAAGAAATCAACGTTTGTATTTTTTCATTATATAGCTAATAAAACAATAAGCTCACACAAATAACTTTTTTTATTGTAAATGTTAGTTTCATGTTAATATGAAGTTAGTCATGGACGAGGACTTGTCTGTAAATTACCAATGATCATTTGTACATTATCCTCCGAGTTTGTGCCTAATAGAAACCAGAGGAACACCTCGTGACCAAATAAATGTTTAAACTACACAAAGTAGATTAAGGGCGTCTCGCTGTCGTCTCCATCAGGTGATATGTGACCTGGGCAGCACAGTCCGGGACAAGGAAGGAGGGTGGACGCTGGTACTGAACCACTCCACGGCGGATAACGTGACCCTTCACATGACCCAGAGCGGATATATCCAAGGCGGCGGGGTTCCCCAGAGCACCTCTTACTTCATCGGTAGGTGTTCCTTCACTCACTCACGCCCATATAATTATTATTATTATTATTTACTATATTAATATATATTTATAATATATAAATATTATTGAAAATAATTATTGTAATTATTAAATTATAATAATTACCTGTTCACGCTTATCACTATAATTCCTACAACAGGCTATTAGTTCGAAAATAATAATTTTTCACAGGATTCACAGGATATGATACTTACTCCTTATACTAGAACTCTAGGAAATCTTTAACTAGAGAGCACAATTCAAAGAAATATCCGAATTAGTAACTGGGCGTCCACAATGCAAGTCGAGTTGATAGCAATACTGGTAGCACTCGAAATTATTGACAACACTGAAGTAGACAGCTTAATTACTTCTGACTCCCTTTCCTTACTACGAGCAATAAACAGTTTGCAATCAAGTAATAACGTGCTTGTCTTGGAAGCTAGACGTAGATATATAAGAATACTTAGCAAGAGGGTAAATATAAAAATGTTGTGGATTCCTTCTCACATTGGCCTGCAGAAACATGACAAAGTTGACGCCCTTGCTAAGGCTGCAGTAAATAAAGACAATATTGAACGGAATCTTGAGTTATCAAATAGGTCCCTTAAAAGTGTCATTAGACGAGAACTCCTGGATGAATTTGAAGAAAGTAGAACAGTGCAAACTGGAACTAGCAGGTCCATTTGTTCATCACAATGAAATGTGTGAAGTAAAACATGTGTATGGGGCAAGTAACAAAGTCAGTAGACTAACAGATGTTGTCACAGCTCGTATAAGACTTGGCTACAAGTATCTCTGGCAGTTCGGCTTGTATAGGGATCTAGATGAAGTAAAGTGTAAAGTGTGTGGACATAGGCAGGGACACACACTCGAACACTATATCTTGGATTGTAGTAAAATTGAGCCATTTAGAGATAAATCTAAGCTCACTCTGTATGATATGGCAACCTATCTTATTACCATGGATAAATTACCTGAAATCCTTGCACTGTATCCATATTTCGCTTCCAGTAGATCAACGACATATGAGATTCAGAAACAAGTAGTGTATTGTGAAGACTAATAATTAACAGAAGCTCCCCTATGACTCTGTAATATCCCTATTGGTCAAACTATTATGTATTAGCGATAAGACCTATCATTAATGTATGATGACTTACTGTAAATATGTAGCTCTTGTAATAGCACTTTCTCTGTAACTAGCTGACATTGTATCTATAAGGTGTGAAGGATTGAAGAAATTGTTTATGTAATAATCTAAGATGAGGTCTGATAAAGACCTTCTGTGCCCTCTGTAATGCTTTTGCGCTACCGCTCACAGGATGAGTATGGGGTGCACAATAGACTAGCTGCCTTCGGCGGCAACAATCAACAAAATCCGTGAAGAAACCTATCTAGTTTTTTCTTGAAGATGCCACAGTTGTTCCGGCAATATTTCTTATGCTCGCTGGGTTGCAACCCGTTCTTGCACTTTCGTACACTTAATATTGACTTATTAAATAAGTGCATATGTGACATACTAATTTATTGTGAATATTTTAGTTTACCTTGAAAAGCTTCTTAAAAAACACCGACCTTACCTAACCTTCTTAGTATGTTAAGATAAGCATCTTATTGCTTCGTAATTACAATTATTACTTAACCTATACCTATAATAGGTTAAGTAATAATTGTAATTAAGAAGCAATAAGATGCTTATCTTAACATACTAAGAAGGTTAGGTAAGGTCGGTGTTTTCTATGAAGCTTTTCAAGGTAAACTAAAATATTCACAATAAATTAGTATATCACATATGCACTTATTTAATAAGTCAATATTGACTGTACGAAAGTGCGAGAACGGGTTGCGAAGGGAGGATGTTGAACTACTGCGGACCTCTGATGTTATACAGTGTTCTCTGATTGTGCCTATGACACCCCTGCTCTTCACTGGTTCTATTCTGTATTTTCTTCCATGTCGTTCACTCCAGTATGTTGTTATTTTACTGTGTAGATTTTGTACTTGTCCCTCCAGTATTTTCCGCGTGTATATTATTTGGTATCTCTTTCGTCTCCTTTCTAATGAGTTCATTCGGAGTTTTGAGACGATCCCAATAATTTAAGTGCTTTGTCGCGTCTATGTGTGCCGTATATGTTGTCTGTATTCCCTCTATTTCAGCAATTTCTCCTGCTCTGAAGGGGGAAGTGAGTACTGAGCAGTACTCGAGACGAGACAGCATAAGTGATTTGAAGAGTACAACCATTGTGATGGGATCTCTGGACTTGAAGGTTCTCGTAATACATCCTATCATTTTTCTGGCTGGCGCAATACTTGCTTGGTTATGCTCCCTAAACGTTAGGTTGTCAGACATCATTATTCCCAAATCCTTGACATGCTGCTTTCCTACTATGGGCAGATTCGATTGTGTTTTGTACCCTGTATTATGTTTAAGATCCTCATTTTTGCCGTACCTAATTACCTGGAATTTATAACGGTTAAATATTATGTTATTTTCAGCTGCCCACCGAAAACTTTAGGTAATTTTTCATGCTGATTTTTGTGTCATCTTCAAAGGATGATACGAAGCTGTGACGTGTATTTTTATCTATATCTGATGTGAGAATAGGGAAAAGCAGTGGTGTAAGGACTGTACCCTGAGGTTCAAAGCTTTTAACTTCGCATGGACTCAATTTGATATAGTTGACTGTAACTCTTTGTGTTCTTTTCGACAAAAAAAAAATGAGTATCCAGTGTGACGGGTTGTGGTATCGCAGCTATACTGAACCAAGATGGTATGGCTCTCCCTCACACAAATAACAAAAAATGCTGCTATTGGCCTTGCAGTGTGTAAGTCGCAGGTGGAAACAAATGAAAATCATCAAATAAATAATTTAAAAAATTTACTGAAATAGTAATGAACAAAAATGACACATGACAATACTTGGCTATCATGTAATGCAAAGGTGAACAAGTTAGTATGACCTTAAATGCAAAAATAAACTATAAGCAATGAATAAAAGCATAAAGATATACTGGTGTACTGAAGACAGCTACCATACCACCATGGCATCAGTCACACGACGTTGGCTGAAGGCGGACGACGGGTGAGAGACACGACGGTGATCCTAGAGCACTAAGGGAGAGACTGGCTCTCCAGGAGGGCAGCGCTTTTATATAGTCCGGCGTTGATGACTTACCCAGTGTCAACGTAAGGTGGACATCTGGTCAACTAGCAAACTGCTCGTTTGTGGCTGGCGGTACCTTTGTGTTGAGCTGCACCACTGTCAGCTGAAGGCGGCTAACTGCTTGTTTGTGGGGGCAAACTACCGGTTAGCAGTGGCACCAGGCTTGCCTCTTGAGTCATACGAGGCCGTGCCAGGCCCTGGGGGGTATGGAGAGGTGGCAGGACTGATGACTCTTCTGGGCTGGTGTAGATATATACTTCCAGTGCAGAGCCATTGAAGGTGAAGGGAAAAGGCAGTTCCACTGCTATGCAGGGGATTCACGTGACAAGTGAATAACCCCTCTTGCTTGATCATTGTTTTAGGATGCTCGACAGATCACTGGAACATTATCTAACACAGTGCATAGTTACAAACTCATTAAGATTTCAAGTTAGATTCAACAGAGCTGAAGAAGTTGTTAAACACATATGGCAAAATCTTACTGAAGCGACCATACGAGTCATAAATACTCATACTCTGCCCAAGTAAAACAGAAACAAGCAACACTTAGTGGGCCAGTCAAAGGCTTAGGGCCCACGCAGGAATATCCCTGCAAAAAAAAAAAATTGTTTTAGGTCTATTCCGAGTATTGGTGGTAGTCTGCTCTTCAATGAGCTTGTGATCTGAGTATGTGGTATCTGAGATCGTAATGTCCCTGATTACGTCTTCATTGTTTGTAAAGATCAGATCAAGAACATTTTCGTTCCTGGTTGGCTCTGATATTTGCTGGTTAAGTGAAAATTTGTCACAGAATCTAAGTAGTTCTCTAATCTGTGGTTGGTTATATCCAGATAGATTTCTTGGTATAATATTATTGTTTGCTATTCTTCATCTTATACTAGGCAGGCTGAAGTCACCTAGGAAGATCATATCAGGTATTGGGCTTGCCAAATTCTAAAGATTATTCTCTTTTTTGTTTATTTGTTCTGTGAATTTCTCAGCCGTTGCATCTGGCGGTTTGTATATTAGAATAATATAGATTTATTTTCTCTATTTTTACTCCCAGTACCTCTACTACCTCATTTGTAGAGTTAAGGAGCTCCGAGCTCCTATCAACAACACTATCAACTTTGACTACATCAGAACAGAAATATCGACTCTTATACTAAAATTTTAATAAGACTTCACCCACAGTGGAATGCCTCGGCACTCCTGGAATTTCAAGGTGCCTTTGAGACAACCTACTTGCATATTTTGCAATATTTGTGATTTATAGATCATCCATCGAGCGGAGCAAGGAAGTGTTCACTGTCATTATACTAATAGACACACGTTGTCAAACATTTATGCTCTGATAAAAAAAACTGAGGAGACTACCTACCTGTTGACTGTCTGTTGATTTCGTAGATCAACGTCGCCTCGGCCCGGTCTCTGATCAGGCCTCCTGGTTGCTAGTGTGATCATCTAGGTTGTTAGATGTAGCTGCTCACAGCCTAGTTCATCAGGTATTCTTTGAAGGTACTTGTCGAGTTTACTTTTGAAAACTGCGAGAGGTCGGCCAGTTATACCCCTTATCTGGAGGGGAAGTGTTGAAAAGTCTTGGAAATCTTGAATCTTGAAAAGCTGCTATTAGGACAATATCTAACTCTGGCCCCCAGACATCACTCGGTACCCTTACTCAAATCTCTGAATATGTTAGATATTAAGTCCCTGCACATCCTCTCATGTGTATTTTATATATATAAAACGCTGAACTGTAATGTCAATCCTGACCTTAAAAGCTTCCTAGAAGGTTGTAACAGATCCCATGAGCACCACACCAGAAAGAAATACCTATTTGATATTCCAAGAGTACGACTTAGTCAACCTAGAAATGCCTTACAAATCAAGGGACCCAGAATGTGGAATGACCTTCCCAATTATGTTAAAGACTGTACCTCTCCCAACCAGTTTAAGATAAAAACTAAGTACTACCTAATTAACTCAATGTAACCTACCTCACCCCCAAAATGTCAACCCATGTCTACTATTTTAACAATGCTGTTTGTTGACCAAATTGTATTTTTGTTTTTTTTCTGCCGTGTTTCCCCTTCCCCCTTTTTCCATTTTTTTCTTATTTTTTCTCAACAAAATTTATACTTTAATCTCAATTAGTATTAAGTTTTAGTCTTATGTGTTTTTCCTGCCTGAAACGCTTTGTGTAATAGTGACTTTAGGCATTGTATGTACTAGCTCTAGCTATAAATCCATCAACTTTTGTATCTTACCTTGTATGACTGTACTTTACCTGAATAAATATTTGTATTTGAATTTGGATTTTGTATTTGGGGCTTTGATGTTGATTGAGTTCTTTCTCATCGGGCCTTTTGCACCTCTGCTTTTCAGTGGACTATTCTGCACATCCTACCATGCATTCTGGTCTCATGTGGTGTTATTTCTGAGTACAAATTTGGAACCAGTCCTAATATTTTCCAAGTATAAATTATTATGTATCCCTCCCGCCTGCTCTTTAGGGAAAACACATTTAAAATTGTTAGGCTGTCCCAATAATTTAGATGTTTTATTGAGTGGATTCTAGTGGTAAAAGATCTTTGCATGCTCACCACGTCAACAATATCTCCAGCTTTGAATGGAGTTGTTAGTGCAACAATATTCCACTCTAAAGAGCACTAATGTCTTAAAAAGTATCATTTGCGTGGTATCTCTTGTTTGGAAGAGCCTTATTATCTAACGTGTCATTTTTCTTGCAGTTGTGACAGCAACTTTGTTGTGTTCTTTAAAAGTAAGGTCTTGCGACATAATTACTCCCAAATCGTTTACACTACTTTTTCTTCCAAGACTTGATTAACATCAAATTGGAGGTTTGTTGTGTCCTCTATACTGTCTACTCTCATGAAAATTCTTGTGCCATCTGCAAAGGATGATACAGAAATATAGTTGTATCTTTGCGTGTCTAATATGAAGATGAGGAAAAGTACCGGAGCACGCATTGTACCTTATGGGACTGAGCTTTTCACAATGGATGATTCAGATTTTACTTTCTCGACTATTACACTCTGGGTTCTGTTTGTTTGGAAGTTAAAGATCCATCTCCCTACTTTGCCAATAATTCCTTTTTGAGGGCATTGTTTTCTCAATAACACCATGGTCACATTTGTTGAAAGCTTTTGTGAAATCTGTTTATATTAAATTAGCGTTTTTTTTTTGTCTTCCTTGGCATCTAAGGCCATGTCATAGTGTCTAGCAATTGTGAGAGGCTGGAGCGCCCTGTTCTGAGCCCATGTTGCCCCTGGGTTATGTAGACACTGTGATTACATGTGTTTTGTGATCTTACTTCTCAGCACAATCTTAGAGTTTTTATGATGTGTGATGTTAGACCGACTGGTCTATAATTTTTTGCACCAGCTTTACTACTACTTTGTGAAGTGGTACAATCTCCACTATGCCAGGGATGACACCAGTATCGAGGCTCCGTCTCCAAAAGATGTTTAGGGCCTGCGATAGTGATTTTGTTCAATTATTGATGAATATAGAATAGGAGGGAAATATAATTAATTTAAAATGCTTTTGAATTAGACTAAAATTTAAATTTTAAATTTTGAATTAAACTACTCTTAACAAGCTGACAGTCTTAAGTTTAGTGGATGTGTGAAGTTAATGACTGGGTTCACTCCACAGGTCTCTGGGCCCTCACAGCACTCAACTGGGACGGTAGCAAGCAGCGACCTCTAGTTATGAAGGTAACTTGCACCAAAAGTTAGTGACATCATCACAGTTGTTCTAAGTTTTAAACATAATATGTGGGTGTGTTGTGTGTATATATACAGTATATAATATATATATATATATATATATATATATATATATATATATATATATATATATATATATATATATATATATATATATTTTTATGTATATATATATATATATATATATATATATATATATATATTATATATATATATATATATATATATATATATATATATATATATATATATATATATATATATATATATATATATATATATATTATAGAAAATAAGGCATAGCTTTCTTTGTCTACTTCCCTTCGTTTCAGCAGGGTACAGTAGGGAATCGACACTGTTGTTTGGGGAACATGAAGTTGTTTCCGCAGAAGGTGTCCAGCAGGGAGACCCACTTGCCCCTTTCTTTTTCTGCATGGCAGCTAAGGAGATCACAAACAGGTTGTCCAGCGAATTCAACATCTGGTTCCTGGACGATGGCACCCTGGCAGGGACACAGGAATCCCTGCTAGGAGATTTTCAGCTACTGAAATCGAAGGGAGAGGAACTAGGTCTTACACTAAACCCATCAAAGTGTGAAATTATATCATCCAGCCAACCAATCATAGATGCAGTACGAATCTTATTGCCAGGAGCCCCAGTGATCGCTCCCACTAACAGTGTGCTGCTAGGGGCACCTCTGGGCTCGAGCGCCATTGAGGTAGTTCTCGAAGAAAAGTTGAACGACCTGAGGAGGATGGAGGGAAGAATAAGGGCTTTGGATGCTCACGATGCTTTGTACCTTCTCACAAGGTGCCTGGTTAATGAAAGGGTGTGCAGGAGCACTTTGCTTGCCACTCTCCATAGTGTATAGTAGGTCACTGGAAACGGGAGACCTACCAGAAATATGGAAGACTGCTAATGTAGTACCAATATACAAAAAGGGTGACAGACAAGAGGCACTGAATTACAGGCCAGTGTCCTTAACTTGCATTGAAGTTAAGATGAAGCAGTCCAGTGGATTGCTTCAAGAATTTGTAATCATCTTACATCTTGGGTTTTTATCTATTATACAAATGTGTTTATTCAACATTTCTCTTGTTAGGGTGATGTCATGGGCTTGTCTCATGTGATTCCTGGGGGCACCGGGTTGAAGATGACATGTCAAACGCCTCGTCAGCTTGGTCGACGTCATACTTATGTACTTAGATTGAAAGTTACATCCTTCATGGGGGCAGGTGTATATGTATACAATGTTTGACTCTTGTAAAGGGTTTTCCGTCGGCTTCGGGCTGTTTTTGATAAGGAGGTCGGTAGTCTTCTTTGTTTTATAGAATATGATCAGGTCTATGTTTTGGTTAGGAGTAATACTTTTTATTCCTTTACGGATTATTTCTTCCATTATTCTTTCTCCTTTATGTTCACTGTGCATAGTTGATTTGTAATATAATTTTATTGGAGGTGTTGTGGTTTCTGTTCTGGGTTCAGGATTGTACCATCGGTCCAGGTGTCTTCTTATAGCAGCGTTTATTTCCGTGTTGCTATATCCATTGTTCACCAATACCTGAGTTATTCTTTCAAACTCTCTACTCCCGTTGCTCCATTCAGAGCAGTGGGTAAACGCTCGACGAATATAAGCATTGAGAACACTGGCTTTGTATCTTTGGGGGCACTCACTTCTACCGTTAAGACATAATCTATGTTGGTAGGCTTAGTGTATACGTTGGTGCTTAAAGAGGTTCCTGTTTTTGTTATTAGTACATCCAAGAATGGCAGACTGTTATTTTCACTATTTTCATATGTAAATCGGAGTACTGACTCTCTCTAGATGGCTTTTTAGATCAATTGGTTCGTCTGAGTCTTGTACTATGACGAATATGTCATCTACATAACGGCAATATACAGTTGCTTTTTGTCTGCTACTGAAGACTCTGTCTTCGATGGTTCCCATATAAAAATTAGCAAATAACACTCCTAAGGGGGAGCCCATTGCTACTCCGTCTATTTGTAGATACATGTCCACTTGTGGACTGATGAAAAGAGCTTCCTTTGTACATACCTCGAGAAGACTCTTCAAGTGTGGCTCGGGTATGTCTAATTTGGGGGTGCTCTCGTCTCTGTATACTCTGTCCAGTATCATTTCTATGGTTGTGTCGACTGGGACGTTGGTAAATAGGGATTCGACGTCCAGGGCAATGATTCCATCAGGCTGAGTAGTTTTGATTAATTCCAGGAAATCTGCTGATGATTGTAGACTATAGTTGCTTGGAGTGTATGGAGTTAGGAGTTCGTTAAGACTTTTTGCCAGGTGAGAGGTTGGAGTTGGTATTTGGCTGATTATTGGGCGTAGTGAGTTACCTGGTTTGTGCTTCTTAACATTGCCATAGGCATATCCTAAGCCATAGTCGCCTTGGAGTTTAGTGAAATGCACACTACCTTTCTTTGCGTTGATTGCAGTAATAGTTTTGTTCACTTTGCGTTTAAGGTCTTCCACAGGGTTCCTCGTGATTCGTTGAAATTTGGTGTCATCACTAAAGATGTCACTAATTTTGTTCATGTATTCTTGGGTAGGAATCAACACATATGCTGCTGTCTTGTCGACTTTTCTTATTGTTACGTCTTCCAGATTTTTTAGTTGTCTTGCTGCTTCTTTGAGTCGTGGGCTTAAGATTGTTGATGAGTATGTGCCTGGGTTTTTTTCCCGCTTCTGTTAATAGTTCAGCCTGAAGTGTGTCAGTAGTGATGACTTTTTTGTCTTCTAACTTGTGGATGTAGAGGGATAGAAGCCGTAAACCAGAAAATAGTTAATACGGAATATGCTGTCACATTCAATGAGGCACGTATAAAAGAAAACCTGCTGCCAGTATACACAAGTATATATATATATATATATATATATATATATATATATATATATATATATATATATATATATATATATATATATATATATATATATATATATATATCCGACAAACCAAGGGAATTAATCATACTCTATAATCAGTAACAGTTTTTTTTTTCATTTAAGTAGGTAAGCTTAAATATAATAAATTACATATAAAATACATATCTTTTTGGTTAGAAAAGTATGTTTTACAGTTACACAAAAAAAAATAAATTGGGGGTATATATATCCAGGTACCAACATGCTGGTGGTGGTGTGTGTCCCCGGCATGATTCATGACAACTGTGTTGATATGAAGGTAAATAGTGCGTGGATCCCAGGGCGACCCGGCGGGCCTGGACCACCCTCGTGTGGGTCATCTTCACCAATTATTGGCGGCGGCAACTTTATAATTCATTCACTTGCCAGACTGTTTCAACACCAGTAGCTTGTGTCGACACTACTCACGAGTATTAAGACTGTCGAAACACAGCTCAATAGATTGCCGACACTGCGTACATCTCAATAGACTGTCGACATTAATTGTAACTCAGTACACTGTCGACTCTACGTATACCACAAAAAGACTGTCAACACTAGTTACAACTCATTATATTGTCGACGTTACATGCACCAAGATAGACCGTCGACGTTGTCCTCTTGAGTACCCTAGCACGCACAAGTCTCTATAGTCACTTGTTTTCCCCAATACAGAAAACCCGCGCTTTCTGAAACCACGTATTCTAATTTATTTATTTATTTATTTATATACAAGAAGGTACATTAGGTTTATGAGAGTCCATAGCATGATGTTTACATTCTTATAAAGCCACTACTACGCACAGCGTTTCGGGCTAATCAAATATAATACTGGTAGCATGATTAATTCAGGAACAAAAAAAAAATTAATAACTATTATTTCAAGAAAGCAAGAGAGAGATTATTAATTAATTATTATTACTTGTCAATTACTAAACAGCGCTCTGCCCGAAACGCTATGCATGTTAGTGGCTTTGCATGAATGTAAAAATACCAGTCTTATTTAATCACACCAACCCATTGTACCTTCTTGAAAATAAATTATTATTATTATCATTAATGACAATTGTTATGCATGGACATGTTCTGGCATAATAACTCGAAGGACAAAATGACAGTAGGTATTTGTTGACCAGACCACACCCTAGAAGGTGAAGGGACGACGACGTTTCGGTCCGTCCTGGACCATTCTCAAGTCAATCGACTTGAGAATGATCGTGACCGTGACCTGGGTGTTAGTCAGCTGTCACGGGCTGCTTCCTGGGGGTGGAGGCCTGGTCGAGGACCGGGCCGCGGGGACACTAAAAGCCCCGAAATCATCTCAAGATATGATATGCTCAAGATAACATTCTTCAGCCACGTTATTGCGACTCATCGCCTAACAGTAGGTAGATTATCTTCATTTTACAACTGTGAAAATAATTATTGTAATTATTAAATTATAATAATTACCTGTTCACGCTTATCACTATAATTCCTACAACAGGCTATTAGTTCGAAAATAATAATTTTTCACAGGATACACAGGATATGATACTTACTCCTTATACTAGAACTCTAGGAAATCTTTAACTAGAGAGCACAATTCAAAGAAATATCCGAATTAGTAACTGGGCGTCCACAATGCAAGTCGAGTTGATAGCAATACTGGTAGCACTCGAAATTATTGACAACACTGAAGTAGACAGCTTAATTACTTCTGACTCCCTTTCCTTACTACGAGCAATAAACAGTTTGCAATCAAGTAATAACGTGCTTGTCTTGGAAGCTAGACGTAGATATATAAGAATACTTAGCAAGAGGGTAAATATAAAAATGTTGTGGATTCCTTCTCACATTGGCCTGCAGAAACATGACAAAGTTGACGCCCTTGCTAAGGCTGCAGTAAATAAAGACAATATTGAACGGAATCTTGAGTTATCAAATAGGTCCCTTAAAAGTGTCATTAGACGAGAACTCCTGGATGAATTTGAAGAAAGTAGAACAGTGCAAACTGGAACTAGCAGGTCCATTTGTTCATCACAATGAAATGTGTGAAGTAAAACATGTGTATGGGGCAAGTAACAAAGTCAGTAGACTAACAGATGTTGTCACAGCTCGTATAAGACTTGGCTACAAGTATCTCTGGCAGTTCGGCTTGTATAGGGATCTAGATGAAGTAAAGTGTAAAGTGTGTGGACATAGGCAGAGACACACACTCGAACACTATATCTTGGATTGTAGTAAAAATTGAGCCATTTAGAGATAAATTTAAGCTCATGCTGTATGATATGGCAACCTATCTTATTATCAAGGATAAAATACCTAAAATCCTTGCGCTGTATCCATATTTCGCTTCCAGTAGATAAACGACATATGAGATTAAGAAACAAATAGTGTATTGTGAAGACTAATAATAAACAGAAGCTCCCCTATGACTGTAATATCCCCATTGGTCAAACTATTATGTATTATCGATAAATCTACCATTAATGTATAATGACTTACTGTAAATATATAGCTCTTGAAATAGCACTTTCTCTGTAACTATCTGACATTGTAACTATAAGGTGTGAAGGATAGATGAAATTGTTTATGTAATAATCTAAGATGAGGTCTCATAGAGATCTTTTGTGCCATCTATAATGCTTTTTGCGCTACCGCTCACAGGATGAGTATGGGGTGCACAATAAGCTAGCCATTGCACTAGACTAGCCAATCAAAAATCAAAGAGATGATCTGCTGCAATTCCCCCTTACTGTACTCTGATGGCAAACACACCCTAGCCCTGTAGTCAAATATACACTGAACTTCCTTTGCCTATTGTGACTTTTTCTGAGGGTGCCCTAGGGCGCTTCCCCTTTACTCTCAGAACCAATAGAGAAGGTGGGTGTCTGAACTGACCCTTCTTCCACTTCCGTGAGTTGGCCGGGCTAGACACACAAGTATATAATGGTTGACTAATGGCTGTCGCCTTACGGGACATGGGACGTCGCTACATGGACATTTATTTCTGAGTAGCTAAATCTTAAACAATAACGTGCTGTCGCCTGGGCACCCCGCCTCACTGTTGCTTGCTAATGTCACCCGCTACCTCCTCCCCCATCGCTTGTGTGGACGAGTCACACACAAGACCATTACACCTTCACATCCTACCATCTTGCCATAGACATTATACCTCACCTCTCCGTGGGCCATGGCCTCACTAGACAAGACAATTCTAAACCACACGTCCTGCTCATGAGCACCTACACATCCCTGAGTGTTCTTCAGAACTGTTCTTCGCTGTTCAATAGAGGCTTTCTATCCTTTTGTTACAGCCTCAATAGACTGTGGATACTAGTCACACCTCAACAGACTGCTGGCAAGTATAGCACCTTAATACATTGTCGATATTATAGCACCTTAATAAACTGTCAATGCAACACGCATTTTAATAGACTGTTTTGATATTTACGGCTTCGGCGGGTAGGCGGTTCCTTGGGTTATTAAGTCTGTGGGTGAAAAAGCATCTTCTGTTCTCGGTCCTACATTGTGGCTTGTTGAGCTTGAAACCATTGCTCCTTGTTTGTGTTATATCTGACCTTTTGAAGAAATTGTGCGGATCAACATCCTCTAAAATGGCGATAGACACATTTTAAAAGTGCCGCCAAGGCAGCAGTAAGAGTGCGCATGCGTGTGGCCTGCATTAACAGAGTGAGGGTCTTGCAAAAATGACTGGAGGTCAGTGTTAAATGTTGAAGTACAGCACAGGACCCACTAAACTAAAATATGGATGCAGGAAAGAATATTATACACATGAATAACACTGGAACGGTTATGGGGAACACGACTCCGCCTCCACGGTCTGTGTGAGAGAGGGGCCGATTAAATTAAGCGGGACATTGAGGATGGGAAGACTGGTCGTGTTCCTGGACATATGTAAAGGTCAGTCCACCTGATAAACTGCGTGTTTACCTGAGAATTATACCTAAGTATGTTGTGTTTATCATACAGTGATGCAAGGTGTTAAATAGCGTAGGATGAAACAGATGCGGAGAGATTATTTAGGCAATGCACAATTTGAAGACGGCCATGTAATGTGGATATAAGTGACTAAAATGTACATTGAAAAGGTTACTTCCCCTGCTATGTCAACTTCCCCTACCATGTCCACGCCCCCCTGTCATCTACATCCACTCCCCGAAATACCATTTACGTCCACTTCCCCCGAAATCATCTCAAGATAACCTACATCCACTGCCCCTCTACTTCTACCTCTGGTCCCTGTCAACCATTAACACCCCCTTCTTGCCATCTACGTCCACCTTCTCCCTACTGCCTATGTACACTTCCTCCCTGACAACATATTCTCTGCCCAGATCATGATGAAGGACATGAGTGACAATACCCTGCACGCCACCTACGGCAGACTGGTGGTCAGCCCAAACAACTATACCCTCTCCAGCCTCGGCACCTATCATGGCAATACAGGTGAGTGGCAGGGTTACTTATGCCTCTCACTCTAATGATGTAGCCTACTGTATCTCTAGCCTAATGTTGTAACTTTCTATAGCTGTAGTGTAATGATGTAGCCTTTTATAGCAGGACAACCATCCTAGAACATACTGTTGAAGGGCCTCTTTGAGCCCAGTTGCCAAGGGTCAGGTGATGCTGGGACTAAAATAACGCATAGCTAGGGGTGGTAGGTTACCAGACTGCGCGGTTACCAGAACTAAAAGGAAACATTACTAAGAGCAGTCATCTGCCTGGCTATGACCGCATGCACTTGTGTGCACTAAATCTGGATGGCTATGCCTGCGCACCAACCAAACGACTTTATCTTGAAGATAAATCCGGTTGATTTACAAACAAAATCCAAAACCCGTGGTCCCAGTGGACATTCCTCCTAATGGTTTGGTATTTGATTAGGAGACCTGAGATATCACCCTCATACAACTATTAGTATTATTGCTTATTATTATTATTATTCCTGTACAGGTGATCATCTGACTGGAAGTGTTGGCAACACGTTCTGTCCTGTTCGTGACCCGAGTAACATGGACCCCTGTTGGTGGGGCGACCCCTCCACCCCTAACAGTGTAAGTACAGTATTGTCCAGGGTCATGGACCCCTGTTGGTGGGGCGACCCCTCCACCCCTAACAGTGTAAGTACAGTATTGTCCAGGGTCATGGACCCCTGTTGGTGGGGCGACCCCTCCACCCCTAACAGTGTAAGTACAGTATTGTCCAGGGTCATGGACCCCTGTTGGTGGGGCGACCCCTCCACCCCTAACAGTGTAAGTACAGTATTGTCCAGGGCCATGGACCCCTGTTGGTGGGGCGACCCCTCCACCCCTAACAGTGTAAGTACAGTATTGTCCAGGGCCATGGACCCCTGTTGGTGGGGCGACCCCTCCACCCCTAACAGTGTAAGTACAGTATTGTCCAGGGTCATGGACCCCTGTTGGTGGGGCGACCCCTCCACCCCTAACAGTGTAAGTACAGTATTGTCCAGGGTCATGGACCCCTGTTGGTGGGGCGACCCCTCCACCCCTAACAGTGTAAGTACAGTATTGTCCAGGGCCATGGACCCCTGTTGGTGGGGTGACCCCTCCACCCCTAACAGTGTAAGTACAGTATTGTCCAGGTTCATGGACCCCTGTTGGTGGGGCGACCCCTCCACCCCTAACAGTGTAAGTACAGTATTGTCCAGGGTCATGGACCCCTGTTGGTGGGGCGACCCCTCCACCCCTAACAGTGTAAGTACAGTATTGTCCAGGGTCATGGACCCCTGTTGGTGGGGCGACCCCTCCACCCCTAACAGTGTAAGTACAGTATTGTCCAGGGCCATGGACCCCTGTTGGTGGGGTGACCCCTCCACCCCTAACAGTGTAAGTACAGTATTGTCCAGGGTCATGGACCCCTGTTGGTGGGGCGACCCCTCCACCCCTAACAGTGTAAGTACAGTATTGTCCAGGGTCATGGACCCCTGTTGGTGGTGCGACCCCTCCACCCCTAACAGTGTATACTACCTCTTGGATCAAACATGTTATATGGGATTTTTAAATATAAATACCAGAGAAGCAAGTAAACACACATGAAGTCAAGGGCCTTAACAATCATTACTCAAGAGTTCGCCTGCTTTCTATAATAGCACCAATCTCACGTTGATTCGACCCTTTTGCAACTGAATATTTCATGTGACACGGGTCCCTAATTTTAGCCCCCCATCTCTTGTAGATACACTTCGTATTTATAATGAGGGGAACGAATGTTAAACAAGAGTTTAGATGTATTGTAAGAGTTCTCATGTTACGTAAAGTATGGAGACAATAAACACAGACACTTAGAGAATATATATATATTTGGTCAAGTATACAGAAGTATGCAGGTGATCCTTTGGCGAGCAATGGTGTTAGTTGAGCGCACTGAGAGTGGGTACAGTATCTCGCAAGTGTCTGTTCTAGACCACACTTGAAAGTAGACTAGTTATTATTCGTTGTTGTTGTTGTTATAGATTCAGCTACTCGGAACAAGTTCCAAGTAGCACGGGCCATGGTGAGCCCGTAACTTACCTGGCACAGGAGCGGGGCAAGTAGCACGGGCTATGGTGAGCCCGTAGTGGACTTACCTGGCTTAGGAGCGGTGCTGTGTGGTTATTATTCGATTGATTGATTGATAAAGATTAAGCCACCCAAAAGGTGGCACGGGCATGAATAGCCCGTAAGTGGTGGCCATTTTGAGCCATCATGTGGAGATCTGTGGAGGCGCGACTGCACCCTGCGTGACGGGAGATGTCTCCCGGACTAAATGGTGACCAAATGGTGGTTATTATTCGCTACTCTGCTGCTTATATGCTCGGGCAACACCTCACCGTTCTCCAAGGGTTGGCAGGAATATTAACTGGAAGTAGGGAAAGGTTTGAGTTCAATAATTAGTACTAAGACGATCTTGGCTTCTCTCATTAGGCTAATGTGTTTGGAGCGAGTATATTATTGGGATAATCTACTCGCTACAGTATCATCACTCACACAATCCTAAATTTGTCTCTGCCTTATTACACCAACTGCAGCTGTTTCTAATCACTGGCTGACAATTAACATGGAACAAGTACTTTTTTTTTTGGGGGGGGGAGGGAATTTCCACTATATGTCAGTGAGTACAATTTCCTTAAAATTATTATTATTATTATTATTTTGAGATATATATACAAGAGTTGTTACATTCTTGTACATACTGTATATGTATATGTACTGTATACATTATACTGTACTAGCCCTCAAATTTGTTAGCCATACGAGTCCTTGACCTCACCACCAACACTAACATCTCATCACAAGGGTCAACATTTTGCACTTTGGCTTATTATCATTGGTCACTCTTATTTTTAGTTACATATTTTCTAAATGTTCTAGTTATACTAACCGTTGTGTATTTTGCCTACATACCCACTTTTAGTTCTTCATTAGAATCACACAGTAATTTCTCACTCAACATTATCAATGGACCTTACACTATTAGGGGACTAATTAGAGGACTAATGTTAGTCCTATTAGGGGACTAATGTTTCCTGAACAGTCACTGTCATGTGTATATATTGTACACTGTCATCCCTGTCACGGGCCATATATTTTTATTTTTGTTTATTTATCTATATACAAGAAGGTAAATTTGGCTGTGAAAGTACATACATTGGTGATTAAATTGTAGATTCTTTCAAAGCCACTAACATGCATAGCGTTTCAGGCAGGTCCTTAAGTTAACCAGTAAATGTAATATTAGGTATTTTGTAACAGAATTTGAATTTACATAATAACTTAATCAGTATAAATTGTTATAGTAAATTATAGTGATGAAGTTGGATTTCTATAGTAATATACTGGGTGAGAGAGTAGCACAAGATATATACTGAGTGAGTTAGCTGCACAAGGTGGGATACTAAGGAAATGAAAGTAGGTACCACGTTGTTCTACTTTTGAAAATATAGGTTGGACAGTTTGTTAATAATTCGTTAAGAAATGAGTTCCGTTCCATATATTGGGTCCTTTTATTTACATGGTATGTTTGTTTAGATTTAGTCTGACTGGGAATATCAGTTATGTTTATTTCTGGTGTGATGCTCAAAGAGTCTGTTACATCGATCTAGCAAGAGTTTTAAAACAGGATTAGAATTTAGGAAAAGGTCTTGTAAGTGTAAATAGCACAAAATAATGAGTGGAGTGAGTGAGTGTTTAGCATGTTCAGGGATTTAAAAAGAGGGGCTGTGTTGCCTGACGACAGAATTTGTTAGGTCTGGTAACAGATTTTTGCTGAGTGATGATGGGCTTGAGGTAGTTTGCAGTGAGAATGCCATGCACAGATACCGTATGCTATATAGGGATATGTAAGTGAGTAATATAGCGTAAGAATAGCAGTGCGGGTGGAACATATGAGTTTTGTGAGTATACCAACAATTGGAGACTTTTTTGACTGTGTTGAATATGAGCACTGAAGTTAAGTCCTTTTTTTTATAGGCCAAGAAACTTTCCATCATTTTTACTGCTAATGTTGGCATTGTTTGTCTGAAGGTGTATTTGCTAACAAAATATAGTGTGTCTTTTCCAAGTTTAATGGGAATTTGTTGGTTGACATCCATGAGTTGACTTATTTTAGTTCATTATTTACAATAATGAACACAACAATACTGAGTGCAATAATTTGGTTATTCCTTTACAGTAGGTTATTATTAACAAATTAAATCTGGTGAAATTTCTCTATGGAACCCTGACTTTCGGATGGTATTGTTTGGAAGTTGTTGACATAAACCTTAACAAAGAATTGTTTGAAGTGATTGAAAGTAAAGCTTGCTCCACTTTATTTTCACAACCCAAAATATGTGCAGAAGATAATCAACACTTTGGTCGATGCTTTAATAGTTATAGTTCTCAGAGGATCTGCTTTTAGGAAATCTAGTTATTTGGCACATCATTGTTATAAGTGTTACAGCACCGCAATTGGACTTAACCATGAGACCAACCATGTTTAACAAGATAGGGTTTGGAATTTTTTCCTGTGCTACTACAATGGGTTGTAACAAGGCCTTAGGCCTTATTTGGTTGGACTTGTCTATAGCTTGACATACTTCATACTGACTACAGAGCTTTACCACATCACATTTAATACATGGCAAAATAGAAACTACTGGATTTTCCATAAGTTTTATTATTACCTGGTGTCATCCTATAGGTGCATCGAACCTCGATCTCAGTGCCATCTCGATACTAATTGGGACCAAAAAATTAATTCGCTGTCTTCCAGGTATGAGATGGAAGTCTATCACAAGGTCTCCACTTATGCATCAATATCTAGTTATGATGTTGCAGTATACCCCATTGTGCATTTCTGTAAAAAAAATTGTGATGAATCAGATAGGGTAATGAGATCGCACTTCTCTGTTCCATTCTGAACTTGTAGTTCTGAGTGCGTGCTCACTCACTGTCTGGTTCTCATTTGTCTACTCCAATCTTGTCAAGAAGGCCCGCGAATAGATAAAATTCTGTACGAGATACCTCTGAATCATTTGAAGTCTGAGACGATCACACCTAGGTTACTAGAGTACTTTTCGTTTAATTTTTAATTTATGACCTGGCCACAGTACAGGCAGGATAAAACATAAAATCGTCTGCATGTCTGAACCAGTATCAACAGTTTTTTAAGCATTATTTTGCAGTCATTTTGTTCTTACCCTGTCTCGTATTTCTAAAACAATACTTTTGGAGATACCAGAACTCTTAAAAATGTCAATATTTTACAGACACCCCGTTCACATCTGACAAAAATGGATTTAATTCTTGAACACAATTTAGTTCCATTGGAACACCTTTACCAATAACATTCTTGGTACCTTGTACACAACAATCATTAAATTCTCTACACTGGTAAGCTATTCCGACACAGGTTATGAATAATAATATAAGTATAGATTACACTGAAACAATTAAATAAATATGAGCAAATAAAATACTATAATATTTAGGTAATACAAGTATTTAAAGGAGAAAGTACGTGAAATGTTGGCATCATTAGCTGGTAAGCAAGAAATATCTCTTCTGTACCTTATTGTACAGAATACTGTCAACTGTATCAACTCCAGAATCTGGTAACTAAAGTTACCACATTCTGGAGTTGAAAACACATCCATACTAATGGACATTTTAGCTGTGTTAACGAGGCATGTCATGCTGTACAAGAAATATGAGGGTAAAGTATCGCTGCTCTCTCTCTCTTGGGGTTTACTCTAGAATAATGACGAAGATGTTTGGACTGAAATCTAATTTTAGTGGTTCATATTCTAAAGGGCAATTTATACACTGTTTCAAAGTTCTCTTGAAAATTGATAAAACATTAAAAGTACGGTATAAGTTGTCTTGACCATACATGCTGATAGCAGACAACTCTAGCAAGGCAAAATAATTTTCACAATACCATTATTATTATGAATCCTAGTTTATAACATTAGTCACATCCAGCATCTACTGTAGTAGTTGCCAGAGAAGTTCAGATACATTTGCTCATTCCTGAGTGGTTACTGCTCTTACAGGGCCTCTTGACGGGTGACAAGCCAACCTGGGGAAGCGTCAGCCTAAAGTCCCTGAACGTATGGGTCCGCTCCCTGGACTGCGATAAAGGTACTGTATATATTGCTAGACTGTGTAAATTATCCAATTGGAGTTAGGATGAGAGCTACGCTCGTGGTGTTCCGTCTTTCCTAAATAATTTTTGTCGTATGACACTCTGAAACTGTTGATGGTTTTGGCGTCCAACACCTCCCACTGAAATTCTTCCAACCCTCTACAGCTCTGTTTGCAGAAGGAAACTTTCATATATTGTAATGACTGGTATATAAAGTTTAGCGTTTGTTGTTAATAATGTAAATGTTTCTCTTAGTTAAAATGCCAGTTTGTTTTATTTGTGATCATTTTTATATTTCATTTGTGTTTGAGAGTATGTAGTATTAGTAAAGAGTAGAATTCCAAACCTATACACTGGATATTCCCAGGCACACGCACCAGACAATTAGGCCACGACATGGTAAAAAGGACTGCAACTTGGGGTTCGACTGAACCCTCGAGGATTGCAGAGGTTTTCACTGAAGTCGAACAAGGGTTTCACACAATCCTCCTTACAGCTCCTTCGGATTTTCTGAATGATACATCACGTTAGTGTGATTTCTCTGTGCACTGAAAAAGGAGCGTCAGAGGTAGAACATTCCTTGACAAAGTCAGACTGCATGAGGAAGGAAAGGGAACTATCAGAGGAAAGCGCCAAGCCATTACGACTATGTAGCACTTGGAAGGTGGTCAGGATAAGGATTTGGGATGGGACGGGGGGAAGGAATGGTGCCCAACCACTTGTGGATGGACGGGGATCGAACTCCGACCTACATCTAATCCCCCCCCCCACACAATCAGGTTTCACACAATCAGGGGGATTGTATGAAACCTTGGCTCGGCTTCAGTGGAAGCCTCAGGAATTCTCAAGGGTTTAGTAGAACTCCAGCTTGCAATCCTTTTGACCATGTCGTGGCCTAGTTGTCTAGAGTGTGTGTGCCTGGGAATACTCAGTACAGAGGTTCGAATCCTCGTCACGGCTCCTACAGATTTTCTCATTGATACATCACGTTAGTGTGATTTCTCTGTGTATTATTATTATTGTTATTATTATTATTATTATTATTATTATTATTATTATTATTATTATTATTATTATTATTATTATTATTATTTTAGTACTAGCAATCCATCCTGGCAGTCTAGGTTCGAGCCCTTGAGGGGTAATTAAGTGAACTATTGTACAAATGGTATTTACAGCATTATACAGTATTTGCAGCACAGCAATGATCAGATATGGCCAGAGTAAGTCTATGGCATGGTATTTCACCAGTCCCACAAATGATCAAAGTTAATTAGCATAGCTCTTCTCCACCTGGGAACATAATTCACAACGCATACTTGTGTCTGTTACTGTGATATCCTCCTACCTGCTACTCAGGGCTGGCGTGTCCTCCTCTCAACACGGCCATCAACCTGGCGAACGAGTCATACGTTCCTGTGAGTCGAGCTCCAGGCATCAGCTTCCAGTACATCTGCCCTGGGGACCTCATGATGACCGGAACATTAGGCAGCAGCAGCAAATCACCACAAGGACAGGTGAAATGTCTACCCAACACCGCCTATAATCAAACACCAACTTGGGATGTTGTGTTCCCATGTGTCCGTAAGTTGTCTAAAGTGACTTTCCAACGGAAAGGGTGACTAATTTAACGTGTTGAGAATTACTTTCATGAAATATTAATGCATGCACCAGGCTTAGAGATCACTACACAGGAAAATAAAATAAATGTGAGCTCAAGTGTTGTTTTATAACTATGATAAAGAATATTAGAATGTTAAGACAGCAGTGATATTTTGTAATGTATTTAATTCATTGAGTGGTTTCTCTTGGCTCCATCAGTGGTGTGTCCGACTGACTATGTCATGTCTGTGAATGGCTCCACCTGCTACAACTTCTCCAGTGACGAAAAGAGTCACACTGATGCTTTAACATCGTGAGTGCTCATTATATTCTCTTGGTTTTCATTTTTACATAACTTTTTTTTAATTCATTCTAATAGACAAATTCTTACTTTTAAAATGACCATTTCTAGTTTCATTATATATTAAAAACAGAAGTGTGGACAGTAACAAAATTGTCAGCACAGTTGTCTCACAAATGAATGGTCCCAGGTTCAATTCCCAGGTAGGTCAAGTTCGTTTATGGGAGTTTCCTTACATAAATAAGTAAATAAATAAATGTTTATTCAGGTAAGGTACATACATACAAGAGGTTGTACAAAAATTGATAGATTTATAGATAGAGCTAGTAAATACAATGCCTAAAGCCATTATTACGCAAAGCGTTTCGGGCAAGAAAACATTAATATCTAGAACTTAATACTAATTGAGCATAAAGAATAAAAGATGTTGAGAACAAATACAAATAAAGATAAAAAAAAGGGGGAAACATGACTGAAAAAGCAGCACAAATACAATAGGTTGACAAACAGTGTTGATTAAAAAAAAAAAAAAAAAAAAGAAAATAACAGACATGGGTTGACAATAGAGGAGTGAGGTAGATTACAGGGAATTTATTAGGTAGTGTTTAGTTTTTATCATAAACTGGTTGAGAGAGGTACAGTCTTTAACATGGTTGGGAAGGTCATTCCACATTCTGGGCCCCTTGATTTGCAGAGCATTTCTAGTTTGATTAAGACGTACTCTAGGAATATCAAAACTGTATTTATTTCTGGTGTGGTGCTCATGGGTTCTGTTACAACCTACTATGAAGCTTTTAAGATCAGGATTGGCATTATAGTTTAGCGTTTTATATATGTATAATACACATGAGAGAATGTGCAGTGACTTAATATCTAACATATTAAGAGATTTGAGTAGGGGTACCGAGTGATGTCTGGGGCCAGAGTTGGATATTGTTCTAATAGCGGCTTTGTGTTGGGTAATTAGAGGACGTAAGTGATTTTGGGTAGTAGAACCCCAAGCACAAATACCATAGTTGAGATAAGGATAGATAAGGGAGTAATAGAGAGTCACCAGGGCAGGGCGTGGTACATAATATCTGATCTTAGAAAGAATGCCCACAGTTTTTGAAACTTTTTTAGATATATTTAGAATGTGTCCCTGGAAATTCAGCTTGTGGTCAATGAGAATGCCAAGGAATTTGCCATCTAATTTGTTACAAATTTGGGTATTGTTTATTTTGAGATTTATAAGACTAGAGGATTTATTGCCAAACAGAATATAGAAGGTTTTGTCAATGTTAAGGGTGAGTTTGTTGGCAGTTAGCCAAAGATGGACTTTATTTAGCTCAGTATTTACTGTGGCATTTAGAGCAAGAGGGTCAGGACTGGAGTAAATGAAGGTTGTGTCGTCAGCAAATAGAATTGGTTTGAGGTGTTGGGAGGCATTTGGAAGGTCATTAATGTAGATGAGAAAGAGGAGAGGGCCAAGTATGCTGCCCTGAGGAACACCAATGTTGATGGGTAGGGTGGGAGAAATTGTATTATTCACAGAAACATATTGGAGCCTGTCAGTAAGGTAGGACTCGAGGTATTGTAGGGAGTGTCCTCTGACTCCATAATGATGTAATTTAAGAAGAAGGTTATGGTGGTTGACAGTATCAAAAGCTTTACGCAGGTCCACAAATAACCCAACAGGGAACTCCTTTTTATCAAGAGCTGTATGAATCGAGTTAAGCATACTAATAAGTGCATCGTTAGTGCTTTTTTTGGGTCTGAAGCCATATTGGCAAGGGCTAAGTATATTGAGTTTGGCTAGATATGAGTAAAGCTGCTTGTATATAAGTTTTTCAAAAATTTTTGACAAGTTTGGCAGGATTGATATAGGTCTGTAGTTGTTAACATCTGTGGGGTCACCACATTTGTGGACAGGCGTTACTCTCGCTTTTTTTAGAATATCTGGAAAGGTTTGGAGTTCAAGTGACTTGTTGAAGAGCAAAGCAATAGCAGGGGCTAAAGATCTGGAGGCTTTTTTGTAAATTAAAGTTGGTATCTCCTCAAGGGCACCAGACTTGGTTTTAAGGGAAAGGATTATCTCATTGACGTCAGTGGAGTTAATAGGCTTTAGGTACAGAGACTGTGGATAGTTACCTGTAAGATAGTCCTTAATGTCAGTACTGGAAGATGGAATATCATTTGCAAGGGATGAACCAATGGAAGAGAAGAACCTATTAAACTCAATAGCAGAATCAGAGGCTGAAAGCTGACCATCGTTATTAGACAGGAGAGTCGGTTTGTTATTTAAAGATTTCTTTGATCCCAATATTTGTGAAATTGTGCTCCAAGTTTGTTTAATGTTGCTCTTTATTTGAGTAAATTTATCTTCGTAGTAATTAGTTTTGGCTCGTCTAATTATCTTAGATAGCAATAATGAGTAATTCTTTGAGAATTCTTTGGAGACAATTCCTAACCTATACTTCTTCTCAAGGTCGTGTTTTTTGTTAATGGATTTCAGTATTCCCTTTGTAAGCCAAGGATTGTTAAGCCTTTTGCTTGTGACTTGTTTTGTAAGCCTAGGACAGTGGGTGTTATAAAGGCTAAGAGTTGTTTGTAGAAAAGATTGCGAGAAAGAGAAAAAAAGAGAAAAGTTTGATTAAGTCGTACTCTTGGAATATCAAAACTATTTTCTGCGGTTGGAAGAAAACGCGCACAGAGTGGGAGACTTATTTTATTTTTATAATAATAATAATAATAATAAATTATTAAATACAAATAATTAATTAATAATAATAATCATAATAATAAATGATTAATTATAATTGATAATCCTTAAATGAAGAAGCATAATAGCTAATTATAACGAATAAAGATAATAAATTGGATAATTAATTATGGTGACTAATAATGATTAGTGAATAACCATAAATTATTATACAGAAATAATATTAATGGATAGCCGTTATAATGATAATGTATTAAATCAATAACAGTTAATAGTGACATCTCTAATTAGTAATTGAAAGTTGCAGTATTTGAATTTACATTAATTCCAAATCTTGGTATTCTTGGCTTATCACTTTGGGGGTTCCGTCAGAGCACCCCCAATCCCGTGAGGGCCAGCGGCGCGGAACCCCCACCCCCGAAGGGCAAGCGGAAGCTGGCTGCTAAGTAGTAACATGACTTCTCGCTGCCATGGCCGTAAGCGTGCCCGTATGCCCGGAGAGGCCATTAAAAAACAATCAGGTTTCCCTGACTGAAAAAGGTACTATTCCGGGTCTACTAGGCAGATGCTGCTAATTGACGCAAATTGACTAATTGGCAGTTAGCCAAAGATGGACTTTATTTAGCTCAGTATTCACTGTGGCATTTAGAGCAAGGGGATCAGGATTGGAGTAAATGAAGGTTGTGTCGTCAGCAAGAAGAATTGGTTTGAGGTGTTGGGAGGCATTTGGAAGGTCATTAATGTAGAGGAGAAAGAGGAGAGGGCCAAGTATGCTGCCCTGAGGAACACCGATGTTGATGGGTAGGGTGGGAGAAATTGTATTATTCACAGAAACATACTGGAGCCTGTCAGTAAGGTAAGATTTGAGGTATTGCACATCTGATGCCGCTTTTGATGTGGTTACTGTGAGGTAGTTAGTCAACTGTTGTGGGTTGCATCCTAGGAAAGGTCAGTAGTAGTTGGACAAAGGAGGCCTCAATAAGGTTTCCTGTCCCCGACAAAGGGAAACCAATATATTCTTTTATCTACTATGCTCACTTTTAATGTGTTATCACATCCTTTTTGCCAGGTGTAAGAATGAATGATACGTGTCACAATCCCCGCTAAAGTTGACATACACTGTCTAAAGATACGGCATGCATAGCATCACCTGTCATTTCTTATCATTCCCAGCTTCCATACTCACGCCTGTCATATGGTGTCATTCTGACTTGCATAGTAACACCTATCTTTCGTTATCATTATATGGGTACTCTCAAGTATATGCCCTAACCAACTCGGCCACGACATTCTCCATTCCCCCTCAAAAAAATGTGCAGTAGTGGTTTAGCCTAACTAAATGTTTCAGAACATAGGCTACACACGTAACCTATCAGAGCCAACACTCATTATGCTCACACAGCATTAACATTGCTAGGATTTTACTTTCCCTAAACCACTGTAATTCTTATGCTATCATCAGTTAAGTAAATAATGTGCCTTCAGTAAGAGAACAGGTTCCATAAGTGGCACATCACCATGGGAAAAGATTTGTCAATCGTGAATTCTTGCTCTTGATATATTTGTCTGTCATGACTTTTTACACCCACCATATTCATGTCATGTGTTTTTACACCCATCATATTCTTCTGTCATGTGTTTTTACTCCTGACATATTAGTCAGTCATGTGTTCTCTCTGTTGCAGGTGTGCATTAAAGAACTCCACACTTGCTTTCCTCAACAATCCCCAGGACATGAAAAGGCTTCCAGACAACAATACATTCTACCTAACTGCCTACACCCTAACGTGAGTCAATGGTTACTGTGGTGAGTCAGTAATTACCTAAGTGTAATTACCTAAGTGTAGTTACAGGATGAGAGCTACGCTCGTGGTGTCCCGTCTTCCCAGCACTCTTTGTCATATAATGCTTTGAAACTACTGACGGTCTTGGCCTCCACCACCTTCTCACTTAACTTGTTCCAACCGTCTACCACTCTATTTGCGAAGGTGAATTTTCTTATATTTCTTCGGCATCTGTGTTTAGCTAGTTTAAATCTATGACCTCTTGTTCTTGAAATTCCAGGTCTCAGGAAGTCTTCCCTGTCGATTTTATCAATTCCTGTAACTATTTTGTATGTAGTGATCATATCACCTCTTTTTCTTCTGTCTTCTAGTTTTGGCATATTTAATGCTTCTAACCTCTCCTCGTAGCTCTTGCCCTTCAGTTCTGGGAGCCACTTAGTAGCATGTCTTTGCACCTTTTCCAGTTTGTTGATGTGCTTCTTAAGATATGGGCACCACACAACAGCTGCATATTCTAGCTTTGGCCTAACAAAAGTCATGAACAATTTCTTTAGTGTATCGCCATCCATGTATTTAAATGCAATTCTGAAGTTAGAAAGCATAGCATAGGCTCCTTGCACAATATTCTTTATGTGGTCCTCAGGTGATAGTTTTCTATCTAGAACCACTCCTAGATCTCTTTCTTTATCAGAATTCTTTAAAGATTTCTCACATAATATATAGGTTGTGTGGGGTCTATGTTCTCCTATTCCACATTCCATAACATGACATTTATTAACATTAAATTCCATTAGCCAAGTGGTGCTCCATATACTTATTTTGTCCAGGTCTTCTTGAAGGGCCTGACAGTCATCTAAATTTCTTATCCTTCCTATTATCTTAGCATCATCAGCAAACATGTTCATATAATTCTGTATACCAACTGGTAGATCATTTATGTACACAATAAACATCACTGGTGCAAGAACTGAACCCTGTGGTACTCCACTTGTGACATTTCTCCATTCTGATACATTGCCTCTGATTACTGCCCTCATTTTTCTATCAGTCAGAAAATTTTTCATCCATGATAGAAGCTTACCTGTCACCCCTCCAATATTTTCCAGTTTCCAGAACAACCTCTTATGTGGAACTCTGTCGAAAGCCTTTTTTAGGTCCAGATAGATGCAGTCAACCCAACCATCTCTTTCCTGTAATATCTCTGTGGCTCGATCATAGAAACTGAGTAAATTCGATACACAGGATCTTCCAGATCGAAAACCATACTGTCTGTCTGATATTATATCATTTCTCTCTAGGTGTTCTACCCATTTAGTTTTGATTAGTTTTTCCAATACTTTCACTATTACACTTGTCAATGATACAGGTCTATAATTGAGGGGGTCTTCCCTGCTGCCACTTTTGTAGATTGGAACTATGTTAGCCTGTTTCCACCCGTCTGCTACGATTCCTGTACACAGGGATGCCTGAAAGATCAGGTGAAGTGGAATGCTGAGCTCAGATGCACATTCTCTCAGAACCCATGGTGAAACGCCATCTGGGCCAGCTGCTTTGTTCTTACCGAGCTCCTTGAGCATTTTTTCCACTTCGTCTCTAGACACCTCTATGTGTTCTATGTTGTTCTCTGGAATTCTTATTGTATCTGGTTCCCTAAAGATTTCATTTTGTACAAACACACTTTGGAACTTTTCGTTTAGTGTTTCACACATTTCCTTTTCATCTTCCGTGAATCTATTTCCCATTTTCAACCTCTGAATATTATCCTTTACCTGCAATTTGTTGTTTATGAATTTATAGAATAGACCTGGTTCTGTTTTACATTTGTCCGCAATCCCTTTTTCAAAATTTCTTTCTGCCTCTCTCCTCACTGCCGTGTAGTTGTTTCTCGCATCTTTGTATCGCTGGTATGTTTGGGGGTTCGGCCTCTTCCTGTATTGATTCCATTTTTGTGTCTTTCGGTCTCTAGCCCTCTCGCAATTTCTATTGAACCAATCCTGTTTCCTAGTTCTGCATCTCTGTTTTGGTATAAATTTTTTTGTGCCTTTATCATATATTTCACAAAACTTGCCATACATCTCATTCACTTCCTTGCCTAGCATCAAGTCTGTCCAATTATACTCACTAAAAAAATTTCTAAGGTCACCATAATGTCCTCTCCTGAAGTCTGGTTTTTCAACTGCTTCAACCTCCTTATTTTCTTCCAGCTTATAACGCATTGCATACTTTATTCCCAAAAAGACATGGTCACTTTTACCCAAGGGAGGAAGGTACTGAATGTCAAATATCTCTTCCTCCTTCCTGGTAAATATCAAATCTAGCATGGAGGGAACGTCCCCTTCCCTCATCCTCGTAGCTTGTTTAACATGTTGATACAAGAATGTTTCCAGGATGAGGTCTACAAATTTACAGGTCCAAAAATCTTCTGTTTTAGCTTCATATGCTTCCCAGTCTATGGATTTCAAGTTGAAGTCACCGACTATCAACAGTCGTGATCTATCGTTATCCGCTCTCGCTATAATCTCTCTCATTATTGTTATAAGACCTTCACGTTTACTATCTAGCTCCTCCTTTGACCATGTGCTGCTTGGCGGTGGACTATATGCATTTATCATCATTAGTTTATCATCCTCATAGCAGATCTCTAGTCCTATTATGTCAACTTCTTGTGGATTGGCAGTCATTATTTCCTTCACCTTTAGGTGTTCTTTTACCAGCACAGCAACGCCACCGCCTTTCCTAATTTTTCTGTCCCGTCTCCAAATTGAGTAGCCCCTTGGGAATATGACCTCATTTAAAATTACATCTTCAAGTTTTGTCTCCGTGAGTGCAACAATGTCTGGTGTCTGCAGCTGTATTACATCACTTAACTCCAGTATCTTCGATCTCACTCCATCTATGTTGGTGTATGCAATCTTCAGGAACTTGTTCCCCCTCTCCTTATTCTTCACTCCCCCTCTCTCTATTGATTTTGTTGGTTTGCCTTTATGTACCACTTTACTGGTTTGCCTACCCCTATCACTTTGTAGAAAAAAGAATTTATTTCTTCTTCATTCCTGCTCTCATTTAAATGTTTTGCCTCGGCGAGGTTCAGTTTCAGCTTCTCTCTATCTTCTTTTGAAAGATCTCGTCTTAACGACCACCCTTTCCCATCCTCATCCCTTTGCAATTTTCTAGCATTCCTTAGTACTTCTTCCATCTGTTTGGCACCGTTTAGGGTGATCCTCAAAGGTCGATCTTTCCCTTTTACGTACCTGCCTATTCTCCTGTAGTCGCACACATTCTCTCTGTTTGTAAGACCTTCCACGAGGCCAACAATTTTATCTACTACTTTAGCTTCTTCTACAGCTCTTTCTGACCTAGATGTTATCGCCTTTTCTTTGCAGCCAAAAATGATCAGGGACTTACTCCGATCAACTGTGTTTTGCACCAACTTCGGGTTAGATGCCAATTCTTTCCTCACTTCTAGCCTAATGTTTGTTTTATCTTGGTTGCTGCAGTGTTTGACTTCCTTTACTGCTTCTTCTATTTTCTCCTTCTCCTTGGCCACTTGTGCATAAGTGAGTTGCATATCTTTCTTGCACTGTTCTATTCCCTGTGTAACTTCCTCCATCTGTGCTGACAAAAGCTGTTTCTCCTGTTGAATTTCCTTGCCTAACCTATTGTAGTCATTTATGTTTAAATTTACTTTAACTTCTTCCAAAGCTATTTTTAAGAGTTTATTTTCTTCTTCCATGGCTTTGCAATTTGTTTCCAATTGATTCTTATCCTTGCGCAAGTCTTTCACTAAACCCTCAAGACATAAAACTTTGCTATTCAAATGGTCATTACTTTCTTTCAATTTACTAATTGTGGTTACCACAATTGCATATCTGACTTGCATATCCGACTCCACCACAGTGGTTACTGTGGTTACTGCAATTGCATATCCGACTCACCACAGTGGTTACTGTGGTGAGTCGGTGGTTACTGTGGTGAGTCGGTGGTTACTGTGGTGAGTCGGTGGTTACTGTGGTGAGTCAGTGGTTACTGTGGTGAGTCAGTGGTTACTGTGGTGAGTCAGTGGTTACTGTGGTGAGTCAATGGTTACTGTGGTGAGTCAATGGTTACTGTGGTGAGTCGGTGGTTACTGTGGTGAGTCAGTGGTTACTGTGGTGAGTCAGTGGTTACTGTGGTGAGTCAGTGGTTACTGTGGTGAGTCAATGGTTACTGTGGTGAGTCAGTGGTTACTGTGGTGAGTCAGTGGTTACTGTGATGAGTCAGTGGTTACTGTGGTGAGTCAGAGGTGAAAGGTTGGCGTCACAGTGGTGTCAATGAATTCAAATTGGTGAGTTATTGACGTGAGTGTAGGCTACTGTGTGAGTCTTGGCTTGTGAGGGGGAGGGTTGGCTACTGTGAGTTATCTACTGTGATGGTTGGTTACTAAGGGAGGGTTGGTTACTAAGGGAGGGATGGTTACTAAGGGAGGGATGGTTACTAAGGGAGGGATGGTTACTAAGGGAGGGATGGTTACTATGGGAAGGATGGTTACTATGGGAAGGATGGTTACTAAGGGAGGGATGGTTACTATGGGAAGGATGGTTACTATGGGAAGGATGGTTACTATGGGAAGGATGGTTACTATGGGAAGGATGGTTACTATGGGAAGGATGGTTACTATGGGAAGGATGGTTACTATGGGAAGGATGGTTACTATGGGAAGGATGGTTACTATGGGAAGGATGGTTACTATGGGAGGGTTGGTTACTATGGGATGGATGGTTACTATGGGAGGGTTGGTTACTATAGGAGGGATGGTTACTATGGGAGGGTTGGTTACTATGGGGACGGTTGGTTACTATGGGAGGGATGGTTACTATGGGAGGGTTGGGTACTATGGGAGGGTTGGTTACTATGGGAGGGTATAGTTACTATAGGAGGGTTGGTTACTATGGGAGGGTTGGTTACTATAGAAGGGTTGGTTACTATGGGAGGGTTGGTTACTATGGGAGGGTTTAATTGTTACTATGGGAGGGTTAGTTAATATGGGACGGTTGGTTACTATGGGAGGGTTGGTTACTATGGGACGGTTGGTTACTATGGGAGGGTTGGTTACTATGGTTGGTTAGTATGGGCCACTGTAGCCCATCTCAAGGCTTCCCAGGAAGTATGGGAAGGAAAAACTCTCGAGATGCTGACAGGAGCCAGAAGTGGTCTGCCCCTGTACCCATCTCTGTGTAACAATAATCAGCACCGTAAACAATATCATATAGTCATAAATGGTCTTAGCTTTCATGCAAATATATTTAATTAACATTATTTTTCAGTCATTAAAAATAATTACATGCATTTGAAAAAATATTAAAGGAATGCAAGCTTGTTAAAACACAATATTTTTAGTCTCTTAATATAAGCCAATTAATTTAAATAACCAATGTATAAACTAATTTAGAAATGAATGCGGTACAAAAAATGATGTATGTTGTAGTTTAATATAACATGTGGTTTGTTACAGGCGGGATACACAGATTTTCCCCTACTTGAGAACATGGGAAGATCATGGCTTCTACTGCACCCAGAAGTACCACTGGTGTCCGGTGAGTCTTTCCTTCTCAACACACTTGTCTTCTCCCAAGACACTGGCCTTAGGAGTCTTACCTCTATCCCTTGTCTTGTCACATGACATTAACCCAGGATCCTTACCCTTAACCCTTACTCGTCTCCCAAGACACTGCCCCAGGGCCCTCTCCTCTAACCCTTATCTTATCTACCCACCATAGACTGGAGGTCAAGAAAATTGTTTCATCCTGCATCGTGCTGGCTACTTCAATGTTTCCTACTGTCAAATAAACAACCGCTACATCTGTCAGAGACCAGGTGAGTTGTGCTGCTTTCATTGTGTTAATGCCTTATAAATTATGTGTTTCATCAATTGTAAACAAATAATCAACATGCTGATTTGCCTTTAAAATTTATGAAATAATTAGTAATGCTAATAATTAGTTTTGTTGGGGACAAGAAGCCTGTGAATATTCAGTATATATATATATATATATATATATATATATATATATATATATATATATATATATATATATACGCACGCACGCACGCACGCACGCACGTACGTACGTGTCAGTAGTTTCAAAGCGTTATATGACAAAGGGTGCTGGGAAGACGGGACACCACGAGCGTAGCTCTCATCCTGTAACTACACTTAGGTAATTACTTAGGTAATTACACACAGACAGACAGAGTACAGTACAGTACAGTACTTCAGGCTTACACTTAGGTGGCCTCCAAGGTCGAACTACAGACCCTACCTGGATGCAACAAATATAACAGTTGCCTTACTCACGGGTACCTATTACTGCTAGGTGGATAGAGGCATTAGAGGAAAGGAAACGTGACAAACCATTTGCGTCCCGCCCGGGAATCAAATCTGCGATTCCCAATTAATCATAAATTGCCTCGACACTTTGTAAACTCTGATATATTGCTTTATCTTTAGGCATATATGGTATGATAATGGGCTGTCATGGTGCTATAACTGTAAATATAATGTATTGTTTACATATTGTATTTGATTAGGTTATTGATACATAACTTTTCAGCTAAGGTTTTAGGTAGACATACCAGCCTGTCTACCTCTTGAGAGACATGCATTCAGTTTTTGGTCAGACCATTTGCCTGTTTGAGACAAGTGTTCAATTACATGCAGGACCATCCTTCTGTTTGTGAGGAATGCATTCAGTTGTATGCCAGTGCATCCTTCTGTTTGCGAGATTAGCATTCAATTGTATGCCAGCCCGTACTCTTGTTTGCAAGACAAACATTTAGTCATACTTATGCCTGTTGTTCTATGTGGGGAAGTCATTCAGTTATACGCCAGCCAGTAATGATTTTAGACCAGTGTCTTGTAGAAATTATATTAAATTTAATATAACTTCCATATTCTGGTGGTGTTCTTCAACTATATCTTGCTCATGTTAGGCCCTATTTAGATTATGCAGTTCAGTTTTGGTCGCCATACAATAGAATGGATATAAATTCACTAGAACATGTCCAGTGTAGGATGACAAAGTTAATCCCCCAAATTAGAAACCTGTCTTATGAAGAAAGATTGATAAAGCTTAAAATACATTCTCCAGAAAGGCGAAGAATTAGGGGTGACATGATAGAGGTGTACAAGTAGATGAATGGACATAACAAAGAGTGGGAATTAATTATCTCCTTACTTATGTGTCTAACATTACATTACATGTTTAACTCGTAGGTCTGCCACTTCGAGAGTCCCGCCTAACTACATATACAGTATATTTTATTTGGGCCACAACTGTGTTTTCTGACTGCAAATGTAAGAGCAGTGTTTGCTAAACATTTGTGATATTACTGATAATACAGTACTTCAAAATATAAATACAAATTGTACTATATCTAATGACGATGTTAACGTGCTTTGGTGTGTTTGTGACTTTCTTATATGTAATTATATATACTGTAATTATATGTTATCTCGATTGTAACTGTATATCCATTGATGAGCAAAGACGATTTGATTTGTTGTCAGTGTAGAGGGAGCCGGCGGCCGAGCGGACAGCACGCTGGACATGTGATCCTGTGTTCCCAGGTTCGATCCCGGGCGCCGGCGAGAAACGATGGGCGGAGTTTCTTTCACCCTATGCCCCTGTTACCTAGCAGTAAAATAGGTACCTGGGTGTTAGTCAGCTGTCACGGGCTGCTTTCTGGGGGTGGAGGCCTGGTTGAGGACCGGGCCGCGGGGACACTAAAGCCCCGAAATCAACTCAAGATAACCTCAAGAGAGGAGTGTTATTTATTAGGCTTTGACTAGGCATTATGAGGCAACTGGTATTCTTGTTTCCTGATATTCTGCTAAATTTAATAAATAACTGATATATTTTGCTAATTAATCATGTTTTGCCTAAGATAATAGTGAATTAGTTAAATATATCTCTTTGTCATGCAAAAGTATTATTTTATTATCATCAGTGTTACTTTATTATTTAATATTACAAATGTTAAATAATCTTACCGTTTATCTTCTACAATGCCTGCGTGTGTATATGTGTGTGTGTTTATCAGCGATGTGTCCCCCTGGCTACACGCTCTACAAGTCTCGCTGCTACAAACTACTGACGCCCAGTGCCACCAACACCACCTTCCTCAATGCCCTCGACCATTGCAACTACGACGGCTCCGCCCTCGCTTATCCTCAGAACCTTGACGCACTTAACTTCCTCAAAATATTTGCTAAGGTGATTGAAGTTATTTTGGTTTCTAGCTTACATAACAGTGCATCATTGCCTGAATGTTATACATATAAATTAAATAAGCCATTAATCACTAGGAATGTGGGGAAAAAAATAAATTAATATTATGTATAAGTATGTGATTTTATATATATATATATATATATATATATATATATATATATATATATATATATATATATATATATATATATATATATATATATATATATATATGTCGTACCTAATAGCCAGAACGCACTTGTCAGCCTACTATGCAAGGCCCGATTTGCCTAATAAGCCAAGTTTTCCTGAATTAATATATTTTCTCTAATTTTTTTCTTATGAAATGATACAGCTACCCATTTCCTTATGTATGAGGTCAATTTTATTTTATTGGAGTTAAAATTAACGTAGATATATGACCGAACCTAACCAACCCTACCTAACCTAACCTAACCTATCTCTATAGGTTAGGTTGGGTTAGGTAGCCGAAAAAGTTAGGTTAGGTTAGGTAGTCGAAAAATAATTAATTCATGAAAACTTGGCTTATTAGGCAAATCGGGCCTTGCATAGTAGGCTGAGAAGTGAGTTCTGGCTACTAGGTACGACATATATATATACAGTATATATATATATATATATATATATATATATATATATATATATATATATATATATATATATATATGTCGTACCTAGTAGCCAGAACTCACTTCTCAGCCTACTATGCAAGGCCCGATTTGCCTAATAAGCCAAGTTTTCATGAATTAATGTTTTTTCGTCTACCTAACCTACCTAACCTAACCTAACCTAGCTTTTTTTGGCTACCTAACCTAACCTTACCTATATGTATAGGTTAGGTTAGGTTAGGTAGGGTTGGTTAGGTTCGGTCATATATCTACGTTAATTTTAACTCCAATAAAAAAAAATTGACCTCATACATAGTGAAAAGGGTAGCTTTATCATTTCATAAGAAAAAAATTCTAGTAAATATATTAATTCAGGAAAACTTGGCTTATTAGGCAAATCGGGCCTTGAATAGTAGGCTGAGAAGTGAGTTCTGGCTACTAGGTACGACATATATATATATATATATATATATATATATATATATATATATATATATATATATATATATATATATATATATATATATATATATATATATATATATATATATATATATATATATATATATATGTCGTACCTAATAGCCAGAACGCACTTCTCAGCCTACTATTCAAGGCCCGATTTGCCTAATAAGCCAAGTTTTCATGAATTAATGTTTTTTCGTCTACCTAACCTACCTAAACTAACCTAACCTAGCTTTTTTTGGCTACCTAACCTAACCTTACCTATAAATATAGGTTAGGTTAGGTTAGGTAGGGTTGGTTAGGTTCGGTCATATATCTACGTTAATTTTAACTCCAATAAAAAAAAATTGACCTCATACATAGAGAAAAGGGTTGCTTTATCATTTCATAAGAAAAAAATTATAGTAAATATATTAATTCAGGAAAACTTGGCTTATTAGGCAAATCGGGCCTTGAATAGTAGGCTGAAAAGTGAGTTCTGGCTACTAGGTACGACATATATATATATATATATATATATATATATATATATATATATATATATATATATATATATATATATATATATATATATATATATATATATATATATATATAAAATACATATACACTGTATATAATTAATTATGCTCCTATTTAAGTGTTTTAATAATCAATATTTCCACAATGTCTACAGCAAGAGGTGAATTGGAGCTCTCAGGCATCGGTGAACATCGCTGTAGGCTACACAAACCTGTAAGACTTGAACTTCTGAGTATTTTCTCAGTATTCATTATAATAACTAAATGTCTTAAAACTATGTACAGTACCTGTATATCAAAATATTTTCAACCCTTTCATATTGTTGCTACATATAAATTTACAAATTATTCACCAAGGTCATGAATAGGAAGAAAATCATAACCTATATATTATGAATTGGTTCCCATTATCTCCCTTTCCCAGAAGGTTTAAATATTTTATTCTCTACAACACTCATTTATTAGCATAAATTATCTTGCATAAAGTTCAATCATTCCTCTCAAATTACAAAAGCCTCGCCCACCCACTGCTGCTCACCTCATATGGGAAGACCTCTTATTTCATTGCAAACAATGGCTTTTTAATAAGCTATAATGGTCACTTGCTTATTTAAATTATTCATAAAGATGTTCTGCTTTTCCTGCTAGTACAGTACTTGATAAAAGTAGGGCAGAATCAGAAACATATCTTTTCCGTCTTTTGTTTATTTCCAACCAAAACCCAGGCTTTTAGGTATAAACTCCAGACATCAACATAAGGTAATTAAAAACAAAAGATAATCAAGAAGATGTTACCTAATCTATTCTTACTGCTTTCATGTGTATATTGATGTGCCTGTTAAACAGTAATTCAGATTTACCACTGGTAGTATGAATAGTTTTCCTTTGTTTATATGAAAGTCTATTGTTAATAGAACCTCTGTAAACCACTGTAACCCATCTTTTAAAGATCTTAATGCTCTCTCAGCTATTTCAAAAAGGATTATATGGATCAGATGTTACATATTTTTTAATCATAACTGAATATGCATAAATTTTGCATATTTTGCAAAAGTAGAGCAGAATTATTCTCATTTAGACAAAGAAGCTTTAACATATGTTGTAAAATAGAACAGGTATTTTCTTTTGGTTAGGAAATTTCTTGCTAGAATTGAGCATAAGCCATTAGTAGGATTGTCTAGTAGAGGTAAATAAATTCTTGTTATTGCCAGTACTGTATTGTACTAGAATTCAGTGTTTCGTTATTGTTATTGTCACAGTTTGATTATGATTTAGAGTTTAAATTGGGCAAGGAAAATATAATTGCAGTTACTGTAAACATGAAGAGTTGAATTCTAATATTCTGTTATGGTTGGAAAGATAATTTATTATTGTCCGAGTATGCCTTAATTAAGGAAAACCTGAGTATTCACCAGGATATAATATTATATAGAAACTGAGTTGTGGTTCCTGTGGAAGTAAGATGTATTTTTTTTAACAGCTGCGTGTAGGCCATGATGGTATAAATGATAATGAAAGCAGATGCTAGAATTTTGGTTTGATGGGCCAGAATTAATAAGGAAAGAATTTTCTAATTCCTGCCCTCTCAAGAGGGACAGGAATCACCTTGTCGTGGTGAGGGGCTCACGTAACATTCCCTGATGTCAGTGGGAATTCCCTCATCCTATCCAGGTGTTGTCCATGCGACCCCTCAAGAACTTTGCCTTGTCGTGATGAGGGGGCTCACCTATGTTTTCCTTGGGCCGGTGAGGGTGAGGCAAAGATGAAATCCAGACCTGGCTTCATCTTTGGTTCACCCACTTCACCTTCTCTGTTACCTTCTTGCTTCCTTGGCACGGTTGAGCCCCAAGTCCCAAGTGGTGACCACTTCACCTGGAGTGGCTCCATCTTTAGTTGTGACAACTGTGCCTTTTAATGGGAACTAATGGAGCTGTCACTGCACCCAAACATGCATGATTCCTTCAATGATTGCTACACTCCATGATTTGTTTGGCCCCTGCTACTTGGCCTTAATACTAGTATTTCATGTTTGCCATGATGAACATACATGCACTAATAATTTACTCATAAATAAGCACTTTGTTGACTGAATACCTATGTTACTTTTTAACCCTACCTGGACTGGCACTCATTGCAGCCTCTTCTAAGAAGGCAGCTGACTGCCTAGCTGCTGTGTTCTACATTGGTGAGACCTAGGTTCAATTCTTAAAAATGCCCAATTAAATGTTAGTATTGGCATAGTCCTTCTCCCGCACCATGTTGTGACTGAAGACAGGGAACTTAGGGACTGCCATGAGGATATTTAATTCCTCACGGCCCAAGGTTATTCTATCCTCCAAATTGACACATTCACTCTAGCCCCTTGTGGTCATCGTCAACACTTTAGAGTAGTTATGATCACGTTTTAGTGGTAGGACATTTCCGTTTTCTGTAAATTTTGCCAGTGCCAGATGCGCCTTTCAGGAATACCTCCCCTCTCCAAGCCTCTGCAATAGGTGCTAGAAATGTGGACATGGTTCCTCAACGTATAGTAGTGAGATGTCCAATATGCCCCTTGTGTGGTGACCCAATCCTTTCTAAGACAGATTGTTCTGTTCCCCAAGCACTGTTACTGCATCATCTGCAGAGGGCTTGAGGAAAATGAGCATCTTTTGTGAGTGAGTGAGCATCCTTTGAACATCCATCAAGCTCCTGTGATATAAAGGTTTCACCTTTTAAGAGTAATCAAATCCTTATAGTCCTACACAAATGTTTCCTTGGACACTATGCACCACTGTTTCCAGTGGAACTAAGAGAACAGATTTCTTGTTGCCATTCTCAATTCCATGATCATAATTGATCTTGAACACATTCAGTTGAAGTTCCAGTGAGATCTTGGAAGCATCAAAGGGTTACATCTTGACTTACTACAGAGATGATACAACAAGTGAAAGGGAACACAATTTTAATGTTGCCTACACAGTCCTTCCTGGACATAAACACCACGTAATCTTGAGGTATTTACTTTCTCTTCACTGCCAGGAATCTTTTCTCCCAGAATCCGATGTTAATCCTTGTCTCCGCTGTTAAGTTTAAGGCAGAATGAGAAAATATATCTTCTTCGTTTATTTATTGCAACCAAAAGCCACGCTTCCTGGTATAAACTCCATGTATAAGGTAATTGAAAACAAAATGATTGAACAAAATATGAATCTAACACGTCCAGCAATGAGGATGCCTGGTCGAGGACCGGGCCACGGGAACGCTAAGCCCCGAAACCATTTAAAAGTAACCTCAAGGTAACCTAAGTAGTATTTAATATTATACATCACCTTCAGTTCTAACCATACTTTACTTCAACTGGGATACAGTGCTGGGGCTAAAACTAGAAACTTATTCCAGCCTTCATCCTTTACCTCAGTTGTGAAAACCTGACAGTGCTGAGGCTAGTACTAGACATTTATCCCAACCTTCACTCTTTATTTCAGCTGGGATGACCTGACGGTGGCTAAGATCTACACCCCTGATGCGGACATTACAGCACTTGTGCAGAACTTGAACCGCGCTCAAGACTTTAACTACACTTACCTCAGTGTGAACAACAGTGGCCAGGGGGGCCTCACTCCAGCCAACGTTAACTCCACTGTCACCTATGCCCTCTGCGAGTTCCGTGGTCCTTTAGGTAAGTTGATGGTGGGGGAGGTAGTGATGTGATGATGTCATAATGGTTGGGTTTGTAATGTTAACGGTGGTGATTGCAGTGGTGTCAGTAGTGGAGACAGCGGTAATAGTGTGATGATAACGGTGGTGGTGGTGAGGATGGTTGGTTGGTGGATTTGTGTTGCACTAAGGATAAGACACCTATATGAACAGATTTCTCATCTTCCCACATGAATGGTATCTCTTCTGGCAGTGTCCTTAATGCAATGTATTCATCTACTAGATGAATGATGTAGATTTTGGGAAATAACTGCAAAGAAACTTGTGGTCATGTGACTATTTTCTCTCCTTTTGCCACACCCAGCAAATAAAATGTTTGGGATCATAACCAGAAGCATCAGTAATAAATGCACAAACATCATCCTTCAATTATATTTGGCTCTGGTCAGACCAGTACTGGTCAATGTATTATATATTGGATGAAGATTCCCTCAAGAAAATCAAATGTAGGATGTCCAGGCAGATCTCAGGTATTTAGAATCTTACGAACGAGGAGAGGTTAAGGATGCTCGGCCTATATTACGTGGGCAGGAGAGGGAATGCATGATTAACGTCTTCAGGTGGAAAATAGGTATCAGCAGATGAGATATGAGCAAAGTCTTGAAACTATCAGACAAGGTTAGAACCCGTAACAGTGGCGTTAAGATGGAGAAGTTCAGAGTCAGGAAGGATATGGGGAAATATTGGCTTTGTAAAAGGGTGGTAGAGAAATGGAATAGGTCACTGTCCAACATTATAAATGCAAGGTATAGCTAGTCTTAACAATAATCTTGACAGATGTATGGTGAGAGTGGTTGGATCTTGATGGAAACGGCCCGGAATGGGCCAACAGGCACAGTTGGCTGATGCCTATATCTTATGGTCTTATGATTCTGATTGTTTCTTTGGAGATGTTATGATATAGTGGGGAATGTGTCTTAATGCTAGTTTTATTAAATATTGTACATCCAAAATCAGTGCTACATCACTGTCTTTTTCTGAGCTGCAAACCTGGCCTAAAGATGCTAATTTAAATAAATTTTCTGGCCTAGAGATGCTAATTTAAATAAGCAGATTATGTGGACCAAATCACACTAAAAGAGAACTACTGTACAAAGTAAAATAAATAAATGGCAGTACTGTATAAAAACCTTTAGTGGGTGACAAGAGTATGATTGTCATAAGGTTGACACTATCCTAATCTAAGAAACGGCATCCATCTGGTAACACTTTCTGACATTAGGCAGGTTGATCAATGAAGTTTGTGATTGGTGGAGCAGCCTACAGTGTGGTGACCCTGGCAGAGTCAAGGTTTCTATAGTCAACTGTAGTCATCCTCATCATGTATTTCTAAGCTTGAAATACTTTGCATACTTCATTTGTATGTGTAACACCTGTCCTTACCATTGTCCCTTCCTCTTATGTTCTTTGTGCACACATTCTTATGAATAAAATTATAAATTATACTTGAATTAATCTTGCAGATTTTCTCCCTCCTCAAAGCATCTGTCGTTTCATTTGCATCAGTGATTTTGAAGACACGATTATTACAGTCCTATGAAATAAAGGCAAGATGATGTGGAAGAATAAAATCATAAATGCTTACACTGGTGAGAAAATTATTGTAAATGGATATTGGCATTTGAGGAGAGTAAACATAAACAAACTACAGAGAGATCAGTGTTATAACCTGTAGGTCTGTCGCAAGAGAATCACAACCAATGCAACAAACAATAAAAAAGGAGTAACTAACCTACCAGAATAAGCCATTGTAATAGACATCTTGCAAGGGACAAACTGAACCTAAAAACAGTTTCCTATACCACTTGCAGCATACTTCTTTGGTATGGTGCTGGGAGAGATGCACTTGGAACAGTAACTAATCCATGGTACTCCTTTGGTAGGGTTCTGGGAGAGATGCACTTGGAACAGTAACAAATTCCTGATATTTTCTTGGTTTGGGGTTGGGAGAAATGTACCTCAAATGGCAACGAAACTGGAACTTTTTCACCAATACCCCTAATATGTAAACAAATCAATGGTAGCTATATCTTTTAGTCGATAAAATTTCTTCCATATCCCTGGCAGGGTGCTGGGAGTGGTATCCCCCGTACGAAAACATGTCAGTGAGAGGCATACTCGGTGGTAGCATTATAAATCAGACCTTGGAATACAGGTAAGCTACACATACATTTAAAATAAAAAATATTAGAAAATTATTGATTAATTAATTCATTTTTATTAACCTTATTTTACTAAAAATTAATAAATATTTAAAGACATTATATTGTCAAGTAATGAAAATAATTTATAATTTCTTCCTTTTAAAACTGGGAGTGTCTCATTACTATGTATCTTGAAATGCCAGCTTCCTTGAAGCAAAAAATGTTGGTTTCTTATAAATCTAGAAAGGTCATCTCCATTAAAACTGGAAATGCATTCCCCCCCCCGCCCCCCCCAAAAAAAAAATCAATCACATTTCATAATGAATTTCAAAGGGCATCTCTCAGTTTAATAAATTCTTCTAAGTTAAATTTGTCAATGAATAGTGTCCCACTTAAAGTTTAAGGATGGACTCAATCTAAGTGTTGCACATAGTGATTACACCCCATAAGAGGATGAACTCATTAAGGTGTTGTGTTGCATCATCACAGCTGCTGGCCCGGATTCTTCGTGAATGCTGATGTGGGCAACAAGACCAAGCAGTACCTTTGGTGCCATGGTCAGCTAGGTGGCTGGTTCCCAAGACATCCACCCCTCATACCTTGTATTGGTGTAGATGGTGAGTTTTGTCTCGACTGTTTTGCTACACCTTCCCCCATCTCACTTCCTTTCAAAATCCTACACCATCAATGACCTTCTAAATGCCTTTCAACACCTTAAGCCAGTTCTATCTGTTGATGACACAACCTTCATATTTTACAGTCCTAACTCTTATTCTGAAGGATACTGTGAATACTGAACTAAAGAAAGTCCACTTTGGTTAACTGCTAACAAACTCACACTTATCATTGATAAAACCTTCTGTATTTTATTTACTAATTAAGTATCTAGTTAACCTGAGAATTAGCAATATCCAAATTAGTAACAGAGTAGATGGTAAATTCATTGATGTTCTCATTGATACCTTACCTTACCTTGGAAGTTGAATTTAGTGCCATATACTAAATATATAACAAAAAATTCTTCAATGGTTTGCATTCTTTCTAAAATCAACACTATGTTCCTCACTGCCCTGGTAATTCTTTATGACCTGCTCATCTTTATTCTTATCTCACCTATGGTATCTGTGCCTGGTGTTCTATTACCCAAAATTATTTACGACCTATTACTCAACACAACCTGGCAATTCAAACAATAACAAACTCAACCACTTTTAAACAGACACTAAGAACTACCTAATAAACTCTGTAGCCTGCCTTCCTTCCTAAGTGTCAGCCTATTTTTAAGACAGTGCTCTCTAGAGTGGAATATTGTTAAACACTGATAGCCCCCATTCAAAACTAGAGAGAGTGCTGACCTGGAGAGCATGCAAAGATCTTTTACTTCTAGAATTCACTCAATAAAACATTTTAATTATTGGGACGATCTAAAAATATTAAATATGTATTTCCTAGAGCACAGGCAAGAGATACATGATAATTTAAATTTGGAAAATATTAGAAAGACTGGTTCTAAAATTTCATACAGAAATAACACCACATGATACCAGAAGGCATGGAAGGATGTGCAAAAGCCCCACTGATAAGCAGAGGTGCAATAGGCACTTTCATTATGTTAAATATGTTGACCAAACCACACACACTAGAAAGTGAAGAGACGACGACGTTTCGGTCCGTCCTGGACCATTATCAAGTCCATTATCACAATCGACTTGATAATGGTCCAGGACGGACCGAAACGTCGTCGTTTCTTTACTTTCTAGTGTGTGATTTGATCAACATTTTTCAGCCACGTTATTGTGACTCCTCATCTGCATGTTCAATATGTTGGCTCACATGGTTTTTAGCTCAATTATTGTCCCACATGTCTTGTTTTATGTATGTAAGGAGCTAACAGTTCAACCAATCCTCCAGCCCAAGCTAGAGGTTAAATACTGGCATGTAGATTTTAATAAGTCAGTATTTGACTTGTACAGCAGACAACCAACTGACACTGAATCTTTCACGTGTTACAATAAAGTTTTTCTCAAGTGTAAATTAATATTTTATATTGTGGGTTTATGTAAAGTCTGTGTAAGGTTAAGTCTATCTTTGGCTAACTGCCAACAAACTCACCCTTAACATTGACAAAACTTTCTATATTCTGTTTGGCAATAAATCCTCTAATCAAATAAATCTCAGAATAAACAATACCCAAATTTGTAACAAAATAGATGGCAAATTCCTTGGCGTTCTCATTGACCACAAGCTGAATTTCCAGGGACACATTCTAAATATATCAGAAAAAGTTTCAAAAATTGTTGGCATTCTTTCTAAGATCAGATATTATGTACCCCGCCCTGCCCTGGTGACGCTCTATTACTCCCTCATCTATCCATATCTCAACTATGGTATTTGTGCTTGGGGTTCTACTACCCAAAATCATTTACATCCTCTAATTACTCAACACAAAGCTGCTATTAGGACAATATCCAACTCTAGCCCCAGACATCACTCGGTACCCCTACTCAAATCTCTGAATATGTTAGACATTAAGTCACTGCACATTCTCTCATGTGTATTATACATATATAAAATGCTGAACTGTAATGTCAATCCTGACCTCAAAAGCTTCATTGAAGGTTGTAACAGAACCCATGAGCACCACACCAGAAACAAATACAGTTTTGATATTCCAAGAGTATGACTTAATCAAACTAGAAATGCTCTACAAATCAAGGGACCTAGAATATGGAATGACCTTCCCAATCATGTTAAAGACTGTACCTCTCTCAATCAATTTAAGATAAAAATGAAGCACTACCTAATAAATTCCCTGTAACCTACCTTACCTCTGTATTGTCAACCCATGTCTGTTTTTTTTTATTTTTTTTTTAAACACAGATGTTTGTCGACCTAATTATATTTGTGCTGCTTTTTCAACCATGTTCCCCCCTTTCTTATTCTTATTTTTATTTGTTCTCAACACACTTTATACTTTAAACTCAATTAGTATTAAGTTTTAGTCTTTAATGTTTTTCCTGCCCGAAACGCTTTGCGTAATAGTGGCTTTAGGCATTGTATGTACTAGCCCTATCTATAAACCTATCAATTTTTTTTTAAATCTCTTGTATGTATGTACCTTACCTGAATAAACATTTATTTATTTTGTTTTATTATTTTATTTTAAGTAAGGTCTTTTGGTTACATTGATTTAGGAAGTGCTTGCAATACAGGCTGAGTACACGAAGCAGGTTTGAGTTTCTGACTCGTGTAGATATAGACAATTCATTATTTGACTTTATATGCTGTGAACCCGACGGCCCATTATTTCGATGAAGGGCTACAATTTATTTATTTTTATTTATTTATTTATTAATTTATTTATTCAAGAAGGTACAGTGGGTTTATGAGAGTACATAGTATAGTATGTTTGCATTCTTGTAAAGCCACAAATACGCATAGCGTTTCGGGTTTCGGGCATAGCGTTTCGGGTAATTTACACCATTACTCTCGCCTCATTCTCTCCCAGTTTGCAATGAGACGCTTCCGCCAATACCACCGAACATGACGCAGCATTTAGGAGATCACCCGCGCTACGAGACCTACAGCGTCTCTTACTCCTGCCAAAGTGATGACATGACCAACATGGATGGGGAGCACACACAGGTCCTCACTTGCACGGAATACAATGGCACCTACGCCTACGACAGAACCAATGTTACTGCGTGTAATAGTAAGTGTAATTGTACTATGGTCATTTAAACACTTAATGAGAACTCAACATTAATTTACACATACTGTACTCAAATATTACGATAATTTATAATTTAAAAGGTAATTTACATATAAATAAGCATTAATGTACACAAGCATTAGTTTACATGTAAATAAGCATTAATTTATAAAAATAAGCATTATTTACAGCTGAATAAGCATTAATTTATACATAAGCATTAATTTATATATAAATAAACATTAATTTATAAATAAATAAGCATTAATTTATATGTAAATTAGCATTAAGCAAATTAAATAAGTAATTGGCAGCCTCACTTATTTATGCATGAAATACATACCCCCAACACACACACATGTATATACTGTATATATTTAAATTTAACCCTGGTACTGCACAGCCTTCAAATTAAACCATCCCGTGGTGTACAAGAAAAAATTATTTAAAAAAATGTGATTCTTTTCTGATATTAAAATTACTTCCCTGATGACGGTAAGGAACCCAGTCAATCCTCTTAGTGTTAAAATTGAATTTGTTGAATAACACTTCTTGCTTCATAATTTTTTTTGGATCTATTATGAGCACAGATGTTAGAGTGATCTTGTGACCTAAGTATTGGTATTTGAAATTGTAATGTCCCTGATTATTTATTTACTGTTTGTAAAGATCAGGTCAAGAGTATTTTTCATTTCTAGTTGGCTGTGTAATCTGCTGGTTGAGCAAAAATTTGTCAGGGAAACTAAGTAGTTCCCTGACCTTTGGTTGATTATTTCCAGATAGACTTCTTGATATAACGTTATTGTTTGCTAACCTCCATGGGTAGATTGAAATCTCTTAGGAAGATAATATCTAGTAATGAGTTTACCAGATCATCAAGACTATTCTCCCTTGTTTCTCTGCTCCATAGTGTTAAGAGCAAAGGCCCTAAAATTATCTGTTGTCTTGTTACAAATGTATTGCTACTGTTTCCGATTCATTACTATTGACACACTACAACTTTTCCTTCTTTCAGGGTGTTTTAAAGCTCCGTCTCTGAGTTTCGCTAATACGACCTTCGCATCTAAGACAGTGTGGGTTATCGGAGACCAAGCCAATGCCACCTGCGACCCTAGTTACCAGGTGGCCCACAATGTTACCCAACAGCTGGTCAACTGCACCATTTCGGGCTGGCAGATGCTGCCATGTCAAAGAGGTACTGATAAGATTTAGATAATCAGCCACAATTATGTATGATACTGTAGTGTGTATTGAAAACAAATACAAAAACACACACACACACTAAAGAAAGGAGAAGTGAAGAATAAGGAGAGAGGGAATATGTTCCAGAAAATTGTATACATCAACATAGATGGAGTGAGATCAAATATACTGGAGTTAAGTGATATAATACAGCTGCAGACACCAGACATTGTTGCACTCACAGAGATGAAACTTGAAGATGATACTGTATTTTATATGAAGTTATATTCCCAAGGGGCTATACTCAGTTTGGAGACAGGACAGAAAAATTAGGAAAGGCGGTGACGTTGCTCTGCTGCTGAAAGAACACCTAAAGGTAAATGAAATAATGATTGTCAATCCACGAGAAGTTAACATAATAGCACTGGAGATCTGCAATCAGGATGATAAACTAATGATTATAAATGCATATAGTCTACTGCCATGCAACACATGGACAAAGGAGGAGCTGGGCAATAAACGAAAGGGTCTTATAACAATAATGAGAGGGAGTATAGTGAGAGCAGTATAGGATAAATAACGACTGTTGGTAGTCGGCGACTTCAACTTGAAATCCATAGACTGAGATGCATATGAAGCTAAAATAGAGGACTTTTGGATTTGTAGATTCGTAAACGTCATCCTAGAAACATTCATGTACAGTGTATCAACACGTTAAACAAGCTACGAGGATGAGGGAAGGGGATATTCCCTCCATGCTGGATTTGATATTTACCAGGAAAGAGGAAGAGATATTTGACATTCAGTACCTTCCTCCATTGGATAAAAGTAACCATGTCTTTTTGGGAATAAAGTATGCAATACATTATAATCTGGAAGAAAATGAGGAATTGAATGAAATGAATGAAAATGAAAATGAGGTTGAAGCAGTTGAAATACCTGATTTCAGGAGAGGTCATTATGGGGAACTTAGAATTTTTTTTAAGGAATTTGACTGGAAAAACTTGCTGTTAGGCAAGGAAGTGATATGTACTGTATATCAAGTTTTGTGAAATATATGATAAAGGCACAAAGTCAAATTATACCAAGCAGAGATGCAGAACTAGCAAACGGGATTGGTTCAATAGAAATTGCGAGAGTGCCAGAGACCAAAAGACATAAAAATGGTATCAATATAGGAAGAGGCCAAACCCCCAAACTTACCAGCGATACAAAGATGCTAGAAACACGTACACGGCAGTGAGGAGAGAGGCAGAGAAGAAATTTTGAAAAAGGGATTGTGGACATATGTAAACCAGAACTAGGCCTATTCTATAGATTCATTAACAACAAATTGCAGGTAAAGGATAATATGCAGAGGTTGAAAATGGGAAACAGATTCTCAGAAAATGAAAAGGAAATGTGTGAAACATTAAACGAAAAGTTCCAAAGTGTGTTTGTACAAAATGAAATCTCAGAGAACCAGACACAATATAGAGCACAAGAGAATGCCAGAGAACAATATAGAGCACATAGAGGTGTCTAGAGACGAAGTGGAAAAAATGCTCAAAGAGCTAAGTAAGAACAAAGCAGTTGGCCCAGATGGAGTTTCACGATGAGTTCTGAGAGAATGTGCACCTGAGCTCAGCATTACACTTCAACTGATTTTTCAGGCATCCCTGTGTACAGGTGTTTTAGTTGGTGTGTAGGCTAACATAGTTCCAAAGTGCAAACTGCTACAAAAGTGGCAGCAGGGAAGACCCCCTTAATTATTGACCTGTATCATTGACAAGTGTAATAGTCAAAATATTGGAAAAAATTATTAAAACTAATTGGGTAGAACACCTGGAGAAAAACTATATAATATCAGACAGACAGTATGATTTTTGATCTGGAAGATCCTGTGTAACGAATTTACTGTTTCTATGATCGAGCAACTGAAATTTTACAGGAAAGAGATGGTTGGGTTGACTGCATCTATCTGGACCCAAAAAATGCTTTCGACAGTGTTCCACATATGAAGTTGTTCTGAAAACTGGAACATAATGGCGGAGTGACAGGTAGGGTTCTAACATGGATGAAAAATTTTCTGAGAGAAAAATGAGGGCAGTAATGAGAGGCAATGTATCCAATTGGAGTTACATGCCCTTCAGCATGACAATGCAGTTAGGTTCAGTTGTACTAGTAATGTGCATTGTCTGTATAAATGATCAACCAGAAGGAATACAGAGTTATATGAATTGGGTTTGCTGATGATGCTTGCTGACCAACTGTGTTGTAGTGGATATGTCGGCCTTTCAGCAGGAGCAAGCAACAGCCTATTGGACCAAGTTATCACAAGAAGAGTCTGGCCCCAGGCCAGGCTTGGGGAATATAAGAACTATCATTATCCTCTCCAGGTAATATCCAGGTATTAGGGAAGATAAGAAACTTTGACAATTGTCATACCCTTCAAAATGATCTAGACAAAATAAGTGCATGGTCACCATGTGGTAAATGGAATTTATGGTGAATTTTTCCATGTTATGGGATGTGGAATAGGATAAAATAGGCCACACACACAACTTACAAATTATGTGGAGAGATTTAAAGAACTAATCAACAAGGAGATTTAGGTGTGGTTCTGGATAGTAGACTGTGACCAGAAGAACACACAAAGAACATTATGGAGCTTATGGAAATTGGCGAAGCTTATGCTAAACTTTCCAATTTCAGAATCACTTTTAAATATATAGATGGTTTATTTAAATTATGTGTATGTATACTAAAGAAATTGTTAACAACTTTTGTGATACCAAAACTGGAATATGCAGCAGTTGTATTGTGAATACAACGAACTGCTGCCACGGACTACAGTAGCAGTTGTCCATATCTTAAGAAGTACATCAGTAAACTGGAAAAGGTACAAAAACATGCAACATAATGAGTTTCAGAACTGAAAGACAAGAGCTGTTAAGAAAGGCTAGATGTGTTAAACATGCCAAAGCTAGAAGAAAAAATAACAATATTATCACTACATACAAAATATTAACAGGAAAGAAAACAAAAATAGATCAGGAAGAATTCTTGAAACCCGGACATTCAAAAACAAGATATCATAGATTTAAACTAGGGAAACAAAGCTGCTGAAAAAAACATTAGAAAGTTCACTTTTGCAAAAAGATTAGTGGACAGTTGGAACAAATTGAGGCAGTGGTAGATGGCAAAACAGTCAATAGTTTCAAAGTGTCATATGACAGAGTCCCAGGAAGAATAGACACCACGAGATTAGTTCCCATCCTGTAACTTCACCTAAGTAATTCAGGTAATTACACACTCGTGCACACATACACTGTAATCTCTTCCGCCCCAGCATCTCTCCCAGTGCAGCTTCTCGCACCCATAGTATTAAATTATACTTGGGACCCCTTATGCCTACATACTCATCTTCCCAAAACTGCCACAGTGTTTAAGTTAAAACTCGACAACAACCTTAGAATAAATACTCACGTCACCCAAACGAATGCCATAGGCCTCTAAATCAGAGAAGACATGCAGCCCATTAACATATACTGGAAACAAATGACAGACAAGCAAGTATACAAGTATCAAAATTATACAGTACCTGTCGGTAACCCCAATTCATGTCAAATTATATTATACATTATGCCCAAACTTGCCTCTAATTATACATGCAAATCTGATGACACCCATTTTGTCATTTATGTGCACTGATACTTCAGTGTGTACCGACTACCAATACCTTGAGCAGGGCATACATGATTCCAATGCCTTGAGAATGCTTTACCTTCCAACACTTCTATCAACAACATTTTCAGCTTGATGGGCCAAGTCCTGGCACTTTTCCTCACACTAAAATCTTCTCACAACCTATTTTTCTCCTATTCCCTCATCAAGCATTGTACCATCCGAAGTAATCTTTTTCTTACTTTTTCTGATTGATTCTTTAATGCCCTTCATCCTGCAATTGTTAAGTTACCCTTACTTAAATAAATAAGTTACAGTAGTGTCTGGAACAAATTAACAAATCTCAATTTTACGTAAAGTTTGTGTCCTTCCTGGGCCAAAATGTGGTGGGTTTTCATGTTTTAATGTGTGGGTTTAGCATTAATTTATTTCTTCCTGCAGTGTGTCTGGAGGTGCCAAATGTGACTAATGCAACAACCAATTGGGTGGACGACATGTGGACAGTTAGCGAAAACGTTACAGCAAACTGCCTTGGAAATCTCTACTTCCCTAAACTCAATTCTCAGACACGTCCAGTCTATTGTACACAGAACGGCTGGGACAACACCCCAATCTGCATGCAAGGTAAATTTTCATTGTAAAAATACATCAACCGCATTCTCTAATTGTGTGTCAAATAATCAACTGCACTCTTTGGGGGAAATCCCATCAGCTCCCTAAAGCTAACTGAACTGATATGTGCTTTATTAGTTTCGGGTCATCAGTTACTTGGAGTTCAGAGCCTACCGAGGACCACGAGCAAGGACCTGGTCCCCTCGCAGGGAGCAATGGCGTATGAGCACTTTTCATTGAAAGTATTGTCTTATTCTGCAATCGACAGGGGTAGTAGCCCAGAAAGATAGGCGAACCAAAACAAGCAACTAGCTGGTTACACGCGACCTTCAGCCCAAAAGAGCAAAGAAACACTCTTGCAAGAAATTATACAAACCGAAACTAGTAACTCTGCAAGCAAATTAGTTTGCCCACTTTTTAGCAGAACGCGCGCGCACACACACACACAATTCGCAAATAGAGTGGTAGACAGTTGGAACAAGTTAAGTGAGTAGGTGGTGGAGGCCAAGACCGTTAGTAGTTTCAAAGCGTTATATGACAAAGAGTGCTGGGAAGACGGGACACCACGAGCGTAGCTCTCATCCTGTAACTACACTTAGGTAATTACACACACACACACACACACACACGCACGCACGCACGCACGCATGCACGCGCACACACACACACACACGCACGCACGCACGCACGTCTCCCCTGCTTCGGGGCAATGATCACCCTTTCTGCCTCTGCCATGCTGCCTGTTGCGTCGGTGACACCTTCGACCCTGAATCTTGCGGGACGTGTTCTCCGCTTGTGCCGTTGTGTATGCATTCCTCATCTGTGGATAAGGGGTTTCTAGCAGCGACGGTGTTGCAAGCTCACTTCTCCTTGCTTCACGCCAGGTTGGAAACCCGGGAGCTGCCCCATTTGGATTTTAGGGACCAGGATTTTTGGGGATGCATTGGTCGCTTCAGCGACCAACCAAAAGGGCTCCGTCTTTTCTACAGGAGGGGTGGGTGTGGAGAAGAGCTCTGCCCCAGGGACCCAGGTGAGGGTTTCCTGGGGCTTGGGATGTCTTCCTTTGTACATGGAGCTGTTCCCAGATTGCAAGTCGTCATGTTCAATGTTTTTCGGCAGAACTGATCTCAGTGGGGGTTCCTGTACCCTGTACCACTTTTCCCCAGTCCAGCTGTTGCTCCACGTTCTGACTCACTTGGAATCCTACAAGGAGAGGGTTCTTCTGGCTCCATAGGTGGCCGGCCTAACCTTGGTTTCGGGTACTGGTTGCTTGGTGTCCAAACCTGGGCGTTTTTGCCTCTAGCAACAGATCGGGCCAGTGCGGTATCTGGCTGGTTCGGTCTACTGCTCCGCGCTTTGCGTCTGGTCTTTCTGATGTGGGTGTATTGCCATTCCTATGGTGATCAGGTGGCTTCCTTAAATAGTGTCCCACCTGTGGTCTTCCTCCCGGCAACAGGGAGGAAGGTCAGGGAGCCGGTCGGCCGAGCGGACAGCACGCTGGACTTGTGATCCTGTGGTCCTGGGTTCGATCCCAGGCGCCGGCGAGAAACAATGGGCAGAGTTTCTTTCACCCTATGCCCCTGTTACCTAGCAGTAAAATAGGTACCTGGGTGTTAGTCAGTTGTCACGGGCTGCTTCCTGGGGGTGGAGGCCTGGTCGAGGACTGGGCCGCGGGGACACTAAAAAAAAAAAAGCCCCGAAATCATCTCAAGATAACAGTGTGAAATCTCTTGTCGGTCTTTGTCAGTTCCTTTCTCTTAGGAGGTTTTCTTCGGTTTTGGTCTGGGTTTTGTCTCTTTTTCGGATCTTTTTGGGGTGGCATCTCGTGCCGAATACTGTCGCTTCGTATCATGCGGCGTTGGCGGAACTACTCCAGCTTGCTTTCGGGGTGGATGTTACTTCTGCCCCGTTTTGCAAGATTTTATGTGCGTTTTCTGTGGAGATCCCCTCCGACTCCATGTAGCTATCGGATTGATATTACCTATATTAGTCTGGGGCTTCAGTCGAAGGAGTTCTGCCTCCCAGGGACCATGAGCCAGAACCTGGTCCCCTTAGAGATGCAGGGAGTAATGGCCCAAGAAAAACCCCCACTGTTTTTTGGGAGTCTTCCATCTGCCTTTGACTGGGGTTAGTCACCCAGGAAGATAGACGTCTCAAAACAAACTGCACCTGGTAGAAAAATTGAACCAAAGACCGAACATGGAACCAGAACTCCTCCAACAAGAAACAAGGAAACAAGCAAATAAGCAAATATCCTCAGCCCCCCTCCCCCCGCGCTGCACCACACCGCTCAGCCTGGACCCCTCGCCGGCTGCCCACTCTCCAGTGCATAGACTGAAGTCTGCTGGGGCAGTTGTCGGATCTGGCCTCAGTTTCCTGCCAGAATTTGTGCCCTTGTGGTGTGTCTGCTGTTGTGGTGCGGTGGTCAGGCGTAATTAGTGTACTAAGGCTGCATGCACTTAGGGTTCCCTTCCCTGAGCACCCTGTAAGTACTACCCTTTGGTTCTAGGGTTGCCTTCCCTAGGGCCATTGGGATCCCACTTCTGTAGGGGTTCCTGCTACTCGGCATTGACCCCACCTTAGGGTCCAGCTGGGGTTTTCGTGACCTTTATTTGGCTCTGGGTAGGGAGTGTTGTTGCTGGTTGGGGCACAAGGTGCTGCACAACTTGCCTCTTAGCGGCGGCCGTGTTTACTGTTCCCATGTTGTTGTTGTCCTTTTGCAGGGTTTTTCTTTTTTGTTTCTTCCTTCCAGGAGGGGGCCTGTCTGGCTTGAATATTCGTCTACCTAGGATTTTTGAGTGGCCCTCCTATAGGCTCCTGGCTCGGCTCGAGTTCTATCTAGGGAGTGTTCTTCTTGTGGCCTCATGGTGGCCGGCGCAGCCTATGGTCCCATGGTGTCCGAACCCGGGGCGTTTTCCGCGACTCCGCCTCTTTCAGTAGTTTGGGCCAGTAAGGTACCTTGCTGGTTCGCTCTACTCTTCTATGCTTCATGTCTGGAGTTTGACACAGGTGTATCACCATATGTATGGTGACCAGGTGGCTTCTCTAATAGTGTCCCGCCTGCAGTCCGAGTCCATATAACCAAAACGGGGCAGTCTCGGGGCATCCGGGTGAGCAACCAACCTGGAAGTGCTGCAGCAACCTAAAACGCACATGCAACACTGAAACCACCAGTACTGGAACATAAAGATCAGTGGATTGGGTGAATTTGAGTACAAGCAAGCAACACCACTTGTAGGACTCCAGATTGAAGGTGTCACTAACCCAACAGGCAGCAGTATGACAGAGGCAGAAATGGTGATTGTCACCCTGAGACACGGGGACAGGGCACCTTTCCAACTCGCACGAAGCGAGATGAGACCCAGGGAAGGCATCCATTAGACCACCTAGCCCCAGTGGGGGTTTCCAGGGCCCTTAAATGCTCTTCTAAGAGAAGCAAAGGTAAAGTACTGCTAACCAGTGCCCCAAACTACCAAACGAACTACTAAATGTTGAACCCCTGTGACGTGTACACTCACAGGGACCTAGTCGAGGATCACCAAGAATATATATACAGTCAGTATATATAAAGGTCAACAACACCAAGAGGCATACCCCTCCCCCACCAAGCAGTGGTGGAGGGGGGGTTATGGACCTTGGACATTGGACTCCTTGGACCAGACACCAAGGAGCCGGTCGGCCAAGCGGACAGCACGCTGGACTTGTGATCCTGTGGTCCTGGGTTAGATCCCAGGCACCTGCGAGAAACAATGGGCAGAGTTTCTTTCACCCTATGCCCCTGTTACCTAGCAGTAAAATAGGAACCTGGGTGTTAGTCAGCTGTCACGGGCTGCTTCCTAGGAGTGGAGGCCTGGTCGAGGACCGGGCCGCGGGGACACTAAAAAGCCCCGAAATCAAGATAACCTCAAGATAAGAAGCAGCAAACAAAAAAGAAAAAAAATGCAAAAGGACATCACAGGCGGAACAGAGCCGGCCGCTATATTATGGTGAAAACAAACTGCACAGTACCTATACCAGTGACGAAATTACCTCCTACCCAGAGGCAAACAGTGGTATATGAAACACCCCAACTGACTCCAAGGGCGGACAATCAGCAAGCAGCAAAAGATCACAGTGGAGGTAGACCCCAAGTGACTTTTGGAAGAGAACCCCAAGCCCCAAGGGTAGTACTTACAGGGCACCTAGTGAAGGTAACCCTAGACACATGCAGCCCGATTACTGGTGAAACTACTCCTAGCTCACACACCACCACGAAACAGGACCACACCACAAGGCACAGCACTGGAATGTCAGGAGCCAGAGTCGCATGACTGCCAAGTCTCACATCAGCATCAGAACTGGGGTGGATAGCCGGCGCAGGGGGTTGGGAGTGGGGTGTCTGGAGCTCCACCTTCCCTCTCCCGGGGACGGGGGGAGCTGCGCAGACAGCGGCGACAGTTGTGGTCATGTGACATCGTGCTCGTTCGCTCATTTTTAATTTGGGAAGTTCTGTCCAACAGTTCGGCTTTCAGTACCAATTTTTTAACCAGATAGGGTTTGTTTTGGGGTGCCTACCTTTCTGGGTGCCTGACCGTGTACAGTACTAATATTAGCTAATATCAGTCCAATAGCTCCAGGGAGCCTCCGGGGCTATACCAAAAATGACGTTTCATTACATTCAACGCTGGTGTTTTATATTTAATACAGTTTTGATTAGGTGTTAGAAATGGTATAATGTACCATTTTAGGTTGAGGTGAGGATGCTTGTTACATGTTGCTGGTAGAGTCATGTAGGACGTAGTACTGACTGTGGCTGGAGACAAAGAGCTTGTGCAAGACTTGGAGTCAAGAGCTCAGAGCAGGGCAAGAGCATAGAGCTTGAAAGAGGGTGGGATCGGAGAGCTCAAATGAAGGATGAGTGGGTAGCTCGAATAAGACCAGAACTGGCTGTCTGTTCTGCAGTGAGGCTGTAGCGTCTTGCATGAGAGTGGGAATTAGACTGGTCAAGTGATACATTGTATGCTGATGAATGTCAGTGATGTAGGAGATGATCTACGGTATTTCATGAGCATTTGTAACTGAACCACTATTGGAGTTAGACTGATTATGTTACATTGTTACATATCTATGCTTCACCTGACTTTGTACTTGCCAGTTTGCTTCTGGTAAATTCATCAATTGTCCTGATGGGAAACTCGCTAGTTACTTTCGGCTTTCCTAAGTGATTCATGGAACATTTGGGAGTATGTATTAATATAATTACAGATGTCATTAATGGTTAGTGAATATAATTGCAAGTGTCATTAGTGATTATGGTGAGAAGTAAATGTCACATTAGAGATTATTAATGTGATATGCTTTAACCTGGCTAAGTGCCACTGCAGCTAAAATAGTTAAGTGTGCTATGTATTGCTCCAATCCTCTATTTTGTCGGAGCATAATACTTGACTTTGATGAATCATGTCATTTCATCCACTTTTTCACTATTTGTCAACTGTAATTTAAACAATATACTTTAGTTCAACAACTCACTTGATAGCATTCCTCAATCTTTCTAACTTTTGCATGTTATTACATCTTTTCTCGTATGTATGTTATTAATAGACTAGAGTCTAGACTGTTCAGCATTTTGTGTTTAGATTCAACTAAAGATTCAAGGACTGAAATATAATTGAAATTAAGGAGTAAAAGAAGAGTCCTAAACCAGCTACACGTGATGGTTGCGAGTGTCTGGAAGCCCTAAGGCTGCTGGCTTACTTGTGCCTCCCCATTAGTCTTTAATGTTAGTCTCTGTATCAATATCTATGACTGATGGTGTTGGGTGCTCTCCAACAGTATGCCTGAGAAACCCAGTGGTGCAGAATGCCACAGTGGACCTGCAAAACGTAATGTGGGCGGTGGGGGAGGCCCCAACCGCCACCTGCTCTCAACATTACATGTTCCTGCCAGAGGCTACCAAGACCCAACCCATCATGTGTACCAGCCAGGGGTGGCAGAACAGGACTGGCTGTGTCCCAGGTAAGTCTTGCTGCTGTAGACGTTTGTCCAGTATGTATGGAAGTCTGCTGGAGGCTATACATTCTTCATGAACTAGTACTGTACATCCTTTTTCAGTTGGTATACAAGTTGTTATATCCTTTGCCAGTGACATAGCCTTTCCTCTTGCAGTAGTTAATTTTAAAGATAAACAGGTAGAAAATAAAATGACACACTTGGGACTGGTATTCAATTGAAACTTTGGCAACTTACTCTTAGCCAAGAGAGTTCATAACTTTATTTATTTACTATGCATCCCATGCCCTTCGTGTGGATGGCAGTGGGCCTGTAGTAATCTGTAGTAATCATAAAAATTACCTCTGCTGAAGACATTGATAAACTACAGAGATTAACAAAGTTTTCGATTGGGCAGCAGAAAATAACATGATGTTTCACGGTGATAAATTCCAGGTACTCAGATACGGCAAAAATGAGGATCTTAAACATAATACAGGGTACAAAATACAATCGAATCTGCCCATAGTAGGAAAACATGTCAAGGATTTGGGAATAATGATGTCCGACGACCTAACGTTTAGGGAGCATAACCAAGCAAGTATTGCGTCAGCCAGAAAAATGATAGGATGGATTACGAGAACCTTCAAGTCCAGAGATCCCATCACAGTGGTTGTACTCTTCAAATTACTTGTGTTGTCCCGTCTTGAGTACTGCTCAGTACTCACGTCCCCCTTCAGAGCAGGAGAGATTGCTGAAATTGAGGGAATACAGAGAACATATACGGCACGCATAGACGAGATAAAGCACGTAAATTATTGGGATCGTCTCAAAGCTCTCCAAATGTACTCACTAGAAAGGAGACGAGAGAGATACCAAATAATATACACATGGAAAATACTAGAGGGTCAGGTCCCAAATCTGCACAGTAAAATAACAACGTACTGGAGTGAACGATATGGAAGAAAATGCAGAATAGAACCAGTGAAGAGCAGAGGTGCCATGGGCACAATCAGAGAACACTGTATGAACATCAGAGGTCCACGGTTGTTCAACGTCCTACCAGCGAGCATCAGAAATATTACAGGAACAACTGAGGACATCTTCAAGAGGAAACTAGATTGTTTCCTTCAAGGAGTGCCGGACCAACCGGGCTGTGGTGAGTATGTGGGCCTGCGGGCCGCTCCAAGCAACAGCCTGGTGGACCGAACTCTCACAAGTCAAGTCTGGCCCCGGGCCGGGCTTGGAGTAGAACTCCTCCCAGAACCCCATCAACCAGGTATTAACCAGGTAACCAGGTAATCCACAAGTTAGGAATAAGCATTAGCTAGTGAATCAAACACTACAACACTTAAATGGTGGTTGGAAGGAGTGTTGGTACATAGTAGTTAGTGGTCACACATAAAGGTGAGGTCAAATGGATTAAGACAGCTTTAGCCCACCCAAGTTAATATTGCCGCCAAGAGGTCACAAAAGGGCGACTTGGCGGAATACGAGTGATTTAACTTTCTTGGAAACAAGGAGATTTCCATTTGATCTGATTATGATGACCTTGGCGATGCTGGGTGTGGTGGCGAAGCCTGTGACTGGCAGGAAGTCATGTTTGTGGAAGCCTGGGTTCTATCAAGTCCTCCCTCACCACCTGGGACAGTGACGATGGCTAAACAAGTAAATGAGGGGACCCTATGTGATCTTGTTGACCCGAGTCAAGTCTGCAGTGTGAGAGTATAGTATTACCTAAGTGTAGTTACAGGATGAGAGCTACGCTCGTGGTGTTCCGTCTTCCCAGCACTGTCATGTAATGCTTTGAAATTACTGATGGTATTGGCCTCCACCATCGTCAGTAGTGGAGATGGGAGTATGTAACTTCAGTATGGGAGACTAACCGGGTGTGGAGTGTTAGTGACAATTCAAAGTTAGAGACATAGGCTGGTGAAGATGAGTTGTGTATGGTGACCAGTTAAGTCCATTTTGTTTATTGGAAAGGGTAGCTAAAATAACCAAGTTAAATTCACTATATTGTTAATATTGTCAGTCTATTTTATATAATTAAATTAGAAAACCCATCAGCCTTTAATCACCTTCTGCATGTTCTCTCATGTGAGTTAAAATACAAATCTGTTGGTATGACTCGAGGGTTTAGGTGTACAAATGTGTGTTATTTGAAGTAAAATATTTCATGAGGTGAAAGGATATATAATTGGATAAATGGTGAATTCACAATAGACTGCATATCCAATCTGTGGGTGATAGTGGATCCCAAATCCATCCTCTGGGCAGCAGTGGACCCCAACCCCATCCTTTGGGCAGTAGTGAACCCCAACCCCATCCTGTGGGCAGCAGTGGACCCCAATCCCATCCTGTGGGCAGTAGTGGACCCCCATATCCATCTTGTGGGTGGTAGTGGACCCCATATCCATCCTGTGGGCAGTAGTTAACCCCATATCCATCTTGTGAGCAGTAGTGGACCCCCATACCAATTCTGTGGGTAGTAGGTGATTTCATACCCATTCTATGGGCGGTAGTGAACCCCATACCCCTCCTGTGGGCAGGAATGGACACAATACCCATCCCGTGGGCTACAGTGGACCCTATACCCATATGGGAAATTATTACCAAAATTATATGCCTAAATTAACAGTATTAATTATTGGATTACTCTATGCTCCCAATGGGCCTTGTTAGTTTGTAGTTTTCATTTAGGTTTAATTTTAACAATCCAGTGGATATGGGAAATCCTCTTTATGTAAACTTGACTAAAAATTTTGAATCTTGTTATTCTGGTCTTCATTGAAGTGGCCAACCTGGTTGATAGATCATGCGCCACGCACGAATACATATACAGTAGTACATGGGACTAACAATTAATTAGACTTCGGAAACACTTCTAAATAGACCCATAACAGAATTTGCCCCAAATATCGAGCCTAAATTATGTTATCAACACCCACTGGACAGGATCCATTCTGATTATACACATCACATAATGTTATTAATAATTATATTATTAAAAAAATAAGCCTTGGTTGTCTAGGAGGCTGGAGATGGTTTATCTTGTGAAGATCCCAATATGGTGGCCTTAGCACATGTCAGTCATTAGTGGATGCTACATTTGTCTCCAGAACCATTCCTGCTGGCAAGATAACTTATATTCACAAAAGAAATAATAATATGAGCTAATAACACCTGTTTGCAAGCTATACTTTGAGGATCTAAATATTGCTTACTTTGTTTGTGGAAGACATTCCTATAACTGCACTCAACCACCACCTATCAACTACTCGTGTACTGTACATGTATATTTGCCTAAACTACTACATAACAGAATAGTATGAGGTCAGTTAATGTTTTGGTTAGTATGAGGTAGAGAGATTGACCTGTCTTGGGCTTGGTGAATGTCTTAACAGTGCTGTAATAACAGATTGACCCAGGAGTAGTGGTCTGCTTCCACACAAGATGGGTGTTTCTTCCAGAATGACATCCCCTCAGAGTTTGCGTTAATTTATATAATTGTTTTGGGACATCAAGGTTTGATTATTTATAAATTAAAGTCGCACATATTACAACCAAATAGTTCATAAAGACCAAATTGGATTTCTTTCAATAGATAATTTTGAAACGACTATTCAAAGTAAAATTAATGGCTCATTAGACCATAATATAGTATAGTCCAAAGGTGACATACTATCGCCATGTTTGTCTCCTCTACGCAATTAATAGTATTCATATTTATGTATTATGTTATGGAGGTAAAGGAGCAGGTGGTGACCCTTGATGATGATCTGTCTTTTCCCTGGCACCATTACTCGCCACTGAATAATAATGATTTGGTTCAGTGTGCGATCAGCCGCCGAGCGTGTCGAATGCCATCACAGCTTGGACGTCATCCAGTGTGTATCCAGTAGGATCTACAGTGAACGGCTCCTGCAACTCCGGTGCCGTAATCATGCCCAGCGGCAATCAGCAGTTCACCATCCAGTGCACCAGCAATGGCTGGACCACAAATTCCTGCCAGAAAGGTGAGTTTATTCACCAACCAAAGTTAATGATACAATAACCACTTAATTACAGCATCAACATCTTTTGTGTATGGCTACTAAATTCTTGAATATGAAGATTTTCCTTAAAAGCATAACTCCTTTCTGTGGTACCATTGTCAATTTCATCTGGAATAATAATCTTACCTTCTAGTACAGTCATTGTGCCTGGAATATATTATTATAAAACATTACACAGGATAACTGAAGTTAGAGGCATGGGTACTTTTCCTGTGTCTGTTACCATTGACAAAGCTCATTGAATGACCTTTGCCACTATTTCTAATAATACAAAAGTTACTATAATGTTGGGTAATCTGTGGTGGTGCCACTGCCTTTCCTTGCAGTATGCTCTCTCGAGCCTCAAGTTGTCAACGCCACCACTAACTGGACAAATGGTTTATGGCCCGTGGGGTCCGCTGTCAATGCCACCTGCCTTGGCAACCTCACCTTCATTACAGTCCGTTCCTCATCCCGTCTCGTGTCTTGCACCTCCACCGGCTGGCAAAACACTCCGTCCTGCGATGAACGTAAGGCGGTGCACACACAAACACTCGCGTACATATGTCTTCAGTGGTATATGATATTTCTGCTTCATTAAGTCAACTAAACATCACAGTCTCAGCTACAGTATTCATGTCTGGATCTAGTTGTTGTGACCACTGCTGTTAGCATTGTTGATATAAATAATGAGATACAAAGAATTTTTGCATTTATTGGAAACTTGGTTAAATCTTGACTTGTACATAAACTTAAATAATAACCCATGAGTTATGCAGTTCTTCATAACCAAAACAATATTATCCACATAAATGATACAAGTACTAAATTCCTGCCAACTGTTGTTTACAGTCAAGCCGAGCCTCCTATGCAATGTGGAGCCCAAGGTCGATAACGCCACCACCAGCTGGGAGAACAGGACATGGGGAGTGGGCAACATCATCACTGCCACCTGCAGTTTCCCTCTATACTACTTCAATGACTCCACTCAACAGCACCAGCTAGAGTGTACCAAAGACGGCTGGGAGAACATCACCGGCTGCAGTAAATGTAAGCATGTTAATGTTGAATGTTAACAGAATACAATCCTTTTATTGTTATTACCCTATTGGATAAGAGGATAAGTGAAGTCCTAGTGAACCCTTACACATCCAGTTGTATTTCAGGGCAACCTCACTCATATTATTGGTCACATCATATATTGTCTTATGTCATTAAATGCACTTTGTTTTGTAAGAGGGAGAGGGAGGAGGGGGGGGGGGGGAGGAGAAAATTGAATGTGAAAATTTGGCTTATACTTCAATAATACTAATCAAACAGATCCTCCTCTTCTACATTAAATCAGAGATAGAGAACACGTGTTTACTATAAACACCTCAAACACGAGGGTAACCACATGGGGCCGGCACCATACTTTTGAATGGGCGGAACTTAAACAAGCAGGGTGTGTGCATCACATTTCTTTAAAGATATAGGGAACGGGACATAATACAATGGTAAATAGTCTCTCACTCACCAGATGGACGACTGTGCTGTCCACTGATATAACTGAGGTAAACAACCTATCTAGAAATCCAACATTTGTTGTAACTCGTCTTGTATGTACGTACTTTTAACTGAATAAACATTTGATTTGATTAAAGGATATACCCATTATGTGCAACATACTCGGGAAAAGCATCAACAAACTAAGACCCCATGAGCGTAGCTCTCATTCTGTAACTAAGGTAATTATACTTGGGTAATTACCTAGACACATACATACATACATACATACATACATACATACAAGCTCTCTCCTAGATGTTAATCTACAATCTTTTACAACTTGGTATGGTGCCATGCGCATGTTACCCAGAAGGCTGGTTCCTGAAATATTTATTTGTGGAAAGTAGGAGCAGTAAATTTCTTTGGAAAGTGCTTTCTCATCACTAAGTGATTTGCAGTGTCCTGTTGAATTTTGATGTGAAGTTCCCTCCTAATAGAGAAAAGATTGTAATTTTTATGTTTTGCATACAGCCAACGCCATTGTATTACTGGCTCAATGATCCCCGAGTGTTTAACTGCTAATATACTTGCCAATTCTGGCCTTATTTGGAAATCTACTCCAGAATTTTCAGCTTTAATTCTATATTTCAGTGGCGAGTGTAAACTGTAGACAGGAGCCCGAAGTGAATAACACCAACAGCACATGGGTGGACAGAGACTGGTATGTGGGAGAGAACGTCACTGTTACTTGCATTCCAGACCACTGGTTCATCTCTGAGGACACTGACCATCTCCAGGTGAATTGCACGTGGGACGGCTGGACCAACCTCACTGGCTGTGAAAAAGGTAATTTTGTGAAGCCAAATTTTGCCGTCATACTTTAGCAGTTTGTACATTTTAGTGATCAGGTTTTCATCATGTACCACATTGTACAAAGGTGTTCTTCAGTTCTCATTATAACCTTTCCACTGCACAAATCATATATATCCTTTTGGCGTATCTTGACTGCACTGCAAGAGTCATATACATACATATACTTTAGAATATTGTGTAAGATTGAAAAGTCCTGTGGCTACACAGGATTCACATTAACTTTCTCAGGCTCCCTAGTAAACAAACCTCAGGTGAAAAAGAATTGTGGGCTTCGTTCTTGTGTGTGAGGGCATCAGTAGCAGTACCAAGACTGACGTATGCATCTTGAACTAACAGCACAGTTGTTCATCCTGTGTCCAAAGCATCACTTAAAAGTGTGAAATATATAAGTAACTATTATTATATCTGAGTATGCCACCATACATACAAGTACTCACTATCATCATCCACAGTCAACATAGGCAAGCAGTGCAGTGTGGTGCCTCTGGTGGAGAATGCCACCACCACCTGGAGGAATCGAACGTGGTTTGTTGGGGACAATGTGACGGCCACTTGCTTGCCTGGATTTATCTTTGTGGCAAACAACGCCTCACAGAGCCCCGTCACCTGCACTGCCCAGGGTTGGCAGAACCTAACCGGATGTCAGATAGGTCAGTCCTCTTCCCTAAGTCTTGCTATTATGTAATAGCACATGTGTTATTTAACAGTAAAAAAAATGATGCCGAGTGTTTGCGCGTGTTGAAGTGTAAGTTAATATTGCAGTGTTTGCTATACCCTCAGAGTGTTACTGTACAGTGTGCACTCTGCTATTTTCATGATTTTTGCTATGTTTGAGGCTTGTTGCAGTATTGATTGTGCTTTCATGTTATATATGTATTGTTGCATTGCTTGAATGTTGCTATCTTGCACGTGTTACAGCTGATGGGAAAACAAATTATCTGAATTGGTGGACTATATTGCCACCAGAAATTGGTAGTTTTTTCACCATTTAAACTTCTCTATTTTATTGTCCCTCCAGCTTTTAGAATCAATATGCGTGTATTAGTATTTACAGTCTATCTAACAGTTTTTCTAACAAACAATACTAAATCTCCACTTTAAACAATGAACATTACTTTCAGACTACACATTGAGCCTCCATAAGGAACTTCCGTGAAGCAGTCAGCCATATACAGTACACAAGGAGACTGAACTCGGTAATATGGAAAGCATCGGCATAGTGTACATACATTTCTTCATAGACTCGAAGCTTCTGTAACAAGCATGATCCCATGCTAATATTAACATAATTTACACGTTTCTTCACAGAGTGAGAGCCTCTATAACACAAACAGTCCCGTGCTAACTAAACAAATTACTTTCAAAAGGCTGAACAACCCATAGTGTACACAAGGCACACTTGAATCAATACAAAGCTTGAATAACAGAAGAAATACAAAATACTAATTATTCCTACAGAAGCAGCTAAGAGGTACTCTGCAACACTAGGAAAATGAAAACAGCTAAATCAAACTACAGCACTATGAAAATAAATTCTATTAAATAAAACAACAAAATAACATTAAAAACAATTTCTCAAGTATTTGAATCGAAGAAGTAATAATAATAAGCGATATAAGTACCTGGGGAGAAACAATGGAAACTTTTATCAGCATTTTATCACTTGTTCCTATTAATAGAAACAGTATTTTCTCTCAAGAATTTCATCATTACAACCCATTGTAAATAATTATTTCACATGCAACTTTCTCAATTCTCTTATATCTATCCCACACAAATTCTTCAGATGTCTCATATAATCCACTCACTTAACCACTTCACTGCGCACAGCACCTTATGACCTTTTAGGTATAGGGAACGATTCAAAACTCCCGTGGGTACATGGGACTCGCATGCTGCTCCTCAGGACTCCAGTAAACAGATGCCATCTTAAAAAAAAAAAAATTGTCTGCATCCCTACTGGCTGTGAACCTCAGTACTGAGAGAACGACCAAGCTGGCACATGCAGCAGGAGCTCACAGCACCGCTGTAGCACCACTTTATAATGATGAATAAAATAGGTAACTGCAATTATTGTGTTGACAATGTCATAGTCTTAATCACAGTCAAGATCATCTATGTACAACAGTCGGATATCAGTGAACACAATGCTAGTTATGATATTCACAGCCTGAGGTAAAGAGAGAGAGACAGCACCCAGCCATTGTTTTCTGTATCTACGCATCATGAAATTACCTCAAGTTCCTTCACAATATAACCTTGTGGAAATGGATTCATATTTGGGATTTTGTGACAGGAATGCGATAATAACAGCAGTTCTGTTATCATAATGATAACATTTCGCTTGTCATAGGAGGCATTTTCTTGCATCATGTGATTGCTAGTATCGTCTGTTCGTATCATCATATGGCTCCATACTGTGTTTTGATTTCATCACTACAGCCACCAAAATTGCTTATTTATTTTATTTATTTATATACAAGAATACATACATAACACTAGTGTTCTTAACATTTTTGCAAAGCCACTAACACGCATAGCGTTTCAGGCAGGTCCTTAACCCTTAGACAGCGGCTACGGAATAATGGTCATACCTCCCTATGAAAAATATATAAATATAAAAATATAAGAAAAAATAAGAATTTATCATTTCACTGGGTGGAGGTGTTCTGCAAGGCCGTGTCTGTCACTTGTCAACACCTGGTGCTCGACTTTGCTGACACTTCCTGATTTATTCTCTGATGCTTCACTGATTGTTTTATCACTTGTTTTTCTTTATTTACATCTACAGAGAGCTTTTACATACATATTTGCATCATACATGTAAAACCCAGACATTGTTTAAATCATCATATGATTGACTGCATTACCCTAGTAACATTCATGACAATAACCGCATTTGTACCATGAAATGGTAGGGGGATATTTTCATGGAACAAAGCAAATGCCATTACATCCACATAGACCTATTGTATCCATATTTGCATGATACATGTAAAACCCAGACAATATTTGTTAAATTTTCATACGATGATAACCGTATTACCCTGTGAATCAACAATTGACAATAACTGCTGTCTCTAAGGATATCTAACTAATAAGTTAAAATATTAATAGGTACATTATAGCAGAATTTGAGTTCAACAAATTAACATAATATTGTAGCAAGATTTGAGTTTACCATAATAAATACAACATAAATTGATGGGAGTGTTTACACTAATGAAGCTGCATATCTTAAATACTAAAATTGGAGAAATGGGCAGCACAAAATACAGGTGAGTTTGAAGCACAAGCTACGAAACTATGAGGAGAAAATTAGGTACTTTTTGGTTTTACTTTTGAATAATGCTTTTAATTTATTTTGAATAAATATTTTTAATTTGTTGGACAATTTTTTAATTCATTAGAGAGTGAGTTCCATAGACTTGGTCATTTTATTTGCATGGAGTGTTTGCACAGATTTAGTTTGACTCTGGGGATATCAAAGGGATAATTATTTCCTGGTGTGGTGATTATGGGTTCTATTACATCTGTCGAGGAAGTTTCAGATCAGGGTGAGCATTTAGGAACAAGGTTTTGTACATGTACATAGCACAAGAGAATGTGTGGAGTGTATGTTTAGTATGTTTAGGGATTTAAAGAGAGGGTCTGTGTGTTGTCTGAGGACAGTTTGTTATAGTTCTGATAGCAGATGTTTGCTGGGTGATGATGGGCTTGAGATAATTTGAAGTGGTTGAACCCCATGCACAGATACTGTGTGTTAAATAGGGATAGATTCTAGTGATTACTTGATTAATTAGATTGTGATTACTCTGTCTTGAAAGAGGATCATCAGAGGTAGCACATTCCTAGATGACAGAGCCAGAGAACATGGGAAGAGTGTGGAACTCTGGTTCGGCTTCAGTGGAAGCCTCAGAAATCCTCGTGGGTGCAGTAGTACCCCAGGTTGCAACCCTTTTCCATGTCGTGGCCATTTTGTCTAGTGTGTGCCTGGGAACACCCAGTACATGGATTCAAACCTTAATAATGACTCCTATAGATTTTATCATTATCATTGCACAGAGAAATCACATTATCATGATGTATCTATGAGAAAATCAGAGACATGAGGAGGATTCGAACCTATGCACTAGGAGCATCCAATACTCGCCTAGTTGTGCTTGCAAGGGTTGAGCTTCAGCTCTTTTGTCCCACCTCAAAACCATCAGTCTACTGGTGTACAGATTCCTGAGGTTCTCGTGCTCTATTATATCTATATTTGAAATTGTATATGGAGTCAGCCTCCACCATATCACTTTCTAGTGCATTCCATGTATTAACTACCGACACTGAAAACGTTCTTTCTAATGTGTCTGTGGCTCATTTGGGTACTCAGCTTCCACTTGTGTCCCCTTGTGCGAGTACCACCCATGGTAAGTAATCCATCCTCCTTGTCTACCCTGTCAATTCCCCTGAGAATTTTATGTGGTGATCATGTCCCCCTGAGCTCTCCTGTCTTTAAGTGACGTGAGGTGCAGCTCACGCAGCCTTTCCTTGTAACTCATGCCACTTAATTTCTGGGACTAGCCTAGTGGCATACCTCTGAACTTTTTCCAGCTTCGTCTTGTGCTTGACAAGGTATGGACTCTATGCTGGGGGCCCACTTACTCCAAGACTGGTCTTACATATGTGGTATACAAGGTTCTGAATGATTCCTTACAGATTTCTGAAGGCACTTCCGATATTATTCGATTCAACGATTCTTCGCGGCAGGGGATCGTATTCCAGGGACCTGTCCGAAACGCTACGCGTACTAGTGGCTGTACATGAATGTAACAACTCTTGTATATATCTCAAAAAAAAAAAAAAAAAAATTAGCCAGCCTTGCATAAACATAGGTTCGATTCATCCTCATGGTTCCTATTGACTTCCTCATTGATACATTACGTTAATGTGATTTCTTCGTGCTTTTGAAGAGAAGCACAGGAAGTAGAATTCTTAGACTACAAGCCAGAGTGCATGGAGACATTGTGTGAAACCCTGATTAGGCTTTAGTGAAAGCCTCAAACCCCAAAGGATTCAGTTGAATCCCGTGTTGCAATGCTTTTGACCATGTCATGGTCTAGTGATGTGGAGCATTTGCCTGGGAGTACCTTGTGCATAGGTTCGAATCCTTCTCATGGCTCCTATTGATTTTCTCATTATTGGTATTATTATTAAAGTGAATTGTAATGTCACTTGCACTTTGCTATATTATGCTATAGTTGGTATAATACAGTAGTTTTGCTTGTGACGAGACTAAATGAAAATGTATCTGCAATTAACCTTTTGTTTGGTATAATGTGATCATTGTGGCAGTGTGTGAGGAGGAGCCGAGCGTGGAAGGAGCCATGACTGACTGGTCATCCACTGTGGTGTGGCCGCTGGGAGCTACGGTCAACGCCACCTGTCTCCAGGGTCACTACATCTTACCCGAAGGCAATCTCACCCAGACAGTGGAGTGTACGAGCCAAGGCTGGCAGAACGTGACGCGCTGTGAACCAGGTGAGAGAATCCTCTTGGACACTTTAAGAGACAGGAGGGGATAGCCTATCAGACAATCTTCTTGTATATTTAAGGAATTAGGGGTGACACCCCTGTGGGACAGTCTCCTTGTACTCTTAGCCTGAGAGATACATGAGGCACACATTATAGTACATGGTAAATGTATATGCTAGCAGGAAAGTTGACTATGGTTATGTTTTATTGAGTGGTTATATCTATATTGTAAATAATATAATTATTTTTTTTTTGTTTTTTTTTTTTTGCTTTATTATAATTACGGTATGAAAACCTTCATAACCAGCCAAAATTAGTTTGACTGGGAAAAAATTTTGGGTGACGTTACTCCTTTACAGTTCACTGCACAACCCTCCTGTACCAGTTCACTGCACAACCCTCCTGTACCAGTTCACTGCACAACCCTCTTGTACCAGTTCACTGCACAACCCTCTTGTACCAGTTCACTGCACAACCCTCCTGTACCAGTTCACTGCACAACCCTCCTGTACCAGTTCACTGCACAACCCTCCTGTACCAGTTCACTGCACAACCCTCCTGTACCAGTTCACTGCACAACCCTCTTGTACCAGTTCACTGCACAACCCTCTTGTACCAGTTCACTGCACAACCCTCCTGTACCAGTTCACTGCACAACCCACCTGTACTAGTTCACTGCACAACCCTCCTGTACCAGTTCACTGCACAACCCTCCTGTACCAGTTCACTGCACAACCCTCCTGTACTAGTTCACTGCACAACCCTCCTGTACCAGTTCACTGTGCTGCTCTGTTGTTGCAGGTTGTGCTGAGGAGCTGGCACTCGAGGCAGCCAATGGGTCCGCCATCTGGAAGAGGGAGGTGAGGGTATGGTGGTTGGATGAGAACCTCACAGCTTCCTGCAGTGACCAGTACCTCACACACGATGGCACCAACACCACTAACTTCACCTGTACGCCAACTGGCTGGCTTATTCTCGCGCCCTGTCTCAGAGGTAAACTGTAAATTGCCCCTCTGTCTCTTTTAATCTCGTACAGGTTATGTGTTTTATAACACAGTTGTGTGTGTAATTACCAAAGTGTAGTTAAAGGATGAGAGCTACGATCATGGTGTTCCGTCTTCCCAGTACTCTTTGATGTATTTATTTATTTTTATTTATTTATTTATATACAAGAAGGTACATTGGGTTTGTGAGAATACATAGCAGAGTACAGTATTTACAATCTTGTAAAGCCACTAGTACGCGCAGCATTTCGGGCAGGTCCTTAGTCTAACAGATAATTTTAAGTAGGTAAATTCTATCAGAATTAATAAAATGATAACAAATACATTGCAAGAAAAAAATGAGATGAGAGAGATTAGTAAGTATATTAAAGCACATTGGTATTAAAGCTCTGATTACATTGACAGCTTGATTGGTAATTTAAACAAGATTAACAGACACCATACAGCAGATTGACAGCACATATAAGAAGACAGCAATGATAAAGATGTTCAGATTGGGTACATAAAGATTGGGTAGCAATAGATACAGTGCAATTTTAAAGCAAAAGGTAAAAAACTATGAAGATAAAATTAGGTACTTTTTAGTATTGTTTTTGAATGACGCAAAAGTTGGACAGCTTTTCAATTCAATAGGAAGTGAGTTCCATAGACTGGTTCCCTTTATTTGCATAGTGTTTACACAGATTAAGTTTGACTCTGGGGATATCAGAGATATTTATTTCTGGTGTGGTGATAATGGGTCCTATTACATCTGTCCAGGGAGAGTTTATGAGCAGGATTTGCATTTAAGAACAGGGTTTTGTAAATGTAGTTGACACAAGAGAATTTGTGGAGTGAGATTATGTTTAGCATGTTTAGGGAGTTAAACAAGGGGGCTGAGTGTTGTCTGAAAGCAGAATTTGTTATTATTCTGATAGGAGATTTTTGCTGGGTGATGATGGACTTGAGGTGGTTTGCAGTGGTTGAACCCCATGCACAGATACCATAATTAAGATAGGGACAGATTAGTGCATAATATAGAGAGATGAGAGCAGAGTTAGGTACATAATATCTGATTTTGGAGAGTATACCAACTGTTTTAGAGACTTTCTTACTTATGTGTTGTATGTGGGTACTGAAATTGAGTCTCTTGTCTAGGAATAGGCCAAGAAACTTTCCATCATTTTTATTGCTAATGTTTACATTGTCTATCTGAAGCTAAATTGCATTTGTAGATTTGCTTCCAAATAAGATGTAGTAGGTCTTTTCTATGTTAAGTGTTAGTTTGTTGGTTGACATCCGTAAGTGGACTTTTTTTAGTTCATTATTAACAACATTATTTAGTGTATGTGGGTTGGGGTTAGAGTAGATGAGGGTAGTATCATCAGCAAACAAAATAGGTTTCAGAATGTTAGAGACATTAGGCAGATCATTGATGTATATAAGAAATAGTAGGGGTCCCAAAATGCTGCTCTGTGGCACTCCAACGGTTATTGGTAGAGTGGGAGAGGTTATAATATTGATGGCTACACATTGGTGTCTCAAAGTGTATAACACTTTAAACCTACTGGCGGTTTTGGCCTTCACCACTTTTTAACTTAATGGCTTCAATTGTATGCCACTGTTTGCAAAAAAAAAATTCTAATATTTTTTGCCACCTTTGTTTTCTTAACTTGAAAGATCTTGAGGTTTGACAAAGGTTTCAGCAATTCCTTTGTCAATTTGGTCGATTCCTGTTATTATTTTGTAAGTGTTGATCATATTGTCATGTTTTCTTCTGTCTTCTAGCTTTGGCATATTTAATGCCTCTAGCGCCTCTTCATAACTCTTATTTTTCAGTTCTGGAAGCCATTTTGTAACATGCCTTTGCACCTTTTCCAATTTATTGATGTGCTTCTTGAGATATGGGCACCATACAACTGCTGCCTATTCCAATTTTGATCTCACAAAGGTCATGAACAGTTTTAGTATTTCACCATCCATGTAATTAAAAGCAGTTCTGAAGTTGGAAAGTGCAGCATATGCTCCTCGCATACTGCCCTTTGTTTTCCTATGGTGACAGTCTACTATTCACAACCACCCCTAGATCTCGTTATTTGTTAAAAATTCTTTAATTCCTTTCCACATAATTTGTTCGTTGTGTGTGGTCTATTTTATCCTGTTCCATATTCCATAACATAGCATTTATTCACATTGAACTCCATTTGCCACAGGGTGCTCCAAGCACTTACTTTATCTAGATCAATTTGAAGGGCATGACAGTTGTCTGCATCTTCTATCTTCCTCAGTATTTTAGCATCATCCACAAACTTGTTCATATAATTTTATATTTATTTTGGTAGATTATTTATTTAGACGATGAACATTATTGGTGCAAGAACTGAACCCTGCAGGACTAACCAAAAACACTCTTCCCGTCAGATATATTGCCTCTGATTACTGCCCTCATCTTTCAGTAAGAAAATTTTTCATCCATGTCAGAAGTTTCCGTCTCACCCCTCCAGCATGTTCCAGTTTCCAAAACAACCGCTTGTGTGGGACTCAGTCAAAAGTCTTTTTTAGGTCCAGATACAGTCAATTCAACCATCTCATTCCTGTAGAATCTCTGTGGGTCTTTCATAAAAATTAAGTAGATTTGTTACATATGATCTTCTGTTCTAAAACCATACTATCTGTCAGTTATTATAATATTCTCCAGGTGTTCTACCCATTTGGTTTTAACTATTTTTCAAGTGGCTTTACTACCATGCTTGTTAATGATATGGGTCGATAATTTAGAGGGTTTTCTCCGCTACCATTTTTGTAGATTGGAACTGTTTGCCTTTTTCCACATATCTGCTAAGATTCCTGTGCACAAGGATGTCTGGAATACAAACTAATTGAAGCATGAATTGAACTGAAGTAGCAAAAAAATGAATGCCAAAAATTACATGCTCTTATATGCTCGACATGATTGCCATTACTTTGAAGACAAGTTCGGATGTGATCTCTCCCACTCAGGGTGATCTCTCGTTCTGATGTTATGCCAGAAATTCTTTTTAAAATGTGTCCTTTATAACTAATGGAGTGCAGTATTTGTTTAGGTCTGCAGGCCACAGTCTTGAAGCCAAAGGACCTGGTCGAACATTGCATGACTTGTGAAACAAATTCTTGGCACCTGAAATAGTATTGGAGAAGAATGTCGACTTTAGCAGTAAAAGGGTTATTAATGAATTTAGGATAAGCATTCTACTGAGATTTATAATAAAGATCATGTCTGAAATGTTTTAATGATAAAAGCATGCATCAGACTAATGACCTGTTATTGTCTTGTTAACAAACGTGCCCATAATGTTACAACTGGATGGTGTAGTGTGTGAAGGAAAGCCAAGTGTTGACAACGGCAGCACCACCTGGGTACCAGGGTTGTGGCTTGAGGGCCAGGAGGTAATGGCTCACTGTAACCCTCAATACCGCTTCCAAAACCAGACCAGCTCCCTCACTCTTGCCTGCACCAACACCGGCTGGCAGAACATCACTGGCTGCACCTTCTGTAAGTTGATCTTTCTGTATTATGATGCATTTACTGTACCTCGGAATAGTTGAATGTTAAAATTATAATAGAAATATTGTACTTTTAAAGCAGTTCAGTGTAAAATATCATGCAATACCTAATTACATATATGATATATAAAATAATTTTAAGATTTTGTTTATATGTTGTTGCTGTAATTTAATACTTTATATTCTCTTTTGATATACTAAGCCATACAATTTTGCCTCAACATCACCACAGAAGGCTGAAAATCATTTATCATAGAATAAACCATTTACTACTTGTTAAGATAAGAAAACATGTTTGTCATAAACATTAATTAATAATAATCTGTTTAAGATATTTTAATATTGAATATTATTCATGTAACAATATAATAGTCATACAATACATATAATCAATATCTGAATATAGTGTGATAAATATAGTTTAGTTACAAGGTGTCTTGTTACATAATAACAGACATTAAGAAGTAGAATTATTCATGTTCCAAACATCTTGATGTAAAGTAACTTTCCTCAAAAGTTCTGGAGTAAAATTGTGTTTACAAAATTATGTCATGTCACTAATTCCATTTTTCCTTGCAGTTTTCACATGTCTAATGATCCCATGATAAAACTCCTTACTATGGAAGTCTTCTCTGGTGACAACGAAACCTTTCTCCTGGTCCTTTCACTATCTTTCTTTACTCTGTTTTCCACCTTGTCTTGGGAGTCTTGGAAGGAATGAAGGAACGTATGGCGTGAAGGAGTATATGCTGGCTTGAATGATCATTTCTTGGACTGCATGCTGATGTTGTGAATGTGTGTTGGTGTGGAAGACTGTGAATACTGGCTAATGTAAATATTTTTTTGTAAGAGTTTGTAATGAAATGTTTATTTGTACAGTTGTTTTATTAACAAAATCTTTTGAGAAGTGTTTCATTTACCTGTTAAAAATCACTAGTCCTCAGGAAGGGAATCATTCACCATCTTTCAATGAACAACCTTGTACAATCGACACAACATAGATTTGTTAAAAACAGATCCTACCTTACAAACTTACTCACATAAACGGTGACCAGCTACTCGAAGGCCTTCAGGTGCATGTAGTATACATGGATTTTGCTAAAGTTTTTGATAAGGTACTGTATGAAAGACTGGCAAGGAAATTACAGGCCCATGGAATAAATGGTAAAATATTAGTTTTTTTCAGGGATATTCCTGTGTAGGCCCTAAGCCTCTGGCTGGGGTACTAAGTGTTGCTTGTTTCTGTTTTATTTGGGCGGAGTATGAGTATTGATAGGCTACATGGCGATCAACACTGCAAACCAGGCATAACATGGATCTCATTGAAACGTAAAATGCCGAGCAAGTTAGAGAATGTTGATCCGGATATTTTCTTAAAGTCCCATGTAACACGAATCAGGAGCAACGGTTCCAAGCTAAATAAACCACAGTGTAGGACTGAGAACAGATGTTTTTTCACCCACGGTTATCAACCCATGGAACTGCGTACCCGCCAAAGTCGTAACTGCCAAAAACTGTGCTAAATTTCAAAATATACATGGAAAAGATCATTAAGGCAAATGGGAGGACCTCCGACAAGCCGGCGGCTTATCCTGTCCTTGTCGAGGCCTCTAGGGCTAGTGGTCCTCAGGTAAATTTAAATACATATATATAAATATAATTATTGATTATATATATGTTTCATTGAATATGACTGCATACTTGTGTTGATTATTTTCTTGTCAAGAGGAATAGAAGCCCTAAACCAGTGTTCATGCCTCGTAGTTTATTTTGAAAAGGATTTCTCCAAATGTCATCTTGGTTCAAATTTTTTAAATTTTGCCTCGTGGGGCAAGTTTATGGGGCAGCGCCATTCAAATACAAATAAAAATATTTATTCAGGTAAAGTATATACATACAAGGTGAGATGCAAAACGTTGATGGATTTATAGGTAGAGCTAGTACATACAATGCCTAAAGCCACTATTACGCAAAGCGTTTCGGGCAGGTAAAGCAGTAAGACTAAAACTTAATACTAATTGGGATTAAAGTATAAATTGTGTTGAGAAAATAAAATAAAAAAGAAACGGGGGGCAACAAGGCAGAAAAAAAGCAAAAATACAATTTGGTCAACAAACATCATTGTTTAAAATAGTAGACATGGGTTAACATTTTGGTTTTAGTTTTATCTTAAACTGATTGGGAGAGGTACACTCTTTAACATAATTGGGAAGGTCATTCCACATTCTGGGTCCCTTGATTTGTAAAGCATTTCTAGTTTGATTCCCCATCCGGCCCGTTGGCGCCGTGAGGTGGCTTGGTGGTCGGCTGCCGGAGTGTGATGCTCCATAGGACAGTCCTCTATCCTTTTGTGGCCTTATGTTCCTGCTGCTGTCCTCTCCAACTGTGCCGGATCACTTTTCCTTTTCCTTGTTTCGTTTTTCTCCTCCCTCTTCTCCTATCTGCTTGTCGTTTCCTGCCGACCTTTTGGTTATTCTTTTGGACTTCTTCTATTTTGACGCCCGGGTGCTTGGGGAGGCATACTCTTGAGCCCGTAGAACTGTAGTACCCAACGTCGAGAGCGAGGGGAACCTTTCATTGTCAATCCTCCTTTCGTCACTGAACCTGATCTCGACAGACTGACAGTTCTTAAGGTGGCGTGTGTGGGGCGTATACTCGCTACACACCCCTGGGGGGCCCCGGCATGATCGGCGATAGCTTCTTGTTGGGTGTCCTGCCTCTAATTGTGCTTTCCCTTGTACCTTCTCAGGCTCGTGGGGTCAGCGACTAAGCCCTCGAGTCGGACTGTGTTGGAAGACCAGGCTTTGTAGCCCCTCAGCATTGGGCCCGGTCCTTCCTCCTCCTTTGACCCTCTTCACTACTCCCCTCAGCTCCCCTCCCTCCTCTGCCGTAGGATCAAGTTCCCAGCCCCCAGTGGTGACCACCTCGTCCCCTGGCACGGCTCCATCTCTCATTGAGACTACTGCATCTTTTACCCCATCTCACTCTGGGGTTCTCAACGTCGTCCCCGCCACGACCGCACTCGCATGATCCCTTCCCATACTAATACTTAAAACGCCTTGTTTGGTCCGGCTACATGGGCTAAATACTTTGATCTCCACCATTAGCTACAGATAGACAACATTAACATCAGTAATAAAAATGATGGCAAGTTTCTTGGCCTATTCCAAGACAAGAGACTCAACTTCAGCACCCACATTCAACACATAACTAAGAAAGTCTCTAAAACAGTTGGTATACTCTCTAAAATAAGATATTATGTTCCTAACTCTGCTCTCCTCTCACTATATAATGCACTAATCTGCCCCTATCTTAACTATGGTATCTGTGCATGAGGGTCTACCACTGCAAATCACCTTAAGCCCATCATCACCCAGCAAAAATCTGCTATCGGAATAATAACTAACTTTGCTTTCAGTCAACACTCGGCTCCCTTGTTTAAATCCCTAAACTTGCTAAATATTGACTCCCTCCACACATTTTCTTGTCAACTACATTTACAAAACCCTGTTCTTAAATGCAAACCATGCTCTGAAACTCTCCCTGGACAGATGTAATAGGACCCATTATCACCACACCAGAAATAAATATCTCTTTGATACCCCCAGGGTCAAACTTAATCTGTGTAAACACTCTATGCAAATTAAGTGACCTAGTCTATGGAACTCACTCCCTTGTGAATTGAAAAGCAGTCAAACTTTTGCCTCATTTAAAAGCAAAACCAAAAAGTACCTAATTTCATCTTCGTAGTTTCCTACACTGAGCTTTAAATTTGATCTGTATCTAGTGTTACCCAATCTCCGAATTTTTATGTACTTAACCCAAACAACCTTATCATTGTGTTTAATACTACTACTAATGCTGTCTTCTTTTATGTGCTAGCCATATGCTGTATTGTGCCTACCAATTTTTGTCAACTACCATTCAAGCTGTCATTGCAATCTGAGCTACCTATGTGCTTTAATATACCTACAATTTTCTCTCATCCTTCTTTTTTCTTGCCTTGTAACTGTTATCATTTTTTATAAATTTTGCAAGTATTTACCTACTTAAAATTTTCTTAGATTAAGGACTTGCCCGAAACGCTGCGCGTACTAGTGGCTTTACAAGATTGTAATTACTATGCTATGTATCTTCACAATCCCAATGTACCTTCTTGTATATATATAAATAAATAAATAAATAAATAAACATACCCTCTGGGGTGATGTTCTGACAAACACCCGAGGCCGCCTTCTCGAACCGTTCGTCCTCGCTTCTTCTCTATCTCTTCTGAATTCTATGGTGAGCTCACTCATGTGGACTCTCGAACTAGCACCCTTTCCTGTCTTGATCTTTCTCTCTGCTCATCGTCCCTTTACTTAGATTTCACGTGGCGGGTTCTTGATGACCTCCATAACAGTGATCATTTCCCCATCCTCGTTTCCTTTTTCTTTTTTCACCCTCCCCTCTCCTTCCCTAGGTGGCAGTTTGCCAAGGCTGACTGGAGCCTATTCACCCTCCGTGCTACTCATTCTGACCTCTCTTCTCTGCCTCTTCCTCGTGCCCTCCTTTTTTATGACACTGTCTTCGACGCTGCCTTTCGCTCTATTTCTTGCTCTTCCCCCCGGGATACGGGAAAGTACGTTACCTGGTGGAATGCGGACTTTGCTCGGGCTGTCCGCTGTAAGCGTGCAGCCTGGAAGAAACACCGCCGCCGGCAGACTGCTGATTCTTTTATTTTGTTCCAGAAGGCAAGTGCGGTGGCCTGTAGGACCATCCGTACAGTTAAACGTGAGAGTTGGAAATCTTATGTTTCCACCATTATGTCTGATACTCCGGTGCCACAGATCTGGAAGAAGATCCGCAAGATTGCGGGCAAGTTCGTTCCAGATGTCTCGCCGGTTCTCCACCTCCGTAGTACTCTTGTGGCTAACCCAGTGACGGTTGCGATCGAGCTGGGTTCCCACTTTTCTACTGTTAGCCCTGGTTCTCATCTTCCTCAATCCTTCCTTCCTTCGTAAACCTGTTCTTGAATCTTATCCTTTAGATTTCCACACTCATCTCCGCCTTCCCAATAACGATCCTTTCTCTCTGAACTTCAGTCTGCCCTGGCCCTCTGCGGATCTATGGCAGCGGGCTCGGATAACGTTCATTATGAGATGCTTCGCCATCTCCCTCCGTGCACGTCTCAGTATTTACTGAGTCTGTATAACCAGGTCTGGGAGTCGTCGTCCGTCCCTGAGGACTGGCTCGATTCCATTGTACTCCCTTTTTGGAAACCAGGGTCTCTCGGTACGTCCCCTAAGGACTTCCGCCCTATTGCTCTCACGAGTTGTGTCTGCAAGCTCTTTTGAGCGTATGGTAAATGTCCGTCTGATGTGGTTCTTGGAACACCATCAACACCTTTCTCCTTCTCAATTTGGTTTTCGCAAGTGCTGCAGCACGACTGATGTCCTGGTGAATTTTGAGATCTATATTCGCACTGCTTTTGCTGCGAAAACCTCCATTGTTGCTGTCCTATTTGACCTGGAAAAGGCTTATGACACGACTTGGAGATACCATATTCTGTCCCAACTTCGTACTTTTGGCCTTCGTGGTAATCTCCCTCTCTTCCTTCAAAGCTTTCTCTCTCGTCGTACCTTTCGAGTCAGGCTTGGTACCACTCTCTCTGCCTCTTTTCGGCAGTATGAAGGTGTGCCCCAAGGTAGTGTTCTGAGCACTACTCATTTTCTGGTTCCCCTCAATGATCGTCTTTCCTCCCTTCCATCTGGCATCTTCTCCGCTTTTTATGTTGACGATCTTACTCTTTGCTGTCGGGGTGATGATTCGCCTCTCCTTCAACGGCGGCTTCAACTTGCGATTGATGCCGTGTCATCTTGGGCCACCAATCATGGCTTCAAGTTCTCTACTACTAAGACTTGTGTCATGACTTTTACTCGGAAGCAGGTCGTTCTTCGTCCCTCTTTGTCACTTTATGGTTATCCCCCTTGAATACAAAGATTCAATGAAGCTTTTGGGGTTATTCTTTGACACTCGTTTGTCTTGGTAGCCCTATATCTCTTACCTCTGTATTGAATGCTCTAAGGCCCTTAACCTACTTAAGGTTTTGTCCCATACTTCTTGGGGAGCGAATAGGCGCACGCTCCTCTATTTGCATTCCTCTCTCGTCCTGTCTAAACTCGATTATGGTTGCACTGCATGCTCTTCTGCTTCTCCTTCTACTCTTCGCCGTCTTGATCCTTTGCACCATACTGGGTTGTGCCTCAGCTCTGGTGCTTTTTGTTCAACTCCTACCCTCAGCTTGTATGCTGACACTGGCTTCCTGTCTCTCTAGGACCGCCGTGATCGCTACAGTCTTCGCTATCTTGCACGATCCTTACAGCATCCTTACTCTCGCCTCTTATCGTGCTTTGACTTTTACCCCTCCTGTAGTTCCTGTTCCTCTTCACCTTCCTCTTTCTGTCTGTCTGTCTCGCTTACAAGATTCTCATTTGGTTCGTATTACCAATGTTTCTCCTCGTATTGTTCCATCTTTGCCCCCGTGGAGGGTCCTCCTTCCCAAAATTTTGTATTTCTCTGACCCGCATCACTAAAGCTTATACCCCTCCTACAGTTCTGAAGCGCCTCTTCCTTGAGCACTTTTCTTCTGACTCCCACTCCGTTCCCATCTTCACCGATGGGTCTAAGTCTGCTGACGGTTTGGGCTACTCTATTGATTTTCCTGACCACACTTATATGTGTCGCCTTCCTCCGGAGGCTAGCATCTTCACAGCAGAACTTTATGCTATTCTCTATGCTCTTCGTCTCCTGATTTCCCGGTGTCAATCTTCCTTTGTGGTGGTAGTTGGCTCTCGTAGTGCCCACATGGCTTTAGGGTCCTTTAATCCGGTCCACCCGGTGGTCAACGAGATTCAACATTGGCTGTTTCTTATCTCCAGTAAATTTAAGTCGGTTGAGTTTTGCTGGGTTCCCAGCCATGTTGGTGTCTCTTTAAATGAGCATGCGGATGCTGCCGCTAAGGAAGCTATCTGCACTTGTCCCATCTCCCGTAAAGGTATTCCTTATTCCAGTTATTTATGCCTCCATCCTTGCCCGCTGGCAGAGTTGTTAGTCTTCTGTTATTGGTAAAACTGCGTACTTTTAAGAGTCGTGTGTACCAGTGGCCTTCCTCCTACCACTGTAACCGGCGGTGGGAAACGGCTCTGGCTAGGTTATGTATTGGCCATACCTGTTTATTTCACGGTCACTTAATGGAGCGCCAGCCTGCTCCTTATTGTCCAAATTGCATTGTCTCTCTTACGGTCGTGCATATCCTTGTTGAATGTCCTGACTTCCAGGACGAGCGTGTCTTGTTTTCCGACCGTCCCCCGCAGCGACTCGGATGCTTTTGATATCGTTTACCTTATGCGTTTCTGTTTTCGTATTGGCATCCTTGGTGATATTTAGCGCCCTCTGATTATCCCGCACATTTGGTGCTACATAGCCTTCCCGGTTTCGTGTCTTCTTTTGATAATTACTTACTTCTAGTTTGATTAAGTCGTACTCTTGGAATATCAAATGGGTATTTGTTTCTAGTGTGGTACTCATGGTGTCTGTTACAACCTTCTAGGAAGCTTTTGAGGTCAGGATTAACATTACAGTTCATTCATCCTGTGAGTGGACATACCGCCATAGCAGCATGTACAACCCCCCCTCCCCTCTTCCACCCCTCCCAATAGGAAGAAAACCAGCTGGGTTGTTCATCCTGTTACTTGTACCTAGACATAGCCGGGGACTAGAGACCCTTTTCTAAATTATGTTCACTGTAGTACGTGGGTGAAGCATTTACAAGGTTGTGGTTCGAACAAATTTCGTCAGTGAAACACTTGCTCCAGAAGTGTTCGAATGTCATCAGTTTAGAGTCGTGTGTAAACTGCTTTTCATTCATAAACGGGGTTGGGTGGATGCATGGAATAAACTTTTGATCTTTGTTTAGAGGACGGCCTGGGATGGAATGGACTTGATCTGAGGACGGGTTGAGATCTTTGTTTAGAGGGCGGGCTGCATAGTTAGCCTATACATGAACTGTGAATTAGAGGACGGGCTGCACAGTTAGCCTATTCATGAGGTGTGAATTAGAGGACGGGCTGCATAGTTAGCCTATTCATGAGATGAGAATTAGAGGACGGGCTACATAGTTAGCCTATTCATGAGATGAGAATTAGAGGACGGGCTGCATAGTTAGCCTATTCATGAGATGAGAATTAGAGGACGGGCTGCATAGTTAGCCTATTCATGAGATGAGAATTAGAGGACGGGCTGCATAGTTAGCCTATTCATGAGGTGTGAATTAGAGGACGGGCTGCATAGTTAGCCTATTCATGAGATGAGAATTAGAGGACGGGCTGCATAGTTAGCCTATTCATGAGATGAGAATTAGAGGACGGGCTGCATAGTTAGCCTATTCATGAGACGTGAAACCAGAAGGTACGTACGGCAGTGTAACAGTCTCGGGCTGACCTTATCCGGCCCCTCTCTTACCTATGTCCAGTGATTTAAGTAGATGTGTTGACTTCATTTCGTTGAATAAATATTTCGGACAACTTTTTTGTGCTTGGACACAGTGCTTTGATCAAGCTATGGAGGTTGTCGCTCTGGATCAGTAACTTGAATCATGGAAGCAAAATTATCAGCCTTTTTCCTTCATTATTTTTTTTTTGTATTTGTATTACAACAGTCTCATCTTCTCGGTTTAGTGGCATTTATTTAACTGTTTACCGTCAAACCTCAAAGAGGATTAAGGAGGAGAAAAACAAGGAAACGCAGACATACTAATGATATTTGTAATTCTTAAAATATATTCTGGAAACATATTTTGAAAGTTTAATTGGCATTTAAGTTTATATATCTGCTTATAATAATGACAAAGACAATTTTATCCAAGTTATATAATCGGATGGAAAATTAGTAGTGGTGAAGGTGAGCGGGCCAGTGTGGGTGTAACAGTGGTGGGAGAAGATGCGGACTCTCGCTCCTCTTTCTTGTGAATTGTGGCCATCAACGATCCTTGTTTCGTGATTTACGGCAGTCGACGACAAACAGCGACAAGTAACACTAATTTTCCCCAAAAGACTGGCTAGTATTTAAGGTCCCAGCATTAAGAAACAGAAGAATGGTACAGAATAACCCATCTAGGGCAGGGTGTGAAAACATTTAGCATGAATATGGTTGCAGTGATTGGGGGAGAATTGGCAGGGTATGATTGGTGGAGGCTTGGGAGGGTTTATGTGGGGGAGACCTAGGAGGGTTTATGTGGGGGGGGGACATCTGAGAGGGTTTATGTGGGGGGGGACATCTGAGAGGGTTTATGTGGGGGGAGGGTTTATGTAGCGGGAGACCTGGGAGGGTTTATGTTGTCGGAGACCCGGGAGGGTTTATGTGGGGGGGGGGGGGAGACCTGGGAAGATTTATGTGGGGGAGACCTGGGAGGATTTATGTTGGGGGAGCGTTTATGTGGAGGGGGAGACCTGGGAAGGTTTATGTGGGGGAAGAGACCTGGGAGGGTTTGTGGGGGGGGGGAGACCTGGGAGGGTTTATGTGGTCGGAGACCTGGGAGGGTTTATGTGGGGGGAGACCTGGGAGGGTTTATGTGGGGGGAGACCTGGGAGGGTTTATGTGGGGGGAGACCTGGGAGGGTTTATGTGGTCGGAGACCTGGGAGGGTTTATGTGGTCGGAGACCTGGGAGGGTTTATGTGGGGGGGGGAGACCTGGGAGGGCTTATGTGGAGACAGACCTGGGAAGGTTTATGTGGGGAAGAGACCTGGGAAGGTTTATGTGGGGAAGAGACCTGGGAGGGCTTATGTGGAGAGAGACCTGGGAAGGTTTATGTGGGGAAGAGACCTGGGAAGGTTTATGTGGGGAAGAGACCTGGGAGGGCTTATGTGGAGAGAGACCTGGGAAGGTTTATGTGGGGAAGAGACCTGGGAAGGTTTATGTGGGGAAGAGACCTGGGAGGGCTTATGTGGAGAGAGACCTGGGAAGGTTTATGTGGGGAAGAGACCTGGGAAGGTTTATGTGGGGAAGAGACCTGGGAAGGTTTATGTGGGGAAGAGACCTGGGAAGGTTTATGTGGGAGGAAACCTAAGAGAGTAGGTTAGGGGGAGACGGGGAAGGTTCATGTGTATGGATAGAAAGGAGGATGAATGTGGGAGTAGATATTGATAGGGGAGGTTGTGAAGATGATAGAGTAGCTTAGCGAAGACATTGATGAAGATGGTTGCAGATGAGGAGGGTGTGTAAGGGGAGAGACAAGGTGTGTGTGGGAGGTGGTTTGATCAGAGGGTGTGTATATGGGGGGAGACCTGAGGGGGGGGGATGACCTAGATACCGGATAGACCTGAGCATCTAGCAGCTAAGCACAATAAATGGATAGGCGTTGGTGTCTTTGCAGTTAACACCACAAATTTGTAACTTAGATGTGACAATTACAGAGCCAGAAGGAATCACCATGAAGTGCCAAGATATATGGAAGAGCATACATCCATTATAGAGGGCACGTCCTTGGCACAACTGCTCCATAACAATGACGAGGCATCCTTTTCCCATAGGGTATCCATCCACATGGCGCCTGGTGTGGTGTGGATTATATATCAAAATTATTGGTTATTAGCAAAGCGAAATCCATTAGTGCATATAAAGTTTTCTATTGGTGCAAAGGTCCCGTAACTTGCTCTCATATAAATTATGATCTTCTAATCAAACTGTTAATAACGCAACTCATTGGCGATAAATGGGAATAAAAATTCATTAATTATAGTATGTGAAAGAAGCCATGATGGCTTATTTTATATAATTACAGTATTATACTGTACTGTAATTACATAGTTACAGTATGCATAGATATTTGTGCCTGGACGAGAGTACCTGAATCTCTGCCACTTCAAGTACGTTTATTGAGACACTAAGATACACATCAAAAGAACAGAGTAGCTTAGGCTATTTCTCATTCTTGACCCCATGGCGGGTCCCTCTTCCTATGTTTTGTAAAACTTTGACCGGTATGACAAAAGCTTTTACCCCTCCTACAGTTCTAAAACGCCTTTACCTTGCTCACTTTTCTTCACACTCTCATTCGATTTCCGTCTTCACAGATAGGTCTAAGTCTGCCGACGGTGTAGGCTACTCCGTTGTCTTTCCTGACCCAACCTTTATGTGTCGCCTGCCCCCAGAGACTAGCATCTTCAAGGCAGTATCTTATGCAATTTTGTACGCTCTTCGTCAACTGCATTCGTGCTGTCAATCTTCCTTTGTTGTTGTAGTTGACTCTTGCAGTGCCCTCATGGCTCTAGAGTACTTTAAACCTGTCCATCCTGTGATAGCCGAAATTCAACTTTGGCTGTTTCTTATCCAGCAGATTTAAGGTAGTGGAGTTTTGCTGGGTTCCCCGCACAATACAATATAATATAAGAATACAGGACTAGATACCCATTGAGAAAGCTTGGAAGTGGGTAGTTAGTTAGTTTAGTTAATTTATTATGCACCCCATTCCCATCCTGTGGGTGGTAGTGGAAAGGGTTACAGAGGCACAGGGTACAGCAGCAGAAGTTGGTAAGAGGAAGCGCTGAAGTTGTAAAAAAAGTCAGGGCTAAACCCAGCTGCGGATCAAGAATCGATGATAAAACAATCCCACAACTGGCCAGGTGTTGAGTCGGGTAAGGAAGGGCGGCTTCTTTATTCTAGGAGGTAACAATCTGTCCTCTGGTGGTGTCTTCATTCTTGGGTCTTCTTTCTTCTTTTTCTGAGTTTCTTCTTCATTCTTCTTAGTTTGGCTTCTCATCATTTGTTGTTTATTTTCCTGGTAATCATCTGGTATAAGTTGTGATGCAAGATTAGCTTCGTCACCTAAGTCGTAAATTAACTGATGGTCAATTTCAAAATCGTCAAGGTCATCTTTCTCAAGCCAAATTTTGTTTTTTAATTCGAGGTTGTAGCCGATACTGCGCAGCCGTCGAGCTTCAGGGAAGTCACGAGTTGCATGTCTTAGAACAGCATCGAGTGCTAGGTGGAGTGCATTCACTTCTTCAATAAAGTCAGCCATATTGGTGTTTCTTTAAATGAGCGTGCGGACGCTGCTGCTAAGGAGACTTTTGATTGATTGTTGCCGCCTGAGGCGGCTAGTTTATTGTGCACCCTATACTCATCCTGTGAGCAGTAAAAGCATTACAGAGGGCACAAAAGGTCTTTATCAGACCTCATCTTAGATTATTACATAAACAATTTCATCTATCCTTCACACCTTATAGTTACAATATGTCAGCTAGATACAGAGAATGTTCTATTTCAAGAGCTATATATTTATAGCTCTTGAAACATATCATATGATAATATGTTCCAAAGTAAGTCATTATACATTAATGGTAGGTCTTATCGCTAATACATGATTGTTTGAGCAATTGAGATATTAGAGTCATTGGGGAGCTGCTGTTTATTATTAGTCTTCGCAATACTCTACTTGATTCTTAATCTCATATGTCGTTTATCTACTGGAAACGAAATATGGATACAGTGCAAGGATTTCAGGTATTGTATCCTTGGTAATTGGCTATTCTCACTTGTCCCATCTTCCGCAAAAGTGTTACTTATCTCCACTTCTGCCCAGTTATTCATTCCTCAGTCCGTGCCCGTTGGCAGGATCATTGGTCTTCTGTTACTGGTAACAAACTGCGTGCTCTTAAAGGTAACGTGTCCCCATGGCCTTAAGGATTTGGAAAGCCTTCCTCCTACCACCGTAACCGGTGGTGGGAAACGGCTGTAGCCAGGTTACATATTGGCCATGCAGGTTTAACTCAGGGGCACTTAATGGAGCTCCGCCCTGCTCCTTATTGTCTAAACTGCACTAATTGTCCCTCTTACAGTTGTGCATATCCTTGTTGAATGTCCTGACTTCCAGTTTGCGTGCGTCTTGCATCCCGACCGTCCCTCGATAGAATCCTTGGTGAATCGGATACCTTTGATATCGTTCGCCTTATGCGCTTTTGTTCTCGCATTGGCATCATTATTGATATTTAACGCCTTTTGAATATCCCGCACATTTGATGGTGCTCCATGAGGGGGGGGGGGGGGGTAGAAATAGCCTAAGCTACTTTATTCCTATGAGATGTATTTTCTTGTCTCAACAAACATACTGTACTTGAAATGGTGCTACATAGATGGTGCTTAGAGTTATGGTGAAACCTCGCTCCCTGGGGCTCGGTCACTGCTACGAGGCACGTAGAGAGAAGCAGCACTACTGTTGTGAAGGTTCATATATATGTGAAGCCCAAAGTAATGTTGTCAAGTTCCACACGTGAAGTGCGGCATACTGTTCTCAATCACTATATGTGAACATAAGAATAATGGAAACGGCAAAATGTTTATTAGCTAGATCGAGGTACCTTATTTATATCCACCCATATAGTACATCTTCAAGCATCCTTCTGAAGGTGTATTATTAAATACGAAAGTACTTAAGGAAATTCCTGTTTCAATTCTTCCTTCGTGGTCTGATACTCACATTTTTCATCACGGTTTAATTTTTGTGATTTACACACATTCATATATATGTTTAACCTACGTTTGAAACACTACATCTATTGATCGCACGTCAATTATTATTTTTACTGCACAAATTATTATTATTATTTTAATTAAAAGTAGGTTATTTTTTTTTAAATTGATAATATGTCCCATTAATCAACAGCCATGTTTCCAACCCAGTCCAGTATTCACCCAGATCTTTCCTGAATATAATCTTACCAAATTTATATGTATTGTTCCGAGTTTTAGTTTTTGTTGATATATTTAAAACCTTATTTATAATCTCATCCAATTATGTATTTAAATTACGTCACCCGTTACTCCTCATCTTTCTAGAGTTCGTAATTTTAGTTTTTTCTCTGCATAGAGGAGGCTGCGAATTCCTGGGATTAACTTTGGCATCATCCTGTGTTTGCGTTCAATGAAATTTATGTATAAATCATATAAACACAGATTTGACAAGCAATGAGTTTCCGATAGGACTCTTCATTGACCTGAGAAAGGCCTTTGATACTGTTAATCACAACTACCTCTTACGTAAATGCCATCATTATGGAATCCGAGGTCATGCCCTGGACTATATTCAATCCTATCTTAGTGATAGACACCAATGTGTAGCCATCAATGATATAACCTCTCCCACTCTACCAATAACCGTTGGAGTGCCACAGGGCAGCATCTTGGGACCTCTCCTATTTCTTATAAAAATCAATGATCTGCCTAATGTTACCAACATTCTGAAACCTATATTGTATGCTGATGATACTACTCTCATCTACTCTAACCCCAACCCACATACACTAAATAATGTTGTTAATAATGAACTAAAAAAAGTCCACTTATGGATGTCAATCAACAAACTAACACTTAACATAGAAAAGACCTACTATATCTTATTTGGAGGCAAATCAACAAATGCAATTTAGCTTCAGATAGACAATATTAACATTAGTAGTAAAAATGATGGAAAGTTTCTTAGCCTATTCCTAGACATGAGACTCAACTTCAGCACCCACATACAACATATAACTAAGAAAGTCTCTAAAACAGTTGGTATACTCTCCAAATCAGATATTATGTACCTAACTCTGCTCTCCTCTCACTCTATTATGCACTAATCTATCCCGATCTTAATTATGGTATCTGTGCATGGGGTTCAAACACTGCAAACTACCTAACAAATCAGAATAATAACAAATTCTGCTTTCAAACAACACTCAGCCCCCTTGTTTAACTCCTTAAACATGCTAAACATAATCTCACTCCACACATTCTCTTGGTGTCAACTACATTTACAAAACCCTGCTCTTAAATGCAAATCCTGCTCTGAAACTCTCCCTGGACAGATGTAATAAGACCCATTATCACCATACCAGAAATAAATATCTCTTTGATATCCCTAGAATCAAACTTAATCAGTTCAAATACTATGCAAATAAAGGGACCTAGTCTATGAAACTCACTCCCTAATGAATTGAAAAGCTGTCCAACTTTTGCGTCATTCAAATACAAAACCCAAAAATACCTAATTTCATCTTCATAGTTTTGTACCTTGTTGCTTTAAAATTGCACTGTATCTAGTGCTACCCAATCTCCCAATCTTCATGTACCCAATCCAAACAACTTTACCATTGTGATCATTGCTGTCTTCTTATATGTGCTTTCAATTTGCTGTATGGTGCCTGTTAATCTTCGTTTAAATTACTAATCAAGCTGTCAATGCAATCAATCAGAGCTTTAATATACCAATGTGCTTTAATATACCTACTAATCTCTCTCATCTCATTTTTTTTCTTGCTATGTATCTGTTATCATTTTATTAATTCCGCTAGAATTTAACTACCTAAAATTATCTGTTAGATTAAGGACCTGCCCGAAACGCTGCGCGTACTAGTGGCTTTACAAGATTGTAAATACCATGCTATGTATTCTCACAAACCCAATGTACCTTCTTGTATATAAATAAATAAATAAATAAATAAATAAATAAATAAATATATTCAGAAGACTCAAAATTTATATAAAATAGACAAATTGTCAGATGCTCTGAGCCATGAGACAATAATGCTGTGCTTGTGGCAAGACCTTAACTGCTGTTGGTTGTATTCATTTGTATATTCTCACTGCAGAAGAGGCCAACTTAAGTGTGGGCAATTTCAGCAGCTGTCTACTCTCTCGGCTTAGCCTGAAGGATTATGAATGTGGTGCTAAATATATCAACACAAAAAAGAACACGAAACAATGAATACAAAGATAATATTTTTTTATATGAAAAAACTGGACAAATACTGGTTTGGAAAAAAGGGTTGTTGATTTATATAAAACTTTGCCAGGTAATTATAAACGTTGGGTTGCTGTTGTATTTCAAACATGGGTTAGACAAATACATGAGAGGTTGGATATTTATCAAAATTGTTTCATATAGGTCCTTAGACTTTCTGCAGATTTTTCTATTCTTATATTCTGATCATTGAGGTTATTGCTGGTAGAATCCTGCAGGCTAACATAGCCATTACAACCTTGCTGATCGAGCGCTACTTGAAGAAACCTATTCATTTCCCTCCTGAACAGTTGTGAAGGCAATTTTTCATTATTATTTTTTATGGTAGAACAGTTCATTCTTCTCTTCCTAGCGTACCACACTCAAATTATATTTGATTGTATATGTTTTAATTGCCTTTATGCAAGAAGTAAAAGATCTCCATATATTTTCTGTATTTTCACCTAATTTCATGAGCTATCATAAACTTCCATTTTTACGAGTGTCGTCTCTCGAAGCCTTTTTCCTGCTGATTTAAACCTCGTCTGCAAAGAATTACACGAAGTTTGTCTGTATCCGACACAAGGCAATTTAGGGCCTATCACTACGTGGAAACATTTATTACATGATATGTATGCCAAAGTCTGTGTTAAAGTAAAGTATTCGTTCTCATTTTCAACAACTACCTCTAATTTTTGTTATGCGAATAGGAATATCTGTTGACTCTAAACACACGTTGTCCAGAGTTGTTTAATTCGTTATTTTCCATTAAACCTGGTACGTGTATGAATACCTGGTGGGATATGCAGCTCCCAAATTTTGTCACAGTCATTCAGATATCATTTTGCCAAATAGGCTATAATAGCAGCACAGTAAACATATTCCGTAATATAATGGTGAAAACATCCTATAAAATTTGTTCCTCTGTAAACATATTAGATAACAATTTAAGTGTTGCAGCTGGAAATGCAACTGTATCAAATAACGTCAGAATAGACAGTGGAAAGTAAGGAATATATTCCGTGTGATAGACTTGGTAACAATGAGCAGATACGCGATCCTTCCCTACTGGCGCACCATAGTGCTGGTGCTCACACCCATCATCTTCAGCTTCCTCCCTCTTTGTTGGGACACTTCGGTAAGTGGTCGACATGTGTTTACTGGAGCAGGTGTAGGGGGTGCTTAGGGTTTGGTGCAGGTGTAGGGGAGTGTTTACGGCTTGGTGCAGGTGTAGGGGGTGCTTAAGGCTTGGTGCAGGTGTAAAGTGACTCTTTATCGACTTTAAATGCTCTCAGTTCTTCAAGACACAACTGTAATATGCTCGTGTCCGAAGCTAGACACAAGTACAACAAAATTATTAATGATGGTAATAGAGTCCATTTCATGTGGTCGCCATCTCATGTGGTCTCCATCTCATGTTGGCCTCCGAATGCATGATAGAGCTGATAAGTTAGCCAAAGAATCTGCCTTTAAAGGAGACGTTGAGTGTAACCTTGGATTGTCTATGAGCAATCTGAGAGCAATAGAAGAACGTCAACAATATCTTGTAGATCTGTGGCAAAGTGAAATTGACACCAGTAATTCCATCTATCATCATACTATCATGCAAGAGGAGCCACACATCTATGGTTCATCCAATAAAATCAGCAGACTTCTAGATGTTACTACTGCTCGGCTTAGACTCGGTTACAGGTATCTCTGGGAATTCTCATTATTTACTGATGTAGACTTGAACAAATGTAAACTGTGTCAACAAAATTATTCGCACACCCTCCGTCACTATGTGATGGAGTGCGAAAAGATACGTGAATTCAGAGACAGTTCTATAACCAATGTTCCAGCAATGTGTAAATATTTCATTCAAAATTATCTGTTACCAGAAATTTTAGCCAAATATCCCCAGTTTGCAAACTGTAGGTAGTTAATAAGTGATTGTAACCTATCCACCGCTGCCCACTGGATGGGGGGGGGCGGTGTGCTGGACAAACAAATCAATTGTGACACTAGCTCTCCACATATATCAGTTGCTTAATTTAGAAACTGTACTTGTGGTCGATCTCGAACCCATTTATGATGTGACGACTTATACTGAATTTTGTAACTTGCTTAGGTAAATGAATTGTGGGGTTCAGTCCCCGAGCCCATTATGTGCCTCTGTAACCCTTTCCACTACCACCCACAAGATGAGGTATGGGATGCATAATAAATGAACTAAACTAAATTTTAAGAAAGGAATTATAGAGATAGTGGAAAAGGTGACTTACGTCTCTATATCTATTACCATACCAGACGACACTGGTATGGTAATAGATATATAGAAATTAATAATACGATACTTGCATTATTAATTTCAGTCATATATTTCTTTGTAAAGTATTTCGATGGCAGCAATGTACTTTCACACTTGTACATGATGGATTGTTATTAAGTAGATATAATATGATATTTATGTTACATGTTACTTTTCCTGCAATTGGCGGTCAAATTATATTTGGTAACACCAAATGAGGAGGCTGCCGCTGGCTGCCTCGCCAAGCTATACCTTGTGAGAGGAAGTTGGTGTGTTGTGGGATCGAACTGCTGTGGCTGCCATTTTGTAACACTAAAGTGTTATGTCTTTTCTGTTTTAGTTCTAAGTACTTGTTTTAGGGTCAGGTATCCAATTATAACAAGTGAAAGAGTATTCAGTGTTTCTATACATATAAATTATTACTAAATAAATTATTACTTTTTTTGTGTTTGTATAAATTATGTGTGTTGCCGAATGATTAATTATGTAACTCAAGCACAGTAATAAGGGAGATGTTCTTCTATAATTAATTAATTAAATAATTAATGGCACTATATTAATAATTCGTTCCTGTAGACTGGACATGAGCAACTTTCTTGCCCGTGGAGATTATTAACTTACACTCTTAGAAATTTCTTGTATAATTTTGCGTCTATTATTTTAATGACTTTGTTATGCTTACCTTGGTATTTTTAATCCACTTTCTTCATATCCTTGCACGATAGACAATTATATATTTTTAATTCACTGCAAACTGGATTAGGGGCTAGGACGGCATTTTGCACTTATTACTGCTTAGGATAACACTTCCACCATAGCAAATGTACACGTGCTTGGTGCAGGTTTTGGTAGTGTACACACAGATTCAAAAGAGATGTACATTCTGCCGTGGCTGTGTTATAACAAATATGTCAATATATGTTATATGTTATAACAATATGTTATAACAAATATGTTATTATGAGCTACCTATATGCTTTAATATAACTACAATTTTTCTCTCATCTTTTATTTTTTTCATGCTATGTAACTGTTATCATTTTTATAAATTTTGCAAGTATTTACCTACTTATAAGTTTCTTAGATTAAGGACTTGCCCGAAACGCTGCGCGTACTAGTGGCTTTACAAGAATGTAATTACTATGCTATGTATCCTCACAATCCCAATGTACCTTCTTATATATATATATATATATATATATATATATATATATATATATATATATATATATATATATATATATATATATATATAATATATATATAAAAATAAATATGTCAACATAATAAGTGTTTGGTATTGATGAAGTGGACACGAGCGGCGTTGATGCCCTGATCACAATGATCTATGCAGTAATGTTGGCTTAGCAGCTAATCCTTATAATTATATCATCTGATCACTGTGATATTGCTGCGATGGTGAGGGTTAACGTCCGAGCATATAATATTGACCAATTTATGGCTAATAAAAATTCTATGGGGCGTTTAGGGTCAACAAGTTCAACTGGTAGCAAACCCAATATGACAATAACATGAGAGTTGTTGCAAGAAAAACATGAACCTATTTTTAAATCAGGTCACGAAGCTCCCTCTCTTATTATTATTTACGTCTTTATCGACAAAATATACAATTTTGCCTAATCGGAGTAATTCATTTAGGTCTTATTACAGTGAGATGCTGCTCGTATTCACTGCCACTAAGGACAGAGGATCATACACACGACAATGGGTCTAAAATGGAGATTGAACAACATATTTAATTTATGGGGTTACAATGTACAGCATTAGATGGTTTCGATTTACAAATTTGAAATACATCCACTCAAGGCAGGGATGGATTCGTAGGATATGCAGCTAAAAATTATATTAATTCTTTAATATGAACAAACAAATCTAGGATAAATTGTTAGGTCTTCCAATATACCAGATCCAATCAAATAGGTACATAGTTGATTGTACAACAGGCCAAGAGGTCTAAAATCTGTTACAGTTTCACATTCAGTAATGTAGATGATGATTGTGAATGATTTGTTCACTTGATTCAATCAAGTGAATGATTGAATGGTTTATCACAAAGATTCCAAGCTGAATATTGTGATAGTGATTGAAGCCTCACTAACCTGTCAGAGGTGCCTAGAATTACAGGTGAATTACAGCAACGACGTCTGGTCGTTGATTACCCATTATTACTAAAGTTGTCATAGCTTTTAATGCTGCAACCTTCAGGTCTTTGGTCATTTCTTAGTTCTTCTAATTCTGAAGTAAACTTTTTAATTTGTATGGGTTTAATAATTGCATTAGTTCTAAGTCATAGGCTGTGTTTTTTTATCTGCTGCTGATGTTGTTTTTTCTGGTACTGTTGTTGTTGTTTCTTCTGTTACTGTTGTTGTTTCTTCTGTTACTGTTGTTGTTGTTTCTTCTGTTACTGTTGTTGTTGTTGTTTCTTCTGTTACTGCTGTTGTTGTTTCTTGTTACTGTTGTTATTGTTGTTGTTGTTTCTTCTGTTACTACTGTTGTTGCTTCTACTATTACTACTGTTGTTGCTTCTACTGTTACTGCTGTTGTTGCTTCTACTGTTACTGCTGTTGTTGTTTCTACTGTTTCTGCTGTTGTTGCTTCTACTGTTACTGCTGTTGTTGTTTCTACTGTTACTGCTGTTGTTGCTTCTACTGTTACTGCTGTTGTTGCTTCTACTGTTACTGCTGTTGTTGCTTCTACAGTTACTGCTGTTGTTGCTTCTACTGTTACTGCTGTTGTTGCTTCTACTGTTACTGCTGTTGTTGCCTCTTCTCCCAAGTCGTTATATGGGAGATAACCGGAGGCGCGGTGTGTTGCAGGCGGCGAGATGCGGGTACGTCATTGTGATAATGGCGGTGTACTGGATGACGGAGGCCTTGCCGCTGGCCATCACCGCTCTCATCCCCGTCTTCGCCTTCCCCTTGCTTGGTGTCATCTCCACCGGCGACATCTGCATCGTCTACATGAAGGAGACCAACATAATGTTCCTGGGCGGTCTCACAGTCGCCATCGCCGTCGAGCACTGTAATTTGCACAGACGAATCGCGCTAAGAGCCATCCTTCTCTTTGGTAAGTCAGTTCTCGTGGACGGAGTGAAAGGATTGGGGTTGGGGAGGTCTGTAAACTTCGAGTGGTTGGTTGCCCATCTGTTGTTAACCTATCACTGACTATAAGAGTGACTTCTAGCACTATATGTTCGAGTCTTGGCCATTTATACTTGGCACGCTTATTACCGTCTTCAACATAAAAGATTTCAGCATTTTCATTAAGTTGTGGATGGAATTAGCTTCGACTATCTTTACTTTGAATGCATTCCACTTGCCAACCCTCCGTACAGTGTACGAGAATTTTCTTGCATCTGTACGACTTTATTTATTTATTTATATACAAGAAGGTACATTGGGACTCAATTGGGTGTCCAGCTCCTACGGATTTTTTTTTTTTTTGCAGGGATATTCCTGCGCGGGCCCTAAGCCTCTGGCTGGCCCACTAAGTGTTGCTTGTTTCTGTTTTACTTGGGCGGAGTATGAGTATTTATGACTCGTATGGTCGCTTCAGTAAGATTTTGCCATATGTGTTTAACAACTTCTTCTGCTCTGTTGAATCTAAGTTGAAATCTTAATGAGTTTGTAACTGTGCACTGTGTTAGATAATGTTCCAGTGATCTGTCAGGCATTTCTCCACAGTGCTGACATTTCCTCTCATCTTCCGGAACCTGTAAGCTTATTTCCCATGCACATGGGTATCCAAGCCTGTTGCGATGTAAGTGTACTGTTGTTGCTCTACTGCTCCCTTTCATCAAACTAAGTGGTTCGTAGGTAGTTGAATTCTTGTACCAACCCGCAGATCCTGATGTTGCAACCGCTGTGTTGTGGTCACTGTACATCTTTTGCATTGCTCTGTTTCTAATTACTTTCTTAATCAGTGATAGACTCTGTTGTATGTAAATGTCTACATTTCTTCTCTTAGTTGCAAGTTTTGCAGCTTCGTTTGCAATGTCATTTCCTATTATTCCCACATGACTTGGCACCCAATTGATAAGCACCCGTCGGCCTTGTCGTTTGAGTGTTTGCATTATTGAGATGACATTTGTGATCAGATGTATGTTATCACATATGTGTTCTTGTTGCAAGGTTTCAATGGCGGGTCTCGAATCTGTATGTATGATAACATGTTGTCGGTGTTCAGCAAGAGCATGTTCCAAAGCCTTTTAAATGGCTAGCATCTCTGTTTGTAAAGTCGAACACCCATTTGAAAGTCTCCAACTATTTACAGTTTCCTGCTTTAACTGCAGCTCCTGTTTCTTGTCCCTGCTGGTCTACTGATCCATCTGTGAAGTAAGTGAAGCTGTCGGATGCCAAGTTTGCTTCTATATGCATCTGTGCAATGTTACGTAGCAGATGAGGATTTGTCTGGTTCTTTTTTCCTTCAAGAACCATAATCTTAAAGTCTGCTGGCGGAGATTCCCATAACAAAGTCTTCATGTATTTCGTCGACACCCTTCTCAGTGACTGTGTTTGTTATATCGAATGTATTGATGGTGTTTATCGTACAATGGGTCCACCTGTTGCTATTGGAGGCTCTTCTATCAAAGAGTTAGTGTTCCAGTGATTATATCGTTAAGTGAACTGATTCTAGGTCTAGTCAATATCTTGGTCAGCATGCACGCAGCAATCCCTTTTACCCTTATTTCAATTGACGTTAGCTTCGATTCTAGTCTTAGGTTCAGTATTTTAGTCCATCTGGGAGCTCCTGTTATATAACCTCAACGTTTGCCCACTGACCAGGAGAAAGAGTAAGTAAGGCAGGCGCTGCATAATCAACTATGGAACGAACGGCATGTATGTAAAACATTCTTAACACTTTGTGTCCCGCTCCTAGACGGGGCCCTGTGATTGCTCTCATTATATTTAGTCGTGATTTTGCTTTCTCCTTCAGATATTGAATTTACTTGTTGAATGTCATTTTAGAATCTATCCACACTCCGAGATATTGATATTGTCTAACCCACTGAAGGTTAATGTCTTGAATGCGTAGGTGCCTGTCTGGAGTGTTGCCGCCCAGTCTCATTGTCTTAGACTTCTGTGCAGATATTTTTAGCCCTAAAATGCTGCAATCAGATGTTACTTTATCTAACGCCTCTTGTGCTTTATTTAGAAGTGAAGGACCTGTAATGACTAATGCTATATCATCAGCATAGTTTAGCAATTTAACCCCTTCTGTAAATGTCATGGTAACGAGGTTTTCCATAAGGATGTTAATAAGACTAGGACTGAGGACTCCTCCTTGTGGAGCCCCATTCTCATGCAAGTGGTAGTCCGACACATGTCCTTGCAACTTTACTCTGGCATACCTGTGACTTAGGTAATCTTGAATCCATGCTACCATATTTCCCTTTACACCTTTTTTTAACTAAGGTGTGTAAAATTGCTTGCGGGCTTGCAAGATCGAATGCTTTTTCTAGATCAAGGAAGATCACTATAGCTGGACCTGAGTTAACTGTTCCTAGTAATGTTGCTATGCAGTTGGCAGTACCTACTCCTCTAGTGAAGCCAAATATGTATTAATGCAGGTCTCCAGTCTTCCATAGTAGCCTATTTAATGATATTAATGAATGCATGATGTTAATGAATTGGGTCTGTAATTGCCAGGTTCTTTCGGCCTAGGAATCGGTACGATGTCTGCTTTCCTCCAAGAGGTCGGTAGTTTGCCTTGCTGCCAAGATGCAGTGATGACGTCCACTATTCCTTGTTCTCCAGCAGGATCTTCATGTGCGATCATTGAGTATGTAATGTTATAAGCACCTGCGGATGTCCTACCTCCTTTAAATTTGCATAGTCCTCCTTTATCCACATTGTCTCTTCCCCTCAGGATATTGTATGTAGTGATCATGTTCCCTCTGTTTCTTCTCTCAATTCTAGTACTAGTCTAGTTGTAAACCTCCAAACTTTCTCAAGTTTATTTTCATACTTTACTGGATGCGGGTTCCGTGTTGACGCTGAATTCTCAAGTGATGGTCTCAAATAGGCAGTGTGTATGGACTTGCAATCATTGTTGTTTACCTTCTTAAATGATGTTCATATGCTTACTAACTTCCCAAATGCTGGGGAATGTTATTCTGCTCACATGATCATCTGGTGTGTCGGGGTTATGTCTGTCACCAGGTCTTTCTCTGTAATTGTTTCGTGTTGTAATATTCCAATATGGTGTAGTTCTCTATGCCTCCCTACATATTTTCATTACATTTATTTGAACTGAATATCAGCTGTTACTTTCCTCCTGCTTTGTTTATCCTTTCAATTCATGCTACCTAGTATCCTCTTGGAAATATTGCTTGGAAATATCTCTATTGTGTCTCTGTAACTGCGATGATGTGAGGCTGCAGCCCATCCTCCTCAAAAGAAAGTACTTATAGTAACTACATGGTCGAAAGTACCAACACGAAGTGATGGTTCGCCAAAAAGTTGACTTTTGTATAATTGAATTTTGACCAACCGGAAACATTGTTAACTGCGAGATGGTTTGAACTTCTTTTATTCCTGGTATATTTATTTCACTTTTCACAGTCTTGCAAACTTGCCTTTGCTTTGTAGGACCTTGATCAGGCTCAAGACTATTTTGACATTTTGTGGGATAATTTGAAGTAAGTTAAGCCAGCATGACTATTTACAATTATATAGTCATACTGGTTTACCGCTATCTCCATATAATTATTTGATTGTTCCCATCCTAATTCCCCAACCATATGACACAGCGAATATAAGCGTTATTGAACCAAAGTGGTTGGATCGCCTTATCCCAACACTTATGAACATAAACAGTTAAGTGCTTATGTGAATCACTTTTAAACTGATTTATGTACATATATACCAATAGTATGTAAAGTGGATGGACCTACTTAGTACAAGACAATAATATGATGTATTTCAAATACTTGAATGATATTTCAGGTCAATCACCGCGCAGGCTGATGGCGGGGTTCATGTTGACAACAATGTTCTTGTCCATGTGGATCTCCAACACGGCCACCACAGCCATGATGGTGCCCATAGTGGACGCCATCTTGTCAGAGCTGTATGTGGTAAGTCTGTGAGGACAGTTGTCTGGTGGTGAGCTGTGTACGGATGGATATCCGGAGTTGTTGCTATGGAACCTTCATATTCCACTCAGTTGTAGCTGAATGTCATGTAGTTGCTTGTGAATTATATATATATATATATATATATATATATATATATATATATATATATATATATATATATATATATATATATATACATATATATATATATATATATATATATATATATATATATATATATATATATATATATATATATATATATATACATATATATATATATATATATATATATATATATATATATATATATATATATATATATTATATATATATATATATACATATATATATATATATATATATATATATATATATATATATATATATATATATATACATATATATATATATATATATATATATATATATATATATATACATATATATATATATATATATATATATATATATATATATATAATATATATATATATATATATATATATATACAAAAACTTCAGCTCGAGAAAGTGCATAACGTCACGGGATTATTAAAGAACACATCTCTCTCTCTCTCTCTCTCTCTCTCTCTCTCTCTCTCTCTCTCTCTCTCTCTCTCTCTCTCTCTCTCTCTCTATCTCTCTCTCTCTCTCTCTCTCTCTCTCTCTCTCTCTTATAAAATAATATAATTACCTACCACTGGCGTGTGGGTGGTACGCCAGTGGGAGAAGCCTAGTGGTATGAAATATTAAAAAATAAAACATATATCCTACTGCTTTGAGAAAGGGGAGGGGTTTTTGAGAAAGCCTTTGAAGCACTTGCATCATCTGTTTTATGCTACTACGGTACAAATTGGATAGAATATTTATCTTTTTCCCCGAAATCAGTGAATAATGAATGTATAGTGAATAATGGTTTGTATTCTAAGATTTTTTTATTTTAGTTTTCAAAATATTTACTTAGGTTGAGCCGGCTGGCAGTGCTAAACATCGTCTTGGGGGAGGGGGTCAGAATATGACCCTGTAACATTGTTCCCTGTTAAATTCTGGCGGCCCCGACCAGTTAATGTCCGTCCTCTACCCCAAACCACTCCCCCTGCAAATTTAGGTGGAGGTAGGAAGGATGTGAAAATGTTTATGGTTATGAAAGTGGGCAGTGAAAATTATTATAGTGATTGGGGAAGATATGGAGGATGAGTATGCGGGAGATTTGTGAGGATGTGTGTGGGAAGATGTGCGTGGGAAGGGTGTGCTGTAAGGGAACAGGATCTAAACTCGTATCCTAGTCTCGTGTAGAGGCAAGAGCTTGCTCGTTCAGCCTTCAAGTATGCAGGAATAGTTACTCTTTATGAAACTGTCGAGGCCTCCTCGGAGGTACCACTCACTGCACTCAAGATAGCACATAGAAATTTCAGATATGTTTAGTGAGATATAACTTGACGAGAGAACTCGTACTTCTCCATGTTAGAATAATATTTAACACACAAAGAACAGGAATAGCTGGAAATTATAATATTTTTATTTAAGAGCCTTGAGATTTAATTTGATCACAAGTTTTTATTTTCGTAATTGACTTTATGGAACATACAAGACTTAATTGTTGTTAAAAGTTGAAAGTTGTTCTGTGCTGGCTAAAACCCAGGAATTAAACTGTAATTTCCACACCAAAATGGGCACTTGACTGAATCTCTTCAACTGCCACACGAACACTACCAAGAGGGACTGTAATACTAGCAAGCGAATTAGCAATTAATAAGATGCTTTACAGTTGATAGAATTTCTCGCAGATCTTTGTACTATCAGAAACATATCACCCAGAAGGCGATAATCTCGACTCGGTGCCAGTCACCACAAGGATTGATATAGACAACCTTGGTTCCCATCACTGTCTTCTAGCACTGAACATTGACCTATGTTCCACAGGGCCAAAGTGACGAAGATGAAAGCACCCAGTTAATTGAGGTTCGTAGTGTCCATCCTTGCCGGAGTTGTGAACAGCACCTAGTTCCTGCTGGTGGGGAACGACAGGTCTCCAGGTAAGGTTCCTGCTGGTGAGGAACGACAGGTCTCCAGGTAAGTTTCCTGCTGGTGGGGAACGACAGGTCTCCAGGTAAGTTTCCTGCTGGTGAGGAACGACAGGTCTCCAGGTAAGTTTCTGCTGGTGGGGAACGACAGGTCTCCAGGTAAGTTTCCTGCTGGTGGGGAACGACAGGTCTCCAGGTAAGTTTCCTGCTGGTGGGGAACGACAGGTCTCCAGGTAAGTTTCCTGCTGGTGGGGAACGACAGGTCTCCAGGTAAGTTTCCTGCTGGTGGGGAACGACAGGTCTCCAGGTAAGTTTCCTGCTGGTGGGGAACGACAGGTCTCCAGGTAAGTTTCCTGCTGGTGGGGAACGACAGGTCTCCAGGTAAGTTTCTGCTGGTGGGGAACGACAGGTCTCCAGGTAAGTTTCCTGCTGGTGGGGAACGACAGGTCTCCAGGTAAGTTTCTGCTGGTGGGGAACGACAGGTCTCCAGGTAAGTTTCCTGCTGGTGGGGAACGACAGGTATCCAGGTAAGGTTCCTGCTGGTGGAACGTTATCAACGTTAACTCGACGTTAAATCTGGGTTATAGACGTTAATCAAACCCACATTTCAGACTAAATAAAAGTCGATGGTTGTCGTAATAGGAGCCGGTCCTACATAAAAAAGGGCTTGACCACGACCATTCTAAAACACTCGCAATATATTTTGCAATTCACTATGGAAAGTTGCACGAGGCTATAACAGCATTCATCAGGCCTCCATCCTCAAACAGATATTGTCTTTTAATAGATACAGATAGAAAGATTTATTTTTCTCCACTTTTGTTGTATACCTATATTTTATTTACCTGAATATATGATACTCAGGTAAATATACACTATATTTTAATATATGAATATTGGCAAATGTGGCTCATTACACTTTAGATTTAATAAAATAAATGGAGTCGCTAACAAACTAATCGCTGATAATGTTCTGAAAGTGTTCATCTTGACAGCGAGTGCAAGAATGGCAACTTGGAGCAAGTGAGTGTGAAGAAGGTGGATATGACGTCTAAGGACGCGGACAACACTGGCCTGACCACCTTACCTCCCAACGGAGTCGTGTCGCGCCCTCAGGGACATGTGCTTCTTGGCTACCGCCTACTCTGCCAACCTGGGTGGCACTGGCTCCCTCACAGGCACCGGGCCCAACCTGGTCATAAAGGGCGTCCTTGAAAGGTTTCTAAAATTTATTTGTCGCAAAAATAAAATGACCAATTAGGAAAACTCTGGATACAAATTTATTAATTAATTGTTTTTTTATTATATTGCAAAACATTATGCACAGGTAAAAAAAATTATTAATTTTATTCATCACAGTTTACCAGTGAAGAAATGTTGATTACATTATGGTAAATAGCCGTTCACTGTCCTAATCCATGCTGTATTGTGGGATGTATGTTGAGGGATGTTTAGTGTGTATAATAAGTTAGTAGATTTCTCTCAAACGTATTGGCAGCGGAAGTAGGTTTATATGAGCGTGTTGAATGAATTTGGGCGAGTGTGGTTGTTGACGGACATCTGAACGCCAGATGTCAGGTATAAGAATGTGTCGCCGGTCAGGGGTTATCTAGGAGGCTACCTTTAAGAACAAGACGAGACGAGATTCCAGAAAGGTTTCCGGGTGGTGACCGGAAGCGACAGTTTGGGACGGTCTGTGACGCGGATAAAAGCTGGTGTGTGTGTGGACGCATGGACGCAGAAGACATGTAACAGGATGTGGTTTGAGAAGTTGAATAAATAATGACTCAACCAAGTAGCGGGGTCAGTGCTGATTAGGACATCAGACGAGACGCAGGTCCAGAAGTGGTCTCAGCCAGTAATATAGATATAACATTTGTTGGCATACGTTGAGGTGCCGCTAAGGAGTATATGTTCCCATATGTTATCGTAATTTATCATCCTTGTTCTTGTTTTTTTAGTGGAATGATGATATGCTGACCCAAGCACAGGGTCGACCCGTGTACCTGAGCCATCCGGGCACCGTTGGGAACACCATCTAGTAAATTGTCTATAAACAAAAACATGCAAAGATTTCAATTTCTTATTTGCTATGTCCCTCTTTGCTGATTCTGCTTTATATATAAATGAATTAAAAGGAAAGTTTATCTAAATCAGTATATTAAACTTGTTCATTAAACCTGTAAAAAGTAAGGACAGCCCAAATAAATTGTTAAATTGATATAGAAGGGAAGGTAAAGTTAAATCCTAAAGGGTTCGTTTAATTAAGTTAACTAAGAGAAAAAGATAATAAGTAAGCGATTTAAATAAGTTAACTAAGAGAAAGAGAAAAGAAAGTATATCAAAGATTTGAGAGAAGATTGAACCTTTGAAAATGAAACAGATTCAGATAACCGATTGTGACCTTGAAATATGTGCTTTGTTTATGCATTTATTGAAGAATGTGATAATTTACCTGGTGAAATGGAAACTTTGACATGATTATTGGTTACCAGAAAGTACATTGTTAAATAAATAGAAATGAAAAGATAGGTTTTGTCAACACTTGTCTCGCATATTATATAACAATTTGAGTCTAGCAGAGTAATGGAATCTTGAAAAGTTGCAAATGTGTTATAGTTTTTTGAAGAGGATAAACCAGTTGCTGCGGTAGATTGGTATTTTCAACACACATGCCCTCAGGAGGGCATTGTAAATGAACGCAATTGCTTAACCCACTCTACAGGCGAATGACCATTAAAGGTGGCCTCTTTTACATGAAATCGGTAGGCGTAGCGATTTATGTTAAAGACCTGTCATGTGTGACTCAGCCTATAAGCTGAGAAGACTGAATTCCAGCTGCCCCTGGTACTGATGATGTTTGAAGCAAGATATACATTCTGTGCTCCTTGAACCACCCGAGGGTGACCTGCGGCCGAGCACAGCACAGATATATCATATATGCTTATGTCTACGGTGATGGCATATCTATGAGAACACTTAGACCTATGGTGGTCGTTTTTTCTGCCCTGCATAGTTCCCGCCTAAATGCAGTAAGAAGCAAGTCGTCCATGGTATGGGAGGAAAGTGCAAGGTACTTACATTCAAGTAGGTTGTTCTTTGACTTTTAGGCTTAGGCACACAATACATACATATATGGTTACTTGGCACCAGCTTGTGCCTTTTCAAGTGCTAGTGGCTTTGCAAGAATATAATGCTTAAACTCCAGTGTTATTGTACTCTCACAACCCAATGTACCTTGTATATAAATAAACCAAAATAAAATAAAATTAAAATATAATTTACAAAGGGATTTGAATCCCTGGTCTTCCCAGTGGGAAGTTGAATAATCATCCACTCTGCCAAGAGATCTCTCATTAACAATATGGCAGCTTGGGGCCCCCTAGACTCGGCGGGCCCTGGGCAACTACGTAGTGTGCCCTTAGGTTAAGATCACATTCAAATAAGTGATATGCTCGAACTCACCATTCAAGGAATTCTGTTGTGGTACAGTCTACGTAACACTCTTCTTCTCGCTGTCAAGAGTCATACTCTTACTTTTTCAAACATGTAAGACGGTCCAGTGAATCTTTCAGTAAATATTAGAAGTCTACGAGATGCATAATTTTGAATTATCTAGCATTTTGGAAGATTTGAATGCGGTAGCCTAGCCAACTATATTTCAAATATGGTGGCAGGTAATGTCGTTGACACATTTAATATCGTAGCGCCTCTTTTAATACTGCAAGAAATCTGAACTAGTTGAGCAAATTATCAGATTATTAAAATATTAGTAATGTGAAGGTAGTGAGCTATATTGCAGTATAAAATGCTTGACCTGTAACTAACGCTACCTCCAACAGCATCTACAGCGAGCCGACTGGTCTTAACTTTCTCTCGTGGATGTTATTCAACGTTCCCGGCATGCTGCTCTGTGTTGTCTTGGCCTGGGCTGTGGCTGCAGCTCTACTTCTCGGGATTGTTGTGGTAAGTAATGGGGGTGTCTATAAATGTTAATATTTCTTTAAAGTATTTAACTTAGGCCGACCTCGACCCCATATCGAATTGGGCATCAGGTCAACTCGGGCACCGGATCAACTCGGGCACCGGACAACTCCGGCATTAGGTCCACCCATCGACTCGGGCACTAGACCCACCTATGCACTGGCCACATTCGCTAAGTAGTGCTGGGTACCCCCTCTAATGATATTTATACATATCAGTACTTCAACTAGCAAGCTAAGCTGCATTGAAACATTTTATTAATACAGACAAAAAATATTAAAAATATAATGGTAAAACCAGAAAAATAAAAAATATATATTATTTTTCAGTGGCCAAAGGAAGAAAATTATCCAAAATCCATCAGCGGAGCGACAGAAGGCAGTGAAGCAGCTGATATTAGCCAAGTACCGCGAGCTGGGACTCATCACCTTCCAGGAGGTTGTAGTGCTGACCCTCTTCATCATTCTTGTTCTGCTGTGGCTCTTCAGGGCTCCAGAGTTCATCCCTGGATGGGCAAAGTGGTTTAAAGATGCTTTTGGAGTGTAAGTTAACAAAAATTTCAACATTTTTATTAATTAGTAGCATTATTCTGTACTTTTTATATAAAATTAGGTTTCTAAATTTCACAAAAAATCATTCAGATGGTTCTCCTGAGTCTGGACCAGGGCACTTGTTAGGCTTCTTGAGATCTCTCAACCAAGAACTGACATCTTCCCATGGTGCTAACATCATGGAAAATCTCTGATCCTGCTGTCCTGCACATCCTTATCAGACACCTCAAAGGCCTAGACATCAATCCCAGCACAAGGGAGTCGCCTTCTCAGGACCGCTCAACTTGGCGAAGTACAGTCATCACGGTAGAGAATAGACAGACTGCAGAGGCCCAGAGGAAACGCACTGCGGGGAAAGCTAAAGCAAGCTCCACCACTACAGCAGCACCCACTCACATATGTCCTATGTGATGGCGAGCCTTCTGGGCCCAGATGGGTCTCATCATTCATCTTCTGACACACAGCCACGAATCTTCGACCTGGTATTGAAGTCATGGTCATTTTCAATTCCGATAGACGACCATCATCATCTGACACTACTGTCCAGCACATTATGATAACGCTTCTGAAACTGAAACATGTGTGGCTGTTATTGTTGCTCGTCAACACCGCTGGCTCTGTTAGTGTTATGAGGCATTCAGTTAAATTGTTATATTTGTCTCAAAGAATACGCTAATAGTTGATAGGTGCTTCAAGGCTTATATCCTGAGTACTTTCATAATTTATAAAGTCAATTTTTAAAAGTAGCGATAAGAGTGGGATATAGGAATTCAGGTGTTGTATTTATTAAAGAAAAATACTTTAGCTCGATAATCAGGGAAGCTAAATGCTTTGCATTTAGTTTTGAAAACTAGTTTTGTTTCTTTGTAATATCAATAAACACGGGAGCGGAGGGCTTGAAGTTATTCTTTCTCGGACACAGACCTGTATACAGTACCAGGGAGTGGAGGGTGAAGAAAGTTGCTCACAGTTATTTGTCCAGTGTTGGTGAGGAAGAGTGGTGACTGGATTGTATGGTAATAGACGTTCCAGGGAAGGTATCGTTGTATCACTACCATTCCCCAGGTCTTACTACAATGATAAATATTGTACCGTCGCCTGTTTCACGTGACATGTAAATTAACAAAAAGTAACACCTTTCTTCTGTATTTATGATAGTAGCTGTTCTCAGATGTGAGAAACTTTGGGAACCAAAATCACAAGTGCCAGAAACATGAGAGTTTGGCAAACTATTTGCAAGAAAAGTCACCCCTCCTACAATATTTATGCTTCCCTGATTATGTGTAAACAAGTATGGGCAGAGGTTTGTGTCAGGAATCTTCTACTAGAAGACCCTTCAGTTAATTAACAACAAGACAGGATAACTCCTTGGACAACGTACAGGCACGTGGGAATTACTGCAAAGCTATCAAGCAGTCACTGAAACATAACAATCACTCGCCGTACATATTTTCAGACATGAAGACGTATTTATTTAGGTGATAGATTTGCGACCTGTTTTGGGTTTGGGTAAAAAGTTGCAAACGATGTTGTCCCAATATATTTCTCATTACTTGTAAACTATTTTTGGCTACAAATTGTAAGTTTAGTATTTGTAGTTGACATCCTCCCATATTTGACAAGGATGAGAGGATCATTTAGATAACACAGCCATAGAGTGCAAGAAAGTTCAGGAAGGAAACCTGTATAAAATTTAGGTAGAATAAGGAAATCGAGAAATATTTTCTTAATAAAACGTTTGACTGGAATAATTTTTTTTATGAATCATTAAACATTATTTTTTTAATTAGTAATTACAGAAAATATATTTTTTAATTTAATGAAAATTTATATTTACTATTTAGGTAATTATTAATTATTTGCAGGAAAATGAATGATGCAACTCCTGCAATATTAATAGTAGTGCTGCTGTTTATTCTCCCAGCCAAGCTCAACTTCTGGTGCTTCCGGGGACGAGACGGTAGGTCGATATAATTGCTCACCACCTTAATCCTTATTTTGGTTTAAGAACCAGAGTCATCTGCTTAGGTATTTAATAAATTTCACTTGGATCTATTTTTTCGCAACTAAATGGCTTCCAGAATTGGAAGATTATTGTAATATGTTTTCTGGGAGAACAAGTGCATTTAAATGTCTGAATATTGATTGAAAATCTGTATAGAAAGATGGCACTATATCCCATGTGTGTGGTTTTAACGTTCAACAACTCTTTTTATGATTGATAAGAATGTACAGTATATGAACAATGTTCTCTTACTTGGTGCCAACTTATTGCACCTTTCTAAAGTATGTGGACTTGGTATTCTTGTACAGAGCCTGAGCCCAAGCGCCTGGACAACAACTCCTGCCTGACGTGGAAAGTTGTGCAGGAGAAGATCCCTTGGGGCGTGGTCCTCCTGCTGGGCGGAGGCTTTGCCATGGCTGAGGGCGCTAAGGTGTCCGGTTTATCCCAGTGGATGGGAGAGTCGCTAAAAGGTTTAAATGGTTTACACAGTGTGTACATCGTGATGATTGTAACTTTCTCAACTGCCATGCTAACAGAAGTTGCCTCCAACACTGCCACAGCTTCTATACTGCTTCCAGTTCTGAATGAGTTGGTAAGTGACTGGAACAACCGATATTAACTTTAAGTTTGCACTGGAATCAAAGCTAAATAACTCTGTTTTGATATTTTGTTGGTAATTATTTTGTATTGAAAAGTATGATAAAGTAGATCCAAGGAATTAGGAACCTTCCTTATGAAGAGAGATTAAAAAGCTTAATTTACATTCCCTAAAATAGCAAAACACAAGAGAGAAAAGCTTATCACGAGATAGATATTAATTGGATTTTAAATATATTAAATAGAATACTACCTTTTTTAAATTAGATAAGTTTAGAATCGGAAAAAATCTTTGTTAAGGACCAGTTGTGGAAGTGTGTTGTAGGCTTATGGATCAAATTACCAGGTAACAGGATAAACGTGGTTCATTAGATTATTTCAAGCATAGGTTAGACATACTGTATATTTGGAGTCCATCCTTGCATTTATTATAATCTCATGACGAGCCTAATATTCATACCTTAACTTGAAGGAAAAATTCACAAACGAATATCCTTTTCTTTAAAGGGAATCACTTAACCAGCAAGCACAATATTTTTTTTTGTTTAGGCACTCATTTGCCACTGACCACTCCATCTTTTCCAGATTCATAAACTTAAATGTCAGGAAATACAACTTAAAAATGAGTGATATATATATATATAATGGTGTAGCAGGTATACAGGATACAATAAAACAACTAGTCAGCAGAGAAAGGAGAGATCCCCCAGCTGAATATTTGGACTTATGAAGGAACTACTGTCACAAGGAGATGGCTTACTGACTGCCATTTTGAGTCCTAATGAAGTCGGATCAATGTTGCCTGAACTATGTGTTGGAGCGATTTTGATCCGGGACAGTCAAACCTTTTAATATACGAGTATGCTAATAAACCCACTTTCGGTATAAACACCACCAGGGGTGAGGAACACCAT
>NC_091166.1:34215324-34236129 GCF_040958095.1 Procambarus clarkii
GTTATAAAAAGAAAACTGACTTACCATCTGCGTAGTCTTCATGTTTGCTGCCCCAAACACTATGGCATTAGGGGGAGTAGCAACTGGCAGCATGAAAGCATAGGAACAGCATATAGTAGCTGGTAGCATCAGATAGATTGGATTTACCTGTATGTTTAATGCCTGTAAACAAGATAAAAATTTATTTTGGACAATCAAAAAAGATTAATCTCAATTCAACTTTAAGAAATATAGGTTCAATAATGCTCGGGAATTAATGGAGCATAAGTGCGAAGAAAAGTGTTCAAGGAAAAGGCGTTTCATAACCATAGGAGAGGAAGAAGAATTTACCATGTGGGTCAAGATCTTGCAAAACTTTCCAAGTCAGACCCTGTATGAGGGAAAGATGGAATGATACGAGGAGAGGTACTGCTAGCATGATCCGTACAGAAAAAGGAAAGTGGTGAAAGGGAAGAGGGGCCCATATTAGGGATAAGAGTCAAAAGCACGACATAAGCAAGAGAGAATGTTGCAGGGACCGCGCAAGGTAACGAAGGCAGTAATGATCACGACGATACTGTAGAGACAAGACTCTAGTTTCAGCACACAGCCTCAGGGTAGGGGATGAACAAAAGGCACCAGAGCTGAGGCGTAGAAGAAATTAACACGTGATGAATAACGTGACACTGTCGACCACGAAGGAAATAAATACATCTTCGATCCTCCTGAAGATGTATTGATTAACATGAAAGTACTTAAGGAATTTCCTGTCTTATTTTTCTTTGTGGTCGACAGTGTCATATATACGTTTCGTATATGTATCAACAGTTCCTGTTGATACATTTTGAATGTTAGTGTTTAAAAGAAACATAGGATGGAAGAAACTTAAATTGGAAGACTACTCAAAAGACATCAGGTTGCAACAGAATATGTTAGGCAATCGTGGACATTAAGAAACAAAATACAGATGTAATCATAATATACAAAACTTTGCAATGAAACTTCAGCTGTATAAATGAGTGTTCTTTGGCAGTAAGCTATTAAGAGGAACGGAGTTACCTAGCTGAGGTTTCAATGCAAAAGTTACTGTTGAGGAGGCTTAAATATTGATTGTTCCAGTCACTTACCAACTCATTCAGAACTGGAAGCAGTATAGAAGCTGTGGCAGTGTTGGAGGCAACTTCTGTTAGCATGGCAGTTGAGAAAGTTACAATCATCACGATGTACACACTGTGTAAACCATTTAAACCTTTTAGCGACTCTCCCATCCACTGGGATAAACCGGACACCTTAGCGCCCTCAGCCATGGCAAAGCCTCCGCCCAGCAGGAGCACCACGCCCCAAGGGATCTTTTCCTGCACAACTTTCCACGTCAGGCAGGAGTTGTTGTCCACGCGCTTGGGCTCTGTGCAAGAATACCAAGTCCACATACTTTAGGCAGGTGCAATAAATTGGCATGAAGCAAAAGAACATTGTTCATATATATATATATATTATTTCCATCATGAAAAATTTGCTGGACAAATCAATTAAGCATATTTTATTTGTTTATTTTATTTATTTCATTTATTTATATACAAGAAGGAACAATAGGATTGTGGGAGAAAATAACACTGGTGTTCTTACATTCTTACAAAGCCACTAACACGCACAGCGTTTTCTGCTAGTCCTTAATCTACACAGATAAGTTTATTCAGATGTTCACTGTAGCAAAATTTGAGTTTAACATAATATATAGAGTACATATAAATTAATGGAAATTATTACACTCTTAAAGTTGCATGGATTAAGTACTAATATTTGGAGGAGTGGGTAGCACAAAACACAGTGCGAGTTTGAAGCACAAAGTAAGAAACTATGAGGATGAAATTAAATACTTTTTGGTTGTACTTTTGAATAAGGCATAGGTTGGACATTTATTGTAATTCATTAGGGAGTGAGTTCCATAGACTGGGTCCTTTTCTTTGCATGGAGTGTTTGCACAGATTTAGTTTGACTCTGAGGATATCAAAGATATTTATTTCTGGTGTGATGCTCATGGGTACTATTACATCTGTCAAGGAAGAGTTTCAGATCAGGATTAGCATTTAGGAACAAGGTTTCGATGCCATTTTTATGATGATCCATTACATAATCCTTTACATATGGATGCTATTTTCTCAGGAACTTGATAAAAAGTTTCTCAGAAACTTGTCATCAAGTTTCAAAACTTGATTATCAAGTTTGAAACAAAAACGTAACGGTCCAGGTAGTATAGCCGGGTTCGTTCTCGACTCACAATCGAGAATTCGGGATTCGAATCCCAGTGGGACAGAAATAGGTGAGCGTGTTAATTCCTATCACCTAATGCCCCTGTCCACCTAAAAGTAAATAGATACCCAAGAGTTAGTGAGCTTGTTGTGGAATTGCATCCCGGGGAGATCCTTGGAGGAGAGGGAGGCCTCGATAAAAGCCTAACATGTACTCTACGTATATACAAACTGGCTGCCTGTCCCCCCACACAATAAATTATTAATCATTTCATTAAAAAGGCAGCAGGGGATTCAAAAGAAGTCATAAGCCAGTAAGACATACCATCTGGTTTGCTAAAGCACCAGAAGTTGAGGTTCGCAGGCAGAGCAAACAACAGGAAGACTATGAACATTGCAGGCGTTGCATCATCCACCTCCCTGCAACAGTATTTCAGTTCAATACATTTACCTGAATTTACCTGTGGGCCACTATCTAGTGGCCTCGACGAGAACAGGAAGCTGGCAGCTTGTCAAATGTCTCCAACCCCCATTTGTCCTATGATTTTATCAAGTAAACAAGAAAATAATATGAAAATATTTAACAAATTCCTTCTTCTAACTTGGAGTTCTACAGAAGTTACTCTATGAGAGAATTTTTAATATATATAAAGCTTACCGTTCCTTCACTTCAGACTCAAGGTGGATCAACAAGACTAGATTATCACTAAAAAAGCAAATCGCACAGCAACAGCCCGACACACCAACAGCCTCACACAACAACAGCCTCACACAACAACAGCCCCACACAACAACAACCCCACACAACAACAGCCCCACACAACAACAGCCTCACACAACAACAGCCCCACACAACAACAGCCTCACACAAAAAGTCTCACGCAGGAATAGCTTCACCTACCAACCACCCCACACATAAACAGCCCTACGTAACACCGCTCTTCCTATCAATAATAATAGGTGTCATATTCACACCTAAACAGGTTAAACGGTCCAAGGTATCCTTTAGGTAAATTTAGGTAGTGCTGGAACATGCATTTATTGTGCAAATTTGAATTTTGTTAATTTCCGGGGAGAGCCTAGTCTGAATTTTTTTATTTGGCTTCCGGTAGTGTCATTGCCTCATAAGAGATTTTCGTGTGTAAAAAGATCAAAGTCCAGATGACACGGATGCAGGACTGTGACTTGATTGGCTAAGATTCACACCGGTACGCTACTCACCGGTATTTTACTTGAGGTTAATTGTCTCAAGAGAAACTGCGAGCTAGTTTATTGGCCTAGGGACCTTTTCAGGGTTGCCGAACCTGGTACTTTCGTACAATATTTGGTACATTTTTTGCTACTTGGTACTTTTAAGTTCTAAGCGTTGATAATTTGGTAATTTTTCTATATAATTTTCCTAGTTTGATAAAAACTCAAGATATAAACTTTGAAATATTCGAATACAACAACAATAATCATTATTTATTAATTTCCCAATTCTCATTTATAAGTTTCATTACATAAGTGCCTGTGATACTTGTTGTGCTAATCTGTAGTGGTATTTGACAAGAACTTGTGTCAAAGTGTTATTGGCCTCGTTTGATGTCAACACTAGTGAGGGCAGTCACGCTGCTACACTGACCAGTCACCGTCGCACTTCCTTAAGAGGCGGTCGTTTCTTGTGAGGTGGTTATATTTGTGATAAAATAAGCCCCATTTCGCGAGCACATCGTTAATAGTAAGAGACCAGAATAGAACGTTTTACAAATACCGTGAATGTGAAATAGAAGGGAGTACTACACATAGAAAGCACTCTAAAAGAGAAAACACATTAAAAATACGAATTTAGTACATCGACCTTCAAAACTGATCAAATATAATTCTTATTTGTATGTTAAATTGCGTTAGGTTATATTGTATGCTAACCAGCAACGCTATTTCAAGTGATTTGATGGAAGAGGGAGTGTGGCTCAGGTCAAGTGAGGTGCCGGCTACCACGGTGATATTATGTCTACTGATATTGAGTGCTAAACTATGTTCTAGGGCCACTAATCCTCCAGTGCAAGAAGTCAAGGCGACAGCCGACCAGTTGTCACGATTTCCTTTCAGTGACAGTAGGTCAAGTTTACCTGCAGTGGGCATTTTATATGGTTTTTAGCCACAAGGTTTAAGGAGTGCCACGAAATCATCGCTATACGTGGTTGCCAAGGATTGTAGTGGCGTTTATAGACCAGTGCATGAGTCAAGGAGGCGAAGACGGAAGACTTCAGAGTCAAGAGGAAGTCACACACTCGTGGTATTGCCAGGAAATCGGTAGGAAGGGCAGTGAGCAGCCATGTGACACCAGGAATTCCGCACCAGCTGGGGCCAGATTCACGAAGCAATTACGCAAGTACTTACGAACCTACACATCTTTTCTCAATCTTGACGGCTTTGGTTATATTTATTAAACAGTTTACAAGCATGAAAACTTCCCAATTTACTGTTGTTATTGTTATAAACAGCCTCCTGGTGCTTCCGAGCTCATTAACTGTTAAATAACTCTAAACAAATCCACGAAAGATTGAGAAAAGATGTACAGGTTCTTAAGTGCTTGCGTAACTGCTTCGTGAATCTGGCAACCAGTGGAAGTGACGCACACGACCAACAAGAACTCTCCGGACGGTCGCCAGGGCTGAAGTCCACTTAAATGGTACTTTAGATGGCTAAACAACTTCCCGTCTCCCCACTGAGTTAATTCTACGGAATCAGGTGAGGATATTTTGTGTAACATTATTATTCGCTATAAATATATTTATGCATTGTGGATGAAGGAAGAGTACTAGGAGTACTTGTGTATGCATTGAGGTATGTGGTGAGGCTAGGATACTAGGGAGAGACTATGACGTATACTGCTTTAGTTTACATTTATATTTGCACTAGTTATATTATTGATCAAGACTGTACCAGTTATTATTATTGATCAAGACTGCACCAGTTATTATTATTAATCAAGATTGCACTAGTTATTATTATTGATCAAGACCACCAGTTATTATTATTGATCAAGACTGCACCAGTGTTATTATTATTGATAAAGAGACAGTGATTATTTGCGCGAAGTGATTATTAATATTTGTTATAAATTTATTGTCCTCTGCGAACAAGAGTAAAGTGACGTAGTTCTGATTTAATTCAGTTGCTGCCGCAGCCTAGTGAGTCTACAGTTTCAGGTCACTTATTTTAAGTTGAGACTATTTATATTATTGTCCCATCATTTGATTTCATTAAATGTATTTATGTAAGCAAAGTATGTCCGCACTCCTTTCTGCAATTTATGACATAAAACTGACTTACACTGCGTGAACATTATGGGAAAGATGGTATTAATGACTACAATGGTATTATGATGATGTTGGATTACGTTCGAAACAACAGCCCCAAACACCAAAAGCCCCTCACACTAGCATTCCCACACTAAATAGCCGAAGCTCAATCCCCACAAGTACAACTAGGCGAGTACACACTAACAATCCCACACACACTAACATCCCACACACTAACAGCCCCGCTAACAGACCCACACACCAGACCCACATAGCACCCGCAAAGTTTCTAATTAATATATTTCTGAGAGAAGAGGAAATGGGGGTAGAGGGGGAGAGAGGGAAAGTGGTGGGGGAGGGTGGGAACACGAACATGGGGACCATGTTGGTGGGGTAGGAGGGAGGAGGAAGGGGAGGATAAGAGACTCATACAGTTGTTTCAGTTCTTAATAATACATTTTCTGAGAGAATGGGGAAAATGGGGGGAGGGGGAGGACCAGGGGGATGATGGTAGAGGAGGGAAAAAGGGTGGGACGGGGTCAAGAGGGAGTGGGAGAGGAGGTGGAAGAAGGGAGAGTATCCAGGCACCACCTGGTACTCCTCCCCCCCTTTCCCTAGATTACCTATACGAGAGAATGTCTGAATGATTGGCTTTCTGTCTATCCAAAATTGAAGGTCAGACGCCTGGGTTAGTGTAACTCAAATTAGTAGAGGGGAAGGGTCTGAGGTACGGGACAGACATAAGCTGGTCAGTGTAGGCCCAAGTTAACTTCTTTATGAAATATTTGCAATTATAAACACCCCACTGCCATTTTCAAGGAGTCAAGTGTGAAATATGGCGTGGTTAACATGAAATTGTTACTGAAAAGAAATGAAAAAGGAAGCGAGAAAGGAAAGCAAAGTATCTGAGACCTATTCATTCATTTCCGTGCTTTTTGAGGGTACTAGTAAATTTTAGTGCTTTTTGAGGGTAGCAGTAAAGAGGGGAAAGGAATTTTTGTTAACTTACACTCCAAAAGCATCTTCAAACCACTTTGCCCATCCAGGGATGAACTCTGGAGCCCTGAAGAGCCACAGCAGAACAAGAATGATGAAGAGGGTCAGCACTACAACCTCCTGGAAGGTGATGAGTCCCAGCTCGCGGTACTTGGCTAATATCAGCTGCTTCACTGCCTTCTGTCGCTCCTCTGATGGATTTTGGATCATTTTCTTCCTTTGGCCACTGAAAAATATTTTAATATGAAAATCTGGATTTTAAATTTTGATTAACATTATTAAATCTAGATGTGATTCCATAGTCAGTGAAAAGACGTTTAATAATTAACGTCTTGTAAATAATACATTCTCATAAAATAATACATTTTCATAAAATAAATAATACATTCTCATAAAATAAATAATACATTCTCATAAAATAATACATTTTCAAAATAATAAATAATTCTCATAAATGAACACAGCGCTGCTATACTGATATGTACAACAAGAAATAGGCATTTGAAGAGATTATTAAACAGTTCTAATTTGACTCTAGTGTGATTTACAAAAGAAAACATGATTATTCTGAATGGTTAATACTCAAATTCTGACATGACCCGTCCCCCTTTTATTACAAAAATAATCTAACTAGTTTGAATGGGAAGTTGTAAATGAGAGAGCAGAGAAAAGGAATGTCAAGCGAGACCTGATGACTGGTTACTTAGGTGTGCTTGGCACGTCCACTGGACTTGCAGAGACTGCATGTGGCAACACTGAGACAATCTTGCTTCAATAATGCATTTGAAAGTGTGATAATAAACCTTTTCCTGTCAGTAATGCTGCAAGACAACGTTGAAAGAAATGTGAGAAGAGTCAGGGAATCTAAGATTAATGTATTGGTTCTCAAATACACCCTAAGAATGCTCCCCTGTAGGATCCCTTCCTTCTAGTAATCAGAGGGAGAGAGAGAGAACTCAGACAGTAAACACTTAGTTCGAAGGAAGTTTTCAAATAAGTAATGGTATCCTTTCTCCGAGACCTCACTATCCAGAGAAAGCGCAGGATCTAATGCTTCCACACAGTATCATCGGCCTTCACCAAGTTAAAGAAACTTGGAAGTGATGTTGTTTGGAGACATTCCTCACATGTTTAGGGTGCCAGTGGCGGAACGCATCTTCCGAAGACCACACTGGAATGGGAAAGAAACATGCCACGTTCTATATACCAGGCTAGTTGGTCACGTATCGTTTCAAGCAACTTTCATGTGCAAGAAGAGAGATAGGATGGAGGAGAATAGTATTAGAGAACACCATGATCAAGAGAAAGGGTCTCTAGCTCATTCTGAGACGATTGCAAAAGTATACAAGAAAATCTTCTTGAGATATCTGCTTGCACACATTGAAAAGTGTTTGCAAGGGAGATTTCTGTCATGGAAGTCGAGGGAAATAAAGTGGAAAGGTCTCACAAGACATTATGGGCTTCAATAACAAAAATGTTAAGAATTGATAAATTTGTTTCAGTCATAAGGCAGGACAGTGACAGTTATAGGACTAACCGATAGTTTAACCAAGCATTTAAAGAAGGAAAACGAATAAGCATGAGAGCATGGTTAGCTACATTAACAAAAGAACATAAGCGACCAGATTATGATACCAGAAGGACAGTAATGAACACCCGAGTGAGAAGAGAACCCGAAATGCAATTTGAAAAAGACATTTCAGAAAGCCGCAATTAGAGGAAAGGAACAGTTAAGAAACAGGTGATCAAAATGTAACATCCATTTATGAGAATGAAAGTGTGTGGCGAATTCAATAAGAGTTTCCATGAAATTTGACTGTAGTACAAAGAAAAGTTCCTGAACGGAGGGGAATGGAATCACACCAAGCGGCACTAGAGGACTTCAAGATAACCAGAGATAAATTACGAAGGCACTTGCTGGAGCTGGACATGGCTAAGGAAGCTGGACCACATGGAATCTCAGAGTAAAATAAAAGAAAACGGAAGTCTGATGTTAGCCACGTAATATGATATATAACAAATTATTGAAGACGGGAGAACTTCCCGGGACAGTTACTGTATTGTCAATATATAAAAAGGGAGACAGACTGGAGGCACTGGAGGCTGGTATTCTTACCTGAAGATGATTCAAGGTGATGTAAAAAACAACAAGAGGCAAGTAAAACCTCTGGAGGGAAGTTCCTTCATAGCAACATCAGTCATGATCATCAAACACAAAATTATAACGGGAATAGAAAGAGCAGACAAGCACAGAATATTTAGCACGGGTGGTACTGGAAGAAGGGGACACAGGTGGAAACTAAGTACTCAAATAAGTCACGTACGTATTAGTATTAATTTTGTCGGGATAGGAAACAAATTGAATACACTAAGAACAGAATGGGTGGAGAAAGACTATACACAGCTACAACTGTAGATATGACAGAGCCAAAGAGGCTCTGAAACTTGTACACCAGTCGGTTAAGGGATAAGATGCGTAACCAAAGCGTCGTAGCCCCTGCAGGTACAACTGGGGGAGGTAAGGTTTAGGTCCCCTAGTTACCTTAACCTTACCTAGGAGGTAAGGTTAAGGTCTCCTGACTTTCAAGTCAGGAGAAAGTGTCGTGCCATTACGTCTATATAGATCTTGGAAGGGGATGAGGATAAGGATTTGGGATGGGACGGGGAAAAAATGGGGGCCCTAACCACTTGGACAGTCGGGGATTGAACGTCGACGCGCAAGAAGCGAGGCTTTTGTTCTACCGTCTAGTATAGGGGGAGTACAACTAGATAAATACAAGCATACAGACTCCAGAGCACATAGCAATGGAATCACATCAGTTGCACAAGATCAGTTGCACAAGCAAGTATGTCATACATCAGAGTAGTTTTCAGAAATCTAAAAAAAAAGCTATTTACTGCACTGCACACAATCTATGGGAGATGTAGGTGGTAATTGGTGGAGATGGATCCTCCATAAGCCTCTATTTAAACCAGTATAGGACATATATTGATAAAGTTCAAATATATGCCACAAGATTGGTCACATAATAGAGAGGATTGGAGTACGAGGATATACTGAGGGATCATCATCTTACAACATTAGAGACGAGAAATGGGAGATATGATTACGACATATAAGATCGTAAGAAATACTAACGAAGTAAATAAGGACAATATGTTTAGTAGGTGCAACATCAGAACGCGAGGCCATAGCTGGAAGTTTAAAGATGAGAAAAATAACCAAAGGGATGTAACTTAATATTTAATTAACCAAAGAGTAGTAAGTAAATGGGATGGACTTGTAGACACGAGGCTGCTGACCCAGAGGACCAAATATCAAGGGTCAGCGATGCCAATAATAGTCTTAATTACTATAAAACAAGAAGAATATTAATGTTAGACTTACCACAACATTCCTGAGAAGTAGAGCTGCAGCCACAGCCAGGCCAAGACCACACAGATCAACATGCCGGGAACGTTGAACAGCATCCACGAGAGAAAGTTAAGACCCGTTGGTTCGCTGTACGAGCTGTTGGAGGCAGTGATAAGAGTTACAGGTCAAGGGTCATACCATGGCAATTGAATTCAATTTCTTTATTATGCACCCCATACCCATCCCGTGGGCGGTGGTGGAAAGGGCAACAGAGGCACATAATCAGTTCAAGAACTGAACCCCCTTTTAAAACTTTAGAACCTCCTGTGCTGAACTTTTAAATCAAATAACAATCTCTTAACGATACTTATACAATTATTAATGTTTATATATATATATATATATATATATATATATATATATATATATATATATATATATATATATATATATATATATATAATGTCGTACCTAGTAGCCAGAACGCACTTCTCAGCCTACTATGCAAGCCCCGATTTGCCTAATAAGCCAAGTTTTCATGAATTAATTGTTTTTCGACTACCTAACCTACCTAACCTAACCTAACCTAACTTTTTCGGCTACCTAACCTAACCTATAAAGATAGGTTAGGTTAGGTAGGGTTGGTTAGGTTCGGTCATATATCTACGTTAATTTTAACTCCAATAAAAAAAATTGACCTCATACATAATAAAAAAGGTAGCTTTATCATTTCATAAGAAAAAAATTAGAGAAAATATATTAATTCAGGAAAACTTGGCTTATTAGGCAAATTTGGCCTTGCATAGTAGGCTCAGAAGTGCGTTCTGGCTACTATATATAATATATATATATATATATACACACAATCATTTACACCATGGCACAAGTATTTACGTCATTAAATAACTTTGATGAGTAATTTTTTATCCCTTAAATTGCTTCTCTAAATCATATTAAAGGGCTAATGCGATGTTTAAATCTACAAGAACTTTGTTTACGATGTTAAGATAGGCGATAACTTTGTTTCAGAAATAGTTTTGAAAACTTTACAGTTTGACTAGAGACAAGGGATTGCATGTAGCATGCACTGAGGAACAAGCAAAGGTGTATTTTTCAGTGCAGAGGAAGGCTTAGTTGCATGCATGCATGATAATAAGCAAATTTAATCTTTGAAGCATTAGTTCAATACTGCCCATAATCTGACCTTTCACAATAACTGAATCACGTGTTTTGTGATTATTCTTGCAATATACATTACACACACACACACACACACACACAGTTGAGTGCTCAACCCCCGCAAGCACAACTAGATGAGAAAGAATTACTGTATTACTCAATAAATGTTTATATGTTGAGTACACACCCACACTTACACACACACACGAGAAGATAACAATTAACCGGCATATTTTATTTGTTATTATTTGTTTAAATACTAGGGGGAGGGGGGGTACCAGGAGTTACCCAGGTCAGTCTGTCTCATCTCTGTCTATCTTCACTTATCGTAATTATCTTCTTATCTATTTCCCTAGCTCTCCATCTCCCCCTTTTTCGTCCTGCCCCTTTCCCCCTCCTGCTTACTCCCCCCCCCCTCAAGAAGCACTGAAATAAATGTCTCAAATGCTTTGCTTTTATTTCACTTTTCGTTGTTCATTTTTTCTTTCCAGTGACACATCCATGGCAATCACCTGCCATATGTTGCACTTGACTTCATTGAAATGACATAAGGGTCTTTATAATTTATAACAATTCTTAAAGCATTTTATTTAGACCTACCCCTGATAAGCCTATGTCCGTTCCGTACGACAGACCATTCCTCCCTGCATATCTGGGTGAGGCTAGCACCAAGGGTCTAGCCTCGAACTTTGGACAGACAAACATTCTCTCTCTCAGTGTAAAAATATATACCCCTAAGCTATTACAATTCCCAAGCTAGCAAGACGTTTCTCCTGTCAATAATAACTTACTCCTGCAACAATCCCTTAAGAACCATGTTAGTGCCACTGCCTGTAATGATGCCAGTGCCACCGAGGTCTGCAGCATACATCACTGACATCAAGAGCACCACCTTAGTATCCTTGTAGAGTGTGTCCGCCTCAGTCGCGTCTGGTCCATGGGCACTGCTCGCTCGTCTGGCACTACTGACAGGAAAAGGCACTCTAGTCATGGTCGCTTTACCGTCCAGTTCCTCCTCAGGAATCGTATGAGCACGTTGGTGCCAAGCAGTCTCGTCTTCCTTGTCCTCACTAAGTCTTCCAGTGAAAGTAAACAGTAGTAACATGCTTTATTATAATGCAATAGTTTGAGCCCTTTAATATAGGTTGTTATCATGCAGGTGCGTCTTAAGCATAGTCTTTCATAAACCCAAGCCCGCAGAGCTCTCAAATAGTCTTCAAACCTGCGGTGAAGAAATTAAAAAGATATTAGTACAGACGTAAACAGTTTTGGTGTCTGTAGTATATCCCATATTTGGTCATGCGATAGTAGAGAATGATCCAAAATCACCGCCACCAGTGCACCTGTGAAGCAATTAACCTCTGGAAACACCTCCACCAGTGCACCTGTGAAGCAATTAACCTCTGGAAACACCTCCACCAGTGCACCTGTGAAGCAATTAACCTCTGGAAACACCTCCACCAGTGCACCTGTGAAGCAATTAACCTCTGGAAACACCTCCACCAGTGCACCTGTGAAGCAATCAACCTCTGGAAACACCGCCACCAGTGCACCTGTGAAGCAATCAACCTCTGGAAACCGCCGAAGGAAAATTTGCAGTTAATTTGAAAACATATCGCTGTTTTCTTACCAAGACTCACCAGTGGATTAATTTCATTCTTTGGATATCCCAAAAGAACTTTCCTGCAAGATAATACCAGCAAAGCTTCCCATGAACATGCAGCAGGCTAAAGTAGCCTTCATGCAGCAACTGTGCTTGATGTTGCTGTGTTGCGTTCAGCAACGTCAAGTCCACTTAGAGAAGAATGAGCAGTGTAGCAGCCTCTAGCTATCCGCAGTCTTACAGCCAAGATGTAGGAGATCCCCAATGTGAAATTATCCGATTAATTATTCTTAATCCAATATTTAAATGAAGTTGCTTCAAAAAATGTTAACAATAGAAGTGAAAAGTTGCGAAAAGTATATTTTTAATAACCGGAACTTTTCTCATTGGCCTCGGGTGGTGTAGTGATTGGAGTTTATATGTTGAAGCAAATGTCAGTAACCTGGCAAGGACGCCCTTTATGACCAGGTTGGGCCCGGTGCCTGTGAGGGAGCCAGTGCCACCCAGGTTGGCAGAGTAGGCGGTAGCCAAGAAGCACATGTCCCTGAGGGCGCGACACGACTCGTTGGGAGGTAAGGTGGTCAGGCCAGTGTTGTCCGCGTCCTTAGACGTCATATCCACCTTCTTCACACTCACTTGCTCCAAGTTGCCATTCTTGCACTCGCTGTCAAGATGAACACTTTCAGAACATTATCAGCGATTAGTTTGTTAGCCCGAATCACTCCATCTGCCTCGGTGAATCTAAACTACTTTCTGTAACTGGACAAAACATGTAACAAGATAAATGTGCAATAATTATAAAGACTGTTGCAATTAAACAAAGTCTTGTTACCAAATTGAAGAAAATCAATAATTTGGGGGCTTTTGGTATACACATATTGACACCACTGTTGAAGTGAACAAGCGCTGACCTAGAAATAAAGGCATGAATGATTACCTAACCAAAATTACTAAATTATTTCTTGTCAATGAAACATCCTGGAATTTCGAGTGGTTGTAGCACTGCTCCTCTGATGGCGTGTGACGCGTCAACAAAACAAGTGAATACAGTCACGTGGAGCGTCAGTTCCGTCTGCATGTTGGAAGGAAAATAACAGCTGAACCAACCTGTCCTATAACAAATTTCGTCTGAATTTGGCAGTTTGCCCGTACGACCGAAAATGGACATAATTTAAAAATGAAAAATAATTGAAAATAAATTTTGCATTTCTTTTTCTTCTCCACAACAGCAAGTTAAGGGTCCTCTGATAGGTTAGGAGGGCAAGAAATGCTTCTTAAGTTTCAAAACGTCACGAAAACCGTTAACTGAAAGTTTCCTCTCTTAACCTTTCCGAGTAAGCCGGAAGACTCAAACAGAAAACGGGACAGTACGTCACTTTCGTGAGCCGATTTCATTTCAAATTACATTTATTTTTGGCCATAGCGCGCATACGAGCGAAAAGCAACGTTATTTTAAGAGGACGAGTTGGTTGCTAACCTATAGAATACAGTGAATCATCGTCGACCGTGATCAAGTGCTCAGTTTACTTTGTGGGTTACAAGCTTGACTGGCTGGGAAAGTCATCTGACCTACACAACATATTCTTGTACACATTTAAACTTCTATATTAAATGCAGACGAGGAGTCACAATATCGTGGCTGAAATATGTTGACCAAACCACACACTAGAAAGTGAAGGGACGACGACGTTTCGGTCCGCCCAGGACCATTCTCAAGTCGATCTTCTATATTAAATGTTGATAATATTAGAATCTAAAAGCTAAAAATAAGAACAGCCATGCTAGGAAGATAACGTAAGATAAAACACAACGCTTCCCAGTGTTGTTTCTTGTGAGCATCCCAAACATCTCCTCAGAGTTGTGATAGAAAGACCCACTTTTAAAATATATATACCGTAGTGAAACAGGTCTACTGCTTTGTGCTGTTGCTCTTCAATGACAACTGAAACTAGATTTCAAAGGATAAACCTTTCCACAGCTATCCTTTAGGCAACCTAGTAAAGCCGTGTCTTGACATGTAATATGAACACTATATGAACCCCAGAGCGCTGCTGCACATCAAAATATACACACATTAATGAATTAATAAACACAAAGAAAAGCCCTTCCCAACTAGTGAGAAGACCTCTACTATACGATAAATATTTACATACCGAAACCCATACAAAAAGTTGACATAGCTAATATCAAAAGGTACACACAAAAATCACAATAGCGTGATGCATCAAATGAACCAATCCACAAAGGCCGTGACGAGGATTCGAACCTGCGTCCGGGAGCATCCCAGACGCTGCCTTAATTGACTGAGCTACGACAAAAATCGTAGTCGACTGTCGTAGCTCAGTTGATTAAGGCAGCGTCTGGGATGCTCCCGGACGCAGGTTCGAATCCTCGCCACGGCCCTTGTTGATTTGTTCATCAGAAGGTAGTCACCTCCGAAACATTTTATAATTTAAACATTTCAATATATAACCCTTACCTGGGGTCCCGCTTTTGGACAGAAGGAGCCAGCTCCATCTGGCTCTGGTGAGGAGGATACACACTGAGGTCCATGAATTCTTTATCAGTCTCGTCTTCATCACTCTGTCCCTGTAAACAGAAAGACGGGCGTGTACTCACCTATTTGTGCTTGCGGGGGTTGAGCTCTGGCTCTTTAGTCCCGCCTCTCAACTGTCAATCAACTGGTGTACAGGTTCCTGAGCCTACTGGGCTCTATCATATCTACACTTGAAACTGTGTATGGAGTCAGCCTCAGTCGTGTGTGTGTGGCCTGAGGCTGACTGGGGTGAGGTCATAGGTTGAGCACACACTGACGACACCTGTAACGGTGAAGCTATAGAACACAACGGTAAGCTAAGTGAGATAACAGTGAGACCAGAGATAACAACAGTGAGATACCATAACAGTGAGGTCAGAGATAACACCAGTGAGGTCAGAGATAACACAACAGTGAGATAACAACAGTGAGGGCAGAGATAACAATGAGGTCAGAGAGATAACACAACAGTGAGGTCAGAGATAACACAACAGTGAGGTCAGAGATAACACAACAGTCAGAGATAACACAACAGTGAGGTCAGAGATAACACAACAGTGAGATAATATAACAATGAGGCCATAGATAACACAACAGTAAGCTCAGAGTGATAACACAACAGTGAGATAACATAACAGTGAGGCCATAGATAACACAACAGTGAGCTCAGAGAGATAACATAACAGTGAGGCCAGAGATAACAGTGAGGTCAGAGGGATAACACAACAGTGAGGTCAGATGGATAACACAACAGTGAGGCCAGAGATAACAGTGAGGTCAGAGTGATAACACAACAGTAAGACCAGAAAGATAACACAACAATGAGGCTCTCAGTAAATTTTGTAGAGTTAAAATTTACTGAGAGCCAGAGAAGAGACCAGACAATGTATTAATAATTACTGCGTAACAGTGGAAGAACTAACTTTAAGACTAACAAGCAATAATACACATAACAGCTATCTTGTCGGGGTCGTGTATCATAAACACAGCTGACCACTGAAGATGTAAACAAACACTAGAGTTAATTCTCAGTGTAAATACGCAGTTTGGATTTGTCATTGACTAAAGTATACTTGAGAGATGGAATCGAGGTCAATTATTTCCCCTAATGTCCTTGGCAGTCAGCAAGATCATATGTTTTAATCATTAGCAGGTATATTGATCATTAAGACCATCATAAGACCTTCAAGTTACCTTGAAGTAACTTTAAGGTAAGCTGATCAACTTGACGCTCCTAGGCCGTGGTAAACCCAAGCAGTTTACCAAACCCTATAAAAGATTCCTCCAGTTTACGTGGCGAAAATATAGTTGTGAGATAAGCTGGAAAAAATATTAAAAAAAAAAATAAGTAAAATCCCAAGGGGTAAGTCTTATGGAATAAGAGAGAATAATGGAAGAATATTATTGAGAATATTTTGGAAGAATTTTGTCCATAATATTATGGAAGAATATGGACAAATATTTTCCATAATATTATGGAAGAATATGGACAAATATTTTCCATAATATTATGGAAGAATGTTGTCCATAATATTATGGAAGAATATTTTCCATAATATTATGGAAGAATATTGTCCATAATATTATGGAAGAATATTGTCCATAATATTATGGAAGAATATTGTCCATAATATTATGGAAGAATATTGTCCATAATATTATGGAAGAATATTGTCAATAATATTATGGAAGAATATTGAACATAATATTATGGAAGAATATTATGGAAGAATATTGTCAATATTATGGAAGAATATTGTCCATAATATTATGGAAGAATATTGTCCATAATATTATGGAAGAATATTGTCAATAATATTATGGAAGAATATCGAACATAATATTATGGAAGAATATTGTCAATATTATGGAAGAATATTGTCCATAATATTATGGAAGAATATTGTCCATAATATTATGGAAGAATATTGTCCATAATATTATGGAAGAATATTGAACATAATATTATGGACAATATTAACGGGTGGAGGGAGGAGACGAAGTGTCGTGACAGCTGTCAAAAGGTCAATAATAACCTGTGATGTTATGACAACAATGTATTTACAATTAAGGGATCGGTTAGATAACCATTACTGAATGAGGCGATATTCTTGGAATCGGTTCAGGTGACACATAACAAAAGTGAAGTTAATCTCAAATTAACAGTACAGAAATTGCTGAATGGCAGGCCGGAACTACACTACAATAATAATAATAATAATAATAATAATAATAATTTTATTTAGGAAGATGACGCAAAACAATAAACACTACACTGAGATGACGCAACACTACACTAAGATGACGCAACACTACACTGAGATGACGCAACACAATAAACACTACACTGAGATGACGCAACAACATATACGCAACACCCGGGTGATGCAGCACAATGTACATTACGCTGTGATGATGCATGACAATAACAAAATCTGCACATATCTATTAGAGAAAAATGTAGTCCACAGAGGGAGGGGAGCACATCCTAGGCTGCTGGGAGCTGGGCGCCAACTGACGAGGACATTTTGTTGATGACAACAAACAAGTGTGTGATGAATATGATCAACAGCTCGTATATGCTTCTCGTTGTTGGCAACTGCAAGAAACTTTTGCAAGAACATTCTGCAGCGTAAATTTGCAGCTGACAATATTTCCTTGTTCTGCGCTCTCTTAAATCATATACACTGATGGTTCCCTACACCGCCCCACGGGTGCAGCTGGAAGTGCAGTTGTCCTGACAATGGCCGATGGCTTATATTTTGAGTGGGAAGTCCGTATAAACAACTGGGCCTCTGCCCTTCAGACCGAACTATTTGCGGTAGCTCCAAGAGTTGGCATACAAGACACAATAAAGAGAATGGCATCGCCAAGAGAAGCCGCAGACAGGAACTTGATTTCTTCATGCCCAAAACTCCTGCATTCGCTTGGGATCGCAATACTGTATATCCATAGAAGAAAGGTGGACAGCTGTTGTGAGACTTCACGGGAATCCTGCCCTGGCTGATACAGTTATCTCCTTCCAAATTGGCCAATTATGTGTTGCAGCTAACCACAGGAAAGAAGTCATATACAACAAGTGTAGGCAACTGGGTCATTGGGACACATTTTTATCCCATGCCATCTGACACCCTCTTCCGATGGATCGTGTCATATGGACTTCCTCAAAGAATTGGTTTTAGCCTCATTGACACTACCAAAGACCCAAGGGCTACCAGTTTCCTGTTCAGCGCCTCAGTGTTTCGAGCCAGAGGCAAAACGTGTGCCGTGTCGCCGGCTCCTGCCCGGAATCTGAGACGATCCAGGAGATTCTTAACCTTTGACCATTTAATGTAATCAGCAACATGTAGCTTTTCAAACTGTAAAAAATATATATGTAAAAAAATACACTTTGTTAAAAGATATAACAAACTTTACAAAAAAAAAGCTAGAAAAAGCCGGGTAGGGAAAAAGGTACAGTGTATAAAGTTGGTGTAAATAATAACTGAAAGAGAACTTCCAACTATGAGTAACACAGCTGACAAAATGACAGACTTTACAGCTAAGAATTTTATTAATAGAATGACAGAAACAATGATCATTGATGACCAAACCACAACTCACAAGTTGCAGAAGCAACGACGTTTCGGTCCGTCTTGGACCATTATCAAGTCGTGTATCAAGACACGACTTGATAATGGTCCAGGATGGACCGAAACATTGCTTCTCCATCTTCCGTGCCGTGGTCTGATCATTATTTCTTCAGCAACGTTATTGTGACTAATCGTCTGAAAACAATGATCACTGTCTACATGACATAAGCAAAGTTCACTGTTTCCCGAGTACACGAAAAAGCACAAGGTAAACTGCTTCCATTAACAAAGCAGCTGTTTGTAAGTTTAAGAACCTAGCTTTTGTGGGCAAAGTAATTCACCAACGAGATATAAAGAGCTGAAAGTAAAAATGCAAACAGACTAACTATATTCAGCTGTGCCAGAATGGTCATCATCAGACAACTGTGGTAACACACTTACCGCATACAACTCCACCAAGATGGCGTCCACTATGGGCACCATCATGGCTGTGGTGGCTGTGTTGGAAATCCACATGGATAAGAACATTGTTGTCAACATGAACCCCGCCATCAGCCTGCGTGGTGATTGACCTGAAATGTCATCCAAAGATTTTTCAATAAGTCAAGCCCAACCTACAGAGTAATCCTTCATATTTTACACCACGCCAGTATCCTTTTCGTTATAAATAAGAGCTTTACGTTCCTCCACAGTTCCTAGCCTCTTGTGTAGTTAGGAAACAGCTTGTGGATGTGTGGCAGTACTCATCAGTGACGGGGTTTCATGTCCTGGTCAGTTTACAACGTGAGCCAATTTGAAAACTGGGAAGTGATTTTTGATGAGTCACTTGAGAACTGAATTATGAAGACTATTCTATCCTATTGGAATTACCTATCCTATCGATTAAGAATATGTTCGGTAATGGCTTATGTGTGCTATTTAGATTTAGGCTCATTTTGTGATGTATTACATAGATACAAAAAGAACACGGGAGGGGGGGGGGGGGTAGAAATAGCCTAAGCTACTCAATCCTTTTGAGATGTATTTTACTGTCTCAATAAACGTACTTGAACAAAAAGAACAACTACATCTGTTATTATTATATTATGTCATTGGGGCCTAATATAATAATAACCTGCTGACCTAGGGGGGAGGGGAACCAGCTGCTTGGGTAACAGCTTCTCCATGCCAACCTACCCTAGCTTTGCGCCCTGGAGAGGCTACTCCTAACCGCCAACCAGAGCGCAGCTCTATATTCTCCTGAGACTGATGGATGCTTACTACTATGTCTGATACATTATCCTAATTTATCTATATTTATAAAATTTAATGTCAGTGTCTGTCCGAGGCTTAAACCAGACACTTGGAGCTAGCCTCACCCAGCTTTGCATTGAGGTTGCTCTGAGGTACGTGCTTAACATGAACTAGGTTGAGTGTTTTAAGGAGTTTCATTATTGCTGGCAGAGGCGGCTAGTTTAGTGTGTTCCCCATACTCACCTTGTGAGCGGTAGCACAAAAAAAAAGGATTACAGTGGGTACAAAAAAATCTGTTTTAGGGCTATGGTGAACTTCAGACTTCAGACAATTTTGACGCAGTGCTTGGATTTAGATGTCGAAATTATCGTTCAGGTCAGGGGCTTGCATCTTGGCAGCAAAATTATTTGCCATTAGGCTAGCTTTCTCTTGATTGTTGGTTGCAAGAGTTTCATCCCTCTGGTTAAGAGGCGGGATTGTGTCCTCAAATGAGTACACCTGCTGACCTTTAACTAGCGACCGCCATTCTTTGGGTCCTACTCTTCTGGATGCAAATTTTATTTTTGAGTTTCTGATTCCCATCTGGGTATAGATTTTGAGCCTCTTTCAATATAAGACAAGATCGCCTGTGAATGTTCCTGATGTGACACTTTTAGATCTCCTCCAGACCTTGTTTATAGCTTCGCCTGCCACCCGGCCACCACAACCAAACCATAGTTGATCAGGAGGCTTGGTCACGTACTTCAAGCTAGGAATGTACCTGTGCTGGAGATCCAGTATATGCAACTGTGAAGGCGTTTGTTTGGCTTCACACTT
>NC_091166.1:34236629-34496629 GCF_040958095.1 Procambarus clarkii
AGTTAGCATATTAGCCAAGACCACAGGCTCGACTCCCTATTTATATTACATTTAAATGTGACTGTAGAACAGTCAGCATATGACCCAGGCTTCCATGCAGGTCTCTCATCTAGGCTATTTTTGTTGTTATATTCCCGGCTTTGCCGCAATCATGTTAATCATACGCTCTAGGTTCAGATTTTCTTCTTGTTTTGCAAGAGCACTGCTTAAAATCTTGTGAAATTGAAAACCTCTCTAGATTTTACCTGAAGGCCACTAACCCAACTGGCCTTGACGAGGACAGGTAGCCGGTGGCTTGTCGAAGGTCACCCCCCATTTTTTGATAGTTCTCTTTTACACTGCCAGCATTGACATGTCTGATGAATGGTCAGGCCCTGGAAGAACGTATGGTGGTAGTGCTATCCTGTGCCATAACATGCAATGTCGAGATCATGTTCAATACTATATCAGGGCGAATTACTACTCCATTTATCTTTAGTGGTACTCAACAGTATTTGATCGAACACACCACACAATCGTGTGTGTGTGTGTGTGTCTTGTTTCACCACACAACTGTGCAAATGTGCCTGGAGATGTACCATCAGAAATATCTCAGTTGGCTAATTCATATCATGATGTTAACGTCAGGGGGAGTGACTTTAACACCTATTTTTTCTCGGCAAGATACTGTACATATTCAAATACGTTTAATACGTCCATGGATGCTGAAAATGTACCTAATCCTGCTATCAGTAATGACTTTAATATAAAGTGTAAACTAACCCAACTATAAATGTACAAACATATATGAATGAAGTTCCAGGCTGATGATTATTATTTGTCGATTAAACGGTACAATATTTACAATGTCATTATAGGATAAAATATAAATGAATAAACAAAATAATTTCGAAATATTTTTAATTTGGTGGAAAATTGTTTGACCAATCAACAACAACACAGAGCAATTTACAAAATAATGATTACACAATTCATTATAATCTGTTGATCCAAACAGTGTAATAGTTTATAATAAAAATATATTTTTCTAACAACAATATAATTTTGGTTCGGTATTATATAAATGTTATTAAACTTATTTACACTGAGAGTGAAGGTAATTGTCACAATGTTTATTACAGTGCAAACACCACAAAACTCCTAACAAATGCCTCAAAACATGTAAAATAACGTTTCGCAATACAAACGTCACTGATATACAATATACTAAAGAATTTTTTTTACCTAAATGAAACAATCAAACTAAATTGTATTTTGCTCAGTATAAAAACATAATAAATATATATTTGGGTTATAATGACAAAAAAAAGAAGCCTATGTACAATATATTTAAGATTTTTTTCTATCCAATAATAAATTATGCAGAAAATAATTCATGCCCAGCTGATAGGAACAGTTAACACATATTTGGGTTTTCAGGACGGTCAGGTCACATCTGCTTTCAGGGGGCAACACCCGCAAAATTAAAAGTGGTTTAATTTAAATTAATTTTTGGGAGCAGAATAGAAATGTTAAGACCTACTGATGAAAGTTTCGGCCCCGTAAAGTATATATTAGAGACAACAACAATTAAAAAAAATCAAATGCAATTTAATCCCATTACATATATCTAAGCTATCGCAATAGGTTCTACTCTTGATTTTGTAAAAAAAAAAACTAATATTCAGAATATGTCTAGTTGCTGTAAAAAATAAATTTCATGGGCCATCGCCCCCCCCCCTCCCACCAGTTATGTAACAAATTACTCATTTAAAAATGTCTAACTAGCATTTCTGCGTTAATTTAATTTCTATTTTTATAAATTGCAGAGCTAGGACATTTTCACATATGTAGGATTGATGAGAGTTGCTTGGAAATTGCACTGGCAAATAGAATTTGAAGTTATATAAAATTACCCGGTACCTAGCAAAATGAATGTTAAATATTCCAGCAATATTTTGGGGCACTACTAATCTACTGATTTCCTTACAACTTCCCATACTTACTGCTGGGGATGTGTACTATAACATGTCAAAGTTTCAGCCAAATATTCTTAAAACAAAAGAAAAACAACAAAAATTCCCCTCCCCCCCCCCCCCAAAAAAAAAAAAAAAAATCGAATGTATTTATTTGTATATTTCCATATTAAATAGTTTTAACATATGACACTGCAATATATTTGATATCCAATGACATTATTAGCCCTGTTGTATAATTTATTGAACTGTAGTTAGATGTTTGCAATATCATTATTACAAAACACTTGTTCGACTCTTATTGTAGCAAATTTTCTATGCCTGCAAAATGTGATTATTTGGCTTAAAATCCATAATACCTCTGTACCACATAATCTGTCATCGTGAATATCTGAGTAATATTAGTGAGGTGAAATTACACTTTAGACATATAGGGGAGTGTGACATTTTTCGTAGTGGGGAAAGTTAATGTTTTAGGATATTGAATTTTCTGTAATATTATTTCTCAGCTAACGTAATGTTGAGTTTACCTTGCATGCTACAAATATACAATAGACATTCACCATTAATACAGAATATAAATAAACGAGGTTTATAGGGAAATACAAATTGTTCATCAATGATGAAGTGCAATAGTGAGAGCAAAATTGGAGCTGGTGAGACGTTGACCTTATATATATATATATATATATATATATATATATATATATATATATATATATATATATATATATATATATATTCATTATATATATATATATATATATATATATATATATATATATATATATATATATATATATATATATATATATATATATATATATATATATATATATATATATATATATATCGAACACCTCCCCCCCCAACCTACGCTTCCCTCCAGGTAGGCAACACTACCTGGAGGGAAACGCCCCCACCACCTGCAGGGGAACTTCCACACCATCTGCAGGGGAACTCCCTCACCATCTGCGGGGAAACGCCCCCACCACCTGCAGGTGGAATACCAGCACCATCTGCATGGGTAAGGCCTCATGGCCTCAAGATAACAACATAAGACATCTTCAAACAAGATATCAAGAAACTGATGTTTGGTGGCTCACTTGTCAAAGATTTCTTGGAGGGAATTTTCTCAACGAACACTTGCTGCCAGAAATTTAGCCATAGATTAGGTAGAGAGAGTAGTAGTAATGAGCTACAGTATATATATAATATGATTATTTAAATATATCATTTAAAATTTCCAAATTCTTTACCAACTTTTTATAAATTTTGTATTAAAAATAATTATGTAAAACGTCAATCAAGTCATTAATCTAAAATTGCTAGCTCTCAAAACCTATAACGTTTTAAATTGTTTTGACTCAACTTAAAAATTCATAATTTTGTAGTCTCCATTCCTTAAGCAGTTGTGACACATGCAACTATAAAAGTCTATTATAACTATTGTATGTGGTCCCTATCCCTTGAGCCGTTGCAACACGTACAACTATAAAGGGAGTCTATTATAACTATGGGGTCAATACCGTCACTACAGTAAAGTTGTTGAGTTGGTCCATGAAGGCATAGTGTTGAGATCAAACATGTACACGCCCAAAGTGTTGATCATCACGTTGATTACAATGATGCAGATAATGTTCATCACTATACCCGCATACATCTGTTGAACATTATACCACCTTTAGTCTAACAACACAATCATATACATTCAAGTATTTCAATATACAGTATTATACAAATCATCCTCTTGTTTTGATAGTACTTTTTGTAACTGTGGACCATCGTACATATATTGACGTAACGGACCATTAGATAAAATTTGTTACTATTCACTTTAGAGACTGGAAAAAATAAAGCCAAAAACCAAACTTAAATAATCCTCGGTCTAGTATAGTACTAGTATGTATATTAGTATTATAATACTAATGTATTATATTTGGTCTCAGTGTGTATTAGGCCTAGGGTGGTTAGATTAGGTTATGTTAGTTTTATTAGCAACATAAATACAAAACCTTTTCCAGTTTGTCCAAATTCAACAGTACCAAATTGTACTTTCTAATTGTCCATTACGTCAATATATGTACGTTGGTCCACATCGTTACTATAAGTACTATCTAAAGAGGAGAATGGGCTGGTATTATATAGCAAAGAATTTAGAATACAAGACAATAATCACTACAAACTGTAGTTATAAAAAGAAAACTGACTTACCATCTGCGTAGTCTTCATGTTTGCTGCCCCAAACACTATGGCATTAGGGGGAGTAGCAACTGGCAGCATGAAAGCATAGGAACAGCATATAGTAGCTGGTAGCATCAGATAGATTGGATTTACCTGTATGTTTAATGCCTGTAAACAAGATAAAAATTTATTTTGGACAATCAAAAAAGATTAATCTCAATTTAACTTTAAGAAATATAGGTTCAATAATGCTCGGGAATTAATGGAGCATAAGTGCGAAGAAAAGTGTTCAAGGAAAAGGCGTTTCATAACCATAGGAGAGGAAGAAGAATTTACCATGTGGGTCAAGATCTTGCAAAACTTTCCAAGTCAGACCCTGTATGAGGGAAAGATGGAATGATACGAGGAGAGGTACTGCTAGCATGATCCGTACAGAAAAAGGAAAGTGGTGAAAGGGAAGAGGGGCCCATATTAGGGATAAGAGTCAAAAGCACGACATAAGCAAGAGAGAATGTTGCAGGGACCGCGCAAGGTAACGAAGGCAGTAATGATCACGACGATACTGTAGAGACAAGACTCTAGTTTCAGCACACAGCCTCAGGGTAGGGGATGAACAAAAGGCACCAGAGCTGAGGCGTAGAAGAAATTAACACGTGATGAATAACGTGACACTGTCGACCACGAAGGAAATAAATACATCTTCGATCCTCCTGAAGATGTATTGATTAACATGAAAGTACTTAAGGAATTTCCTGTCTTATTTTTCTTTGTGGTCGACAGTGTCATATATACGTTTCGTATATGTATCAACAGTTCCTGTTGATACATTTTGAATGTTAGTGTTTAAAAGAAACATAGGATGGAAGAAACTTAAATTGGAAGACTACTCAAAAGACATCAGGTTGCAACAGAATATGTTAGGCAATCGTGGACATTAAGAAACAAAATACAGATGTAATCATAATATACAAAACTTTGCAATGAAACTTCAGCTGTATAAATGAGTGTTCTTTGGCAGTAAGCTATTAAGAGGAACGGAGTTACCTAGCTGAGGTTTCAATGCAAAAGTTACTGTTGAGGAGGCTTAAATATTGATTGTTCCAGTCACTTACCAACTCATTCAGAACTGGAAGCAGTATAGAAGCTGTGGCAGTGTTGGAGGCAACTTCTGTTAGCATGGCAGTTGAGAAAGTTACAATCATCACGATGTACACACTGTGTAAACCATTTAAACCTTTTAGCGACTCTCCCATCCACTGGGATAAACCGGACACCTTAGCGCCCTCAGCCATGGCAAAGCCTCCGCCCAGCAGGAGCACCACGCCCCAAGGGATCTTTTCCTGCACAACTTTCCACGTCAGGCAGGAGTTGTTGTCCACGCGCTTGGGCTCTGTGCAAGAATACCAAGTCCACATACTTTAGGCAGGTGCAATAAATTGGCATGAAGCAAAAGAACATTGTTCATATATATATATATATTATTCCATCATGAAAAATTTGCTGGACAAATCAATTAAGCATATTTTATTTGTTTATTTTATTTATTTCATTTATTTATATACAAGAAGGAACAATAGGATTGTGGGAGAAAATAACACTGGTGTTCTTACATTCTTACAAAGCCACTAACACGCACAGCGTTTTCTGCTAGTCCTTAATCTACACAGATAAGTTTATTCAGATGTTCACTGTAGCAAAATTTGAGTTTAACATAATATATAGAGTACATATAAATTAATGGAAATTATTACACTCTTAAAGTTGCATGGATTAAGTACTAATATTTGGAGGAGTGGGTAGCACAAAACACAGTGCGAGTTTGAAGCACAAAGTAAGAAACTATGAGGATGAAATTAAATACTTTTTGGTTGTACTTTTGAATAAGGCATAGGTTGGACATTTATTGTAATTCATTAGGGAGTGAGTTCCATAGACTGGGTCCTTTTCTTTGCATGGAGTGTTTGCACAGATTTAGTTTGACTCTGAGGATATCAAAGATATTTATTTCTGGTGTGATGCTCATGGGTACTATTACATCTGTCAAGGAAGAGTTTCAGATCAGGATTAGCATTTAGGAACAAGGTTTCGATGCCATTTTTATGATGATCCATTACATAATCCTTTACATATGGATGCTATTTTCTCAGGAACTTGATAAAAAGTTTCTCAGAAACTTGTCATCAAGTTTCAAAACTTGATTATCAAGTTTGAAACAAAAACGTAACGGTCCAGGTAGTATAGCCGGGTTCGTTCTCGACTCACAATCGAGAATTCGGGATTCGAATCCCAGTGGGACAGAAATAGGTGAGCGTGTTAATTCCTATCACCTAATGCCCCTGTCCACCTAAAAGTAAATAGATACCCAAGAGTTAGTGAGCTTGTTGTGGAATTGCATCCCGGGGAGATCCTTGGAGGAGAGGGAGGCCTCGATAAAAGCCTAACATGTACTCTACGTATATACAAACTGGCTGCCTGTCCCCCCACACAATAAATTATTAATCATTTCATTAAAAAGGCAGCAGGGGATTCAAAAGAAGTCATAAGCCAGTAAGACATACCATCTGGTTTGCTAAAGCACCAGAAGTTGAGGTTCGCAGGCAGAGCAAACAACAGGAAGACTATGAACATTGCAGGCGTTGCATCATCCACCTCCCTGCAACAGTATTTCAGTTCAATACATTTACCTGAATTTACCTGTGGGCCACTATCTAGTGGCCTCGACGAGAACAGGAAGCTGGCAGCTTGTCAAATGTCTCCAACCCCCATTTGTCCTATGATTTTATCAAGTAAACAAGAAAATAATATGAAAATATTTAACAAATTCCTTCTTCTAACTTGGAGTTCTACAGAAGTTACTCTATGAGAGAATTTTTAATATATATAAAGCTTACCGTTCCTTCACTTCAGACTCAAGGTGGATCAACAAGACTAGATTATCACTAAAAAAGCAAATCGCACAGCAACAGCCCGACACACCAACAGCCTCACACAACAACAGCCTCACACAACAACAGCCCCACACAACAACAACCCCACACAAGCCCCACACAACAACAGCCTCACACAACAACAGCCCCACACAACAACAGCCTCACACAAAAAGTCTCACGCAGGAATAGCTTCACCTACCAACCACCCCACACATAAACAGCCCTACGTAACACCGCTCTTCCTATCAATAATAATAGGTGTCATATTCACACCTAAACAGGTTAAACGGTCCAAGGTATCCTTTAGGTAAATTTAGGTAGTGCTGGAACATGCATTTATTGTGCAAATTTGAATTTTGTTAATTTCCGGGGAGAGCCTAGTCTGAATTTTTTTTATTTGGCTTCCGGTAGTGTCATTGCCTCATAAGAGATTTTCGTGTGTAAAAAGATCAAAGTCCAGATGACACGGATGCAGGACTGTGACTTGATTGGCTAAGATTCACACCGGTACGCTACTCACCGGTATTTTACTTGAGGTTAATTGTCTCAAGAGAAACTGCGAGCTAGTTTATTGGCCTAGGGACCTTTTCAGGGTTGCCGAACCTGGTACTTTCGTACAATATTTGGTACATTTTTTGCTACTTGGTACTTTTAAGTTCTAAGCGTTGATAATTTGGTAATTTTTCTATATAATTTTCCTAGTTTGATAAAAACTCAAGATATAAACTTTGAAATATTCGAATACAACAACAATAATCATTATTTATTAATTTCCCAATTCTCATTTATAAGTTTCATTACATAAGTGCCTGTGATACTTGTTGTGCTAATCTGTAGTGGTATTTGACAAGAACTTGTGTCAAAGTGTTATTGGCCTCGTTTGATGTCAACACTAGTGAGGGCAGTCACGCTGCTACACTGACCAGTCACCGTCGCACTTCCTTAAGAGGCGGTCGTTTCTTGTGAGGTGGTTATATTTGTGATAAAATAAGCCCCATTTCGCGAGCACATCGTTAATAGTAAGAGACCAGAATAGAACGTTTTACAAATACCGTGAATGTGAAATAGAAGGGAGTACTACACATAGAAAGCACTCTAAAAGAGAAAACACATTAAAAATACGAATTTAGTACATCGACCTTCAAAACTGATCAAATATAATTCTTATTTGTATGTTAAATTGCGTTAGGTTATATTGTATGTAACCAGCAACGCTATTTCAAGTGATTTGATGGAAGAGGGAGTGTGGCTCAGGTCAAGTGAGGTGCCGGCTACCACGGTGATATTATGTCTACTGATATTGAGTGCTAAACTATGTTCTAGGGCCACTAATCCTCCAGTGCAAGAAGTCAAGGCGACAGCCGACCAGTTGTCACGATTTCCTTTCAGTGACAGTAGGTCAAGTTTACCTGCAGTGGGCATTTTATATGGTTTTTAGCCACAAGGTTTAAGGAGTGCCACGAAATCATCGCTATACGTGGTTGCCAAGGATTGTAGTGGCGTTTATAGACCAGTGCATGAGTCAAGGAGGCGAAGACGGAAGACTTCAGAGTCAAGAGGAAGTCACACACTCGTGGTATTGCCAGGAAATCGGTAGGAAGGGCAGTGAGCAGCCATGTGACACCAGGAATTCCGCACCAGCTGGGGCCAGATTCACGAAGCAATTACGCAAGTACTTACGAACCTACACATCTTTTCTCAATCTTGACGGCTTTGGTTATATTTATTAAACAGTTTACAAGCATGAAAACTTCCCAATTTACTGTTGTTATTGTTATAAACAGCCTCCTGGTGCTTCCGAGCTCATTAACTGTTAAATAACTCTAAACAAATCCACGAAAGATTGAGAAAAGATGTACAGGTTCTTAAGTGCTTGCGTAACTGCTTCGTGAATCTGGCAACCAGTGGAAGTGACGCACACGACCAACAAGAACTCTCCGGACGGTCGCCAGGGCTGAAGTCCACTTAAATGGTACTTTAGATGGCTAAACAACTTCCCGTCTCCCCACTGAGTTAATTCTACGGAATCAGGTGAGGATATTTTGTGTAACATTATTATTCGCTATAAATATATTTATGCATTGTGGATGAAGGAAGAGTACTAGGAGTACTTGTGTATGCATTGAGGTATGTGGTGAGGCTAGGATACTAGGGAGAGACTATGACGTATACTGCTTTAGTTTACATTTATATTTGCACTAGTTATATTATTGATCAAGACTGTACCAGTTATTATTATTGATCAAGACTGCACCAGTTATTATTATTAATCAAGATTGCACTAGTTATTATTATTGATCAAGACCACCAGTTATTATTATTGATCAAGACTGCACCAGTGTTATTATTATTGATAAAGAGACAGTGATTATTTGCGCGAAGTGATTATTAATATTTGTTATAAATTTATTGTCCTCTGCGAACAAGAGTAAAGTGACGTAGTTCTGGTTTAATTCAGTTGCTGCCGCAGCCTAGTGAGTCTACAGTTTCAGGTCACTTATTTTAAGTTGAGACTATTTATATTATTGTCCCATCATTTGATTTCATTAAATGTATTTATGTAAGCAAAGTATGTCCGCACTCCTTTCTGCAATTTATGACATAAAACTGACTTACACTGCGTGAACATTATGGGAAAGATGGTATTAATGACTACAATGGTATTATGATGATGTTGGATTACGTTCGAAACAACAGCCCCAAACACCAAAAGCCCCTCACACTAGCATTCCCACACTAAATAGCCGAAGCTCAATCCCCACAAGTACAACTAGGCGAGTACACACTAACAATCCCACACACACTAACAATCCCACACACTAACAGCCCCGCTAACAGACCCACACACCAGACCCACATAGCACCCGCAAAGTTTCTAATTAATATATTTTCTGAGAGAAGAGGAAATGGGGGTAGAGGGGGAGGAGAGGGAAAGTGGTGGGGGGGGTGGGAACACGAACATGGGGACCATGTTGGTGGGGTAGGAGGGAGGAGGAAGGGGAGGATAAGAGACTCATACAGTTGTTTCAGTTCTTAATAATACATTTTCTGAGAGAATGGGGAAAATGGGGGGAGGGGGAGGACCAGGGGGATGATGGTAGAGGAGGGAAAAAGGGTGGGACGGGGTCAAGAGGGAGTGGGAGGAGGTGGAAGAAGGGAGAGTATCCAGGCACCACCTGGTACTCCTCCCCCCCTTTCCCTAGATTACCTATACGAGAGATGTCTGAATGATTGGCTTTCTGTCTATCCAAAATTGAAGGTCAGACGCCTGGGTTAGTGTAACTCAAATTAGTAGAGGGGAAGGGTCTGAGGTACGGGACAGACATAAGCTGGTCAGTGTAGGCCCAAGTTAACTTCTTTATGAAATATTTGCAATTATAAACACCCCACTGCCATTTTCAAGGAGTCAAGTGTGAAATATGGCGTGGTTAACATGAAATTGTTACTGAAAAGAAATGAAAAAGGAAGCGAGAAAGGAAAGCAAAGTATCTGAGACCTATTCATTCATTTCCGTGCTTTTTGAGGGTACTAGTAAATTTTAGTGCTTTTTGAGGGTAGCAGTAAAGAGGGGAAAGGAATTTTTGTTAACTTACACTCCAAAAGCATCTTCAAACCACTTTGCCCATCCAGGGATGAACTCTGGAGCCCTGAAGAGCCACAGCAGAACAAGAATGATGAAGAGGGTCAGCACTACAACCTCCTGGAAGGTGATGAGTCCCAGCTCGCGGTACTTGGCTAATATCAGCTGCTTCACTGCCTTCTGTCGCTCCTCTGATGGATTTTGGATCATTTTCTTCCTTTGGCCACTGAAAAATATTTTAATATGAAAATCTGGATTTTAAATTTTGATTAACATTATTAAATCTAGATGTGATTCCATAGTCAGTGAAAAGACGTTTAATAATTAACGTCTTGTAAATAATACATTCTCATAAAATAATACATTTTCATAAAATAAATAATACATTCTCATAAAATAAATAATACATTCTCATAAAATAATACATTTTCAAAATAATAAATAATTCTCATAAAACACAGCGCTGCTATACTGATATGTACAACAAGAAATAGGCATTTGAAGATTATTAAACAGTTCTAATTTGACTCTAGTGTGATTTACAAAAGAAAACATGATTATTCTGAATGGTTAATACTCAAATTCTGACATGACCCGTCCCCCTTTTATTACAAAAATAATCTAACTAGTTTGAATGGGAAGTTGTAAATGAGAGAGCAGAGAAAAGGAATGTCAAGCGAGACCTGATGACTGGTTACTTAGGTGTGCTTGGCACGTCCACTGGACTTGCAGAGACTGCATGTGGCAACACTGAGACAATCTTGCTTCAATAATGCATTTGAAAGTGTGATAATAAACCTTTTCCTGTCAGTAATGCTGCAAGACAACGTTGAAAGAAATGTGAGAAGAGTCAGGGAATCTAAGATTAATGTATTGGTTCTCAAATACACCCTAAGAATGCTCCCCTGTAGGATCCCTTCCTTCTAGTAATCAGAGGGAGAGAGAGAACTCAGACAGTAAACACTTAGTTCGAAGGAAGTTTTCAAATAAGTAATGGTATCCTTTCTCCGAGACCTCACTATCCAGGAGAAAGCGCAGGATCTAATGCTTCCACACAGTATCATCGGCCTTCACCAAGTTAAAGAAACTTGGAAGTGATGTTGTTTGGAGACATTCCTCACATGTTTAGGGTGCCAGTGGCGGAACGCATCTTCCGAAGACCACACTGGAATGGGAAAGAAACATGCCACGTTCTATATACCAGGCTAGTTGGTCACGTATCGTTTCAAGCAACTTTCATGTGCAAGAAGAGAGATGGATGGAGGAGAATAGTATTAGAGAACACCATGATCAAGAGAAAGGGTCTCTAGCTCATTCTGAGACGATTGCAAAAGTATACAAGAAAATCTTCTTGAGATATCTGCTTGCATACATTGAAAAGTGTTTGCAAGGGAGATTTCTGTCTGGAAGTCGAGGGAAATAAAGTGGAAAGGTCTCACAAGACATTATGGGCTTCAATAACAAAAATGTTAAGAATTGATAAATTTGTTTCAGTCATAAGGCAGGACAGTGACAGTTATAGGACTAACCGATAGTTTAACCAAGCATTTAAAGAAGGAAAACGAATAAGCATGAGAGCATGGTTAGCTACATTAACAAAAGAACATAAGCGACCAGATTATGATACCAGAAGGACAGTAATGAACACCCGAGTGAGAAGAGAACCCGAAATGCAATTTGAAAAAGACATTTCAGAAAGCCGCAATTAGAGGAAAGGAACAGTTAAGAAACAGGTGATCAAAATGTAACATCCATTTATGAGAATGATAAAGTGTGTGGCGAATTCAATAAGAGTTTCCATGAAATTTGACTGTAGTACAAAGAAAAGTTCCTGAACGGAGGGGAATGGAATCACACCAAGCGGCACTAGAGGACTTCAAGATAACCAGAGATAAATTACGAAGGCACTTGCTGGAGCTGGACATGGCTAAGGAAGCTGGACCACATGGAATCTCAGAGTAAAATAAAAGAAAACGGAAGTCTGATGTTAGCCACGTAATATGATATATAACAAATTATGAAGACGGGAGAACTTCCCGGGACAGTTACTGTATTGTCAATATATAAAAAGGGAGACAGACTGGGCACTGGCTGGTATTCTTACCTGAAGATGATTCAAGGTGATGTAAAAAACAACAAGAGGCAAGTAAAACCTCTGGAGGGAAGTTCCTTCATAGCAACATCAGTCATGATCATCAAACACAAAATTATAACGGGAATAGAAAGAGCAGACAAGCACAGAATATTTAGCACGGGTGGTACTGGAAGAAGGGGACACAGGTGGAAACTAAGTACTCAAATAAGTCACGTACGTATTAGTATTAATTTTGTCGGGATAGGAAACAAATTGAATACACTAAGAACAGAATGGGTGGAGAAAGACTATACACAGCTACAACTGTAGATATGACAGAGCCAAAGAGGCTCTGAAACTTGTACACCAGTCGGTTAAGGGATAAGATGCGTAACCAAAGCGTCGTAGCCCCTGCAGGTACAACTGGGGGAGGTAAGGTTTAGGTCCCCTAGTTACCTTAACCTTACCTAGGAGGTAAGGTTAAGGTCTCCTGACTTTCAAGTCAGGAGAAAGTGTCGTGCCATTACGTCTATATAGATCTTGGAAGGGGATGAGGATAAGGATTTGGGATGGGACGGGGAAAAAATGGGGGCCCTAACCACTTGGACAGTCGGGGATTGAACGTCGACGCGCAAGAAGCGAGGCTTTTGTTCTACCGTCTAGTATAGGGGGAGTACAACTAGATAAATACAAGCATACAGACTCCAGAGCACATAGCAATGGAATCACATCAGTTGCACAAGATCAGTTGCACAAGCAAGTATGTCATACATCAGAGTAGTTTTCAGAAATCTAAAAAAAAAGCTATTTACTGCACTGCACACAATCTATGGGAGATGTAGGTGGTAATTGGTGGAGATGGATCCTCCATAAGCCTCTATTTAAACCAGTATAGGACATATATTGATAAAGTTCAAATATATGCCACAAGATTGGTCACATAATAGAGAGGATTGGAGTACGAGGATATACTGAGGGATCATCATCTTACAACATTAGAGACGAGAAATGGGAGATATGATTACGACATATAAGATCGTAGAAATACTAACGAAGGTAAATAAGGGACAATATGTTTAGTAGGTGCAACATCAGAACGCGAGGCCATAGCTGGAAGTTTAAAGATGAGAAAAATAACCAAAGGGATGTAACTTAATATTTAATTAACCAAAGAGTAGTAAGTAAATGGGATGGACTTGTAGACACGAGGCTGCTGACCCAGAGGACCAAATATCAAAGGGTCAGCGATGCCAATAATAGTTCTTAATTACTATAAAACAAGAAGAATATTAATGTTAGACTTACCACAACATTCCTGAGAAGTAGAGCTGCAGCCACAGCCAGGCCAAGACCACACAGATCAACATGCCGGGAACGTTGAACAGCATCCACGAGAGAAAGTTAAGACCCGTTTGGTTCGCTGTACGAGCTGTTGGAGGCAGTGATAAGAGTTACAGGTCAAGGGTCATACCATGGCAATTGAATTCAATTTCTTTATTATGCACCCCATACCCATCCCGTGGGCGGTGGTGGAAAGGGCAACAGAGGCACATAATCAGTTCAAGAACTGAACCCCCTTTTAAAACTTTAGAACCTCCTGTGCTGAACTTTTAAATCAAATAACAATCTCTTAACGATACTTATACAATTATTAATGTTTATATATATATATATATATATATATATATATATATATATATATATATATATATATATATATATATATATATATATATAATGTCGTACCTAGTAGCCAGAACGCACTTCTCAGCCTACTATGCAAGCCCCGATTTGCCTAATAAGCCAAGTTTTCATGAATTAATTGTTTTTCGACTACCTAACCTACCTAACCTAACCTAACCTAACTTTTTCGGCTACCTAACCTAACCTATAAAGATAGGTTAGGTTAGGTAGGGTTGGTTAGGTTCGGTCATATATCTACGTTAATTTTAACTCCAATAAAAAAAATTGACCTCATACATAATAAAAAAGGTAGCTTTATCATTTCATAAGAAAAAAATTAGAGAAAATATATTAATTCAGGAAAACTTGGCTTATTAGGCAAATTTGGCCTTGCATAGTAGGCTCAGAAGTGCGTTCTGGCTACTATATATATATATATATATATATATATATACACACAATCATTTACACCATGGCACAAGTATTTACGTCATTAAATAACTTTGATGAGTAATTTTTTATCCCTTAAATTGCTTCTCTAAATCATATTAAAGGGCTAATGCGATGTTTAAATCTACAAGAACTTTGTTTACGATGTTAAGATAGGCGATAACTTTGTTTCAGAAATAGTTTTGAAAACTTTACAGTTTGACTAGAGACAAGGGATTGCATGTAGCATGCACTGAGGAACAAGCAAAGGTGTATTTTTCAGTGCAGAGGAAGGCTTAGTTGCATGCATGCATGATAATAAGCAAATTTAATCTTTGAAGCATTAGTTCAATACTGCCCATAATCTGACCTTTCACAATAACTGAATCACGTGTTTTGTGATTATTCTTGCAATATACATTACACACACACACACACACACACACAGTTGAGTGCTCAACCCCCGCAAGCACAACTAGATGAGAAAGAATTACTGTATTACTCAATAAATGTTTATATGTTGAGTACACACCCACACTTACACACACACACGAGAAGATAACAATTAACCGGCATATTTTATTTGTTATTATTTGTTTAAATACTAGGGGGAGGGGGGGGTACCAGGAGTTACCCAGGTCAGTCTGTCTCATCTCTGTCTATCTTCACTTATCGTAATTATCTTCTTATCTATTTCCCTAGCTCTCCATCTCCCCCTTTTTCGTCCTGCCCCTTTCCCCCTCCTGCTTACTCCCCCCCCCCTCAAGAAGCACTGAATAAATGTCTCAAATGCTTTGCTTTTATTTCACTTTTCGTTGTTCATTTTTTCTTTCCAGTGACACATCCATGGCAATCACCTGCCATATGTTGCACTTGACTTCATTGAAATGACATAAGGGTCTTTATAATTTATAACAATTCTTAAAGCATTTTATTTAGACCTACCCCTGATAAGCCTATGTCCGTTCCGTACGACAGACCATTCCTCCCTGCATATCTGGGTGAGGCTAGCACCAAGGGTCTAGCCTCGAACTTTGGACAGACAAACATTCTCTCTCTCAGTGTAAAAATATATACCCCTAAGCTATTACAATTCCCAAGCTAGCAAGACGTTTCTCCTGTCAATAATAACTTACTCCTGCAACAATCCCTTAAGAACCATGTTAGTGCCACTGCCTGTAATGATGCCAGTGCCACCGAGGTCTGCAGCATACATCACTGACATCAAGAGCACCACCTTAGTATCCTTGTAGAGTGTGTCCGCCTCAGTCGCGTCTGGTCCATGGGCACTGCTCGCTCGTCTGGCACTACTGACAGGAAAAGGCACTCTAGTCATGGTCGCTTTACCGTCCAGTTCCTCCTCAGGAATCGTATGAGCACGTTGGTGCCAAGCAGTCTCGTCTTCCTTGTCCTCACTAAGTCTTCCAGTGAAAGTAAACAGTAGTAACATGCTTTATTATAATGCAATAGTTTGAGCCCTTTAATATAGGTTGTTATCATGCAGGTGCGTCTTAAGCATAGTCTTTCATAAACCCAAGCCCGCAGAGCTCTCAAATAGTCTTCAAACCTGCGGTGAAGAAATTAAAAAGATATTAGTACAGACGTAAACAGTTTTGGTGTCTGTAGTATATCCCATATTTGGTCATGCGATAGTAGAGAATGATCCAAAATCACCGCCACCAGTGCACCTGTGAAGCAATTAACCTCTGGAAACACCTCCACCAGTGCACCTGTGAAGCAATTAACCTCTGGAAACACCTCCACCAGTGCACCTGTGAAGCAATTAACCTCTGGAAACACCTCCACCAGTGCACCTGTGAAGCAATTAACCTCTGGAAACACCTCCACCAGTGCACCTGTGAAGCAATCAACCTCTGGAAACACCGCCACCAGTGCACCTGTGAAGCAATCAACCTCTGGAAACCGCCGAAGGAAAATTTGCAGTTAATTTGAAAACATATCGCTGTTTTCTTACCAAGACTCACCAGTGGATTAATTTCATTCTTTGGATATCCCAAAAGAACTTTCCTGCAAGATAATACCAGCAAAGCTTCCCATGAACATGCAGCAGGCTAAAGTAGCCTTCATGCAGCAACTGTGCTTGATGTTGCTGTGGTTGCGTTCAGCAACGTCAAGTCCACTTAGAGAAGAATGAGCAGTGTAGCAGCCTCTAGCTATCCGCAGTCTTACAGCCAAGATGTAGGAGATCCCCAATGTGAAATTATCCGATTAATTATTCTTAATCCAATATTTAAATGAAGTTGCTTCAAAAAATGTTAACAATAGAAGTGAAAAGTTGCGAAAAGTATATTTTTAATAACCGGAACTTTTCTCATTGGCCTCGGGTGGTGTAGTGATTGGAGTTTATATGTTGAAGCAAATGTCAGTAACCTGGCAAGGACGCCCTTTATGACCAGGTTGGGCCCGGTGCCTGTGAGGGAGCCAGTGCCACCCAGGTTGGCAGAGTAGGCGGTAGCCAAGAAGCACATGTCCCTGAGGGCGCGACACGACTCGTTGGGAGGTAAGGTGGTCAGGCCAGTGTTGTCCGCGTCCTTAGACGTCATATCCACCTTCTTCACACTCACTTGCTCCAAGTTGCCATTCTTGCACTCGCTGTCAAGATGAACACTTTCAGAACATTATCAGCGATTAGTTTGTTAGCCCGAATCACTCCATCTGCCTCGGTGAATCTAAACTACTTTCTGTAACTGGACAAAACATGTAACAAGATAAATGTGCAATAATTATAAAGACTGTTGCAATTAAACAAAGTCTTGTTACCAAATTGAAGAAAATCAATAATTTGGGGGCTTTTGGTATACACATATTGACACCACTGTTGAAGTGAACAAGCGCTGACCTAGAAATAAAGGCATGAATGATTACCTAACCAAAATTACTAAATTATTTCTTGTCAATGAAACATCCTGGAATTTCGAGTGGTTGTAGCACTGCTCCTCTGATGGCGTGTGACGCGTCAACAAAACAAGTGAATACAGTCACGTGGAGCGTCAGTTCCGTCTGCATGTTGGAAGGAAAATAACAGCTGAACCAACCTGTCCTATAACAAATTTCGTCTGAATTTGGCAGTTTGCCCGTACGACCGAAAATGGACATAATTTAAAAATGAAAAATAATTGAAAATAAATTTTGCATTTCTTTTTCTTCTCCACAACAGCAAGTTAAGGGTCCTCTGATAGGTTAGGAGGGCAAGAAATGCTTCTTAAGTTTCAAAACGTCACGAAAACCGTTAACTGAAAGTTTCCTCTCTTAACCTTTCCGAGTAAGCCGGAAGACTCAAACAGAAAACGGGACAGTACGTCACTTTCGTGAGCCGATTTCATTTCAAATTACATTTATTTTTGGCCATAGCGCGCATACGAGCGAAAAGCAACGTTATTTTAAGAGGACGAGTTGGTTGCTAACCTATAGAATACAGTGAATCATCGTCGACCGTGATCAAGTGCTCAGTTTACTTTGTGGGTTACAAGCTTGACTGGCTGGGAAAGTCATCTGACCTACACAACATATTCTTGTACACATTTAAACTTCTATATAAATGCAGACGAGGAGTCACAATATCGTGGCTGAAATATGTTGACCAAACCACACACTAGAAAGTGAAGGGACGACGACGTTTCGGTCCGCCCAGGACCATTCTCAAGTCGATCTTCTATATTAAATGTTGATAATATTAGAATCTAAAAGCTAAAAATAAGAACAGCCATGCTAGGAAGATAACGTAAGATAAAACACAACGCTTCCCAGTGTTGTTTCTTGTGAGCATCCCAAACATCTCCTCAGAGTTGTGATAGAAAGACCCACTTTTAAAATATATATACCGTAGTGAAACAGGTCTACTGCTTTGTGCTGTTGCTCTTCAATGACAACTGAAACTAGATTTCAAAGGATAAACCTTTCCACAGCTATCCTTTAGGCAACCTAGTAAAGCCGTGTCTTGACATGTAATATGAACACTATATGAACCCCAGAGCGCTGCTGCACATCAAAATATACACACATTAATGAATTAATAAACACAAAGAAAAGCCCTTCCCAACTAGTGAGAAGACCTCTCTACTATACGATAAATATTTACATACCGAAACCCATACAAAAAGTTGACATAGCTAATATCAAAAGGTACACACAAAAATCACAATAGCGTGATGCATCAAATGAACCAATCCACAAAGGCCGTGACGAGGATTCGAACCTGCGTCCGGGAGCATCCCAGACGCTGCCTTAATTGACTGAGCTACGACAAAAATCGTAGTCGACTGTCGTAGCTCAGTTGATTAAGGCAGCGTCTGGGATGCTCCCGGACGCAGGTTCGAATCCTCGCCACGGCCCTTGTTGATTTGTTCATCAGAAGGTAGTCACCTCCGAAACATTTTATAATTTAAACATTTCAATATATAACCCTTACCTGGGGTCCCGCTTTTGGACAGAAGGAGCCAGCTCCATCTGGCTCTGGTGAGGAGGATACACACTGAGGTCCATGAATTCTTTATCAGTCTCGTCTTCATCACTCTGTCCCTGTAAACAGAAAGACGGGCGTGTACTCACCTATTTGTGCTTGCGGGGGTTGAGCTCTGGCTCTTTAGTCCCGCCTCTCAACTGTCAATCAACTGGTGTACAGGTTCCTGAGCCTACTGGGCTCTATCATATCTACACTTGAAACTGTGTATGGAGTCAGCCTCAGTCGTGTGTGTGTGGCCTGAGGCTGACTGGGGTGAGGTCATAGGTTGAGCACACACTGACGACACCTGTAACGGTGAAGCTATAGAACACAACGGTAAGCTAAGTGAGATAACAGTGAGACCAGAGATAACAACAGTGAGATACCATAACAGTGAGGTCAGAGATAACACCAGTGAGGTCAGAGATAACACAACAGTGAGATAACAACAGTGAGGGCAGAGATAACAATGAGGTCAGAGAGATAACACAACAGTGAGGTCAGAGATAACACAACAGTGAGGTCAGAGATAACACAACAGTCAGAGATAACACAACAGTGAGGTCAGAGATAACACAACAGTGAGATAATATAACAATGAGGCCATAGATAACACAACAGTAAGCTCAGAGTGATAACACAACAGTGAGATAACATAACAGTGAGGCCATAGATAACACAACAGTGAGCTCAGAGAGATAACATAACAGTGAGGCCAGAGATAACAGTGAGGTCAGAGGGATAACACAACAGTGAGGTCAGATGGATAACACAACAGTGAGGCCAGAGATAACAGTGAGGTCAGAGTGATAACACAACAGTAAGACCAGAAAGATAACACAACAATGAGGCTCTCAGTAAATTTTGTAGAGTTAAAATTTACTGAGAGCCAGAGAAGAGACCAGACAATGTATTAATAATTACTGCGTAACAGTGGAAGAACTAACTTTAAGACTAACAAGCAATAATACACATAACAGCTATCTTGTCGGGGTCGTGTATCATAAACACAGCTGACCACTGAAGATGTAAACAAACACTAGAGTTAATTCTCAGTGTAAATACGCAGTTTGGATTTGTCATTGACTAAAGTATACTTGAGAGATGGAATCGAGGTCAATTATTTCCCCTAATGTCCTTGGCAGTCAGCAAGATCATATGTTTTAATCATTAGCAGGTATATTGATCATTAAGACCATCATAAGACCTTCAAGTTACCTTGAAGTAACTTTAAGGTAAGCTGATCAACTTGACGCTCCTAGGCCGTGGTAAACCCAAGCAGTTTACCAAACCCTATAAAAGATTCCTCCAGTTTACGTGGCGAAAATATAGTTGTGAGATAAGCTGGAAAAAATATTAAAAAAAAAAATAAGTAAAATCCCAAGGGGTAAGTCTTATGGAATAAGAGAGAATAATGGAAGAATATTATTGAGAATATTTTGGAAGAATTTTGTCCATAATATTATGGAAGAATATGGACAAATATTTTCCATAATATTATGGAAGAATATGGACAAATATTTTCCATAATATTATGGAAGAATGTTGTCCATAATATTATGGAAGAATATTTTCCATAATATTATGGAAGAATATTGTCCATAATATTATGGAAGAATATTGTCCATAATATTATGGAAGAATATTGTCCATAATATTATGGAAGAATATTGTCCATAATATTATGGAAGAATATTGTCAATAATATTATGGAAGAATATTGAACATAATATTATGGAAGAATATTATGGAAGAATATTGTCAATATTATGGAAGAATATTGTCCATAATATTATGGAAGAATATTGTCCATAATATTATGGAAGAATATTGTCAATAATATTATGGAAGAATATCGAACATAATATTATGGAAGAATATTGTCAATATTATGGAAGAATATTGTCCATAATATTATGGAAGAATATTGTCCATAATATTATGGAAGAATATTGTCCATAATATTATGGAAGAATATTGAACATAATATTATGGACAATATTAACGGGTGGAGGGAGGAGACGAAGTGTCGTGACAGCTGTCAAAAGGTCAATAATAACCTGTGATGTTATGACAACAATGTATTTACAATTAAGGGATCGGTTAGATAACCATTACTGAATGAGGCGATATTCTTGGAATCGGTTCAGGTGACACATAACAAAAGTGAAGTTAATCTCAAATTAACAGTACAGAAATTGCTGAATGGCAGGCCGGAACTACACTACAATAATAATAATAATAATAATAATAATAATAATAATTTTATTTAGGAAGATGACGCAAAACAATAAACACTACACTGAGATGACGCAACACTACACTAAGATGACGCAACACTACACTGAGATGACGCAACACAATAAACACTACACTGAGATGACGCAACAACATATACGCAACACCCGGGTGATGCAGCACAATGTACATTACGCTGTGATGATGCATGACAATAACAAAATCTGCACATATCTATTAGAGAAAAATGTAGTCCACAGAGGGAGGGGAGCACATCCTAGGCTGCTGGGAGCTGGGCGCCAACTGACGAGGACATTTTGTTGATGACAACAAACAAGTGTGTGATGAATATGATCAACAGCTCGTATATGCTTCTCGTTGTTGGCAACTGCAAGAAACTTTTGCAAGAACATTCTGCAGCGTAAATTTGCAGCTGACAATATTTCCTTGTTCTGCGCTCTCTTAAATCATATACACTGATGGTTCCCTACACCGCCCCACGGGTGCAGCTGGAAGTGCAGTTGTCCTGACAATGGCCGATGGCTTATATTTTGAGTGGGAAGTCCGTATAAACAACTGGGCCTCTGCCCTTCAGACCGAACTATTTGCGGTAGCTCCAAGAGTTGGCATACAAGACACAATAAAGAGAATGGCATCGCCAAGAGAAGCCGCAGACAGGAACTTGATTTCTTCATGCCCAAAACTCCTGCATTCGCTTGGGATCGCAATACTGTATATCCATAGAAGAAAGGTGGACAGCTGTTGTGAGACTTCACGGGAATCCTGCCCTGGCTGATACAGTTATCTCCTTCCAAATTGGCCAATTATGTGTTGCAGCTAACCACAGGAAAGAAGTCATATACAACAAGTGTAGGCAACTGGGTCATTGGGACACATTTTTATCCCATGCCATCTGACACCCTCTTCCGATGGATCGTGTCATATGGACTTCCTCAAAGAATTGGTTTTAGCCTCATTGACACTACCAAAGACCCAAGGGCTACCAGTTTCCTGTTCAGCGCCTCAGTGTTTCGAGCCAGAGGCAAAACGTGTGCCGTGTCGCCGGCTCCTGCCCGGAATCTGAGACGATCCAGGAGATTCTTAACCTTTGACCATTTAATGTAATCAGCAACATGTAGCTTTTCAAACTGTAAAAAATATATATGTAAAAAAATACACTTTGTTAAAAGATATAACAAACTTTACAAAAAAAAAAGCTAGAAAAGCCGGGGTAGGGAAAAAGGTACAGTGTATAAAGTTGGTGTAAATAATAACTGAAAGAGAACTTCCAACTATGAGTAACACAGCTGACAAAATGACAGACTTTACAGCTAAGAATTTTATTAATAGAATGACAGAAACAATGATCATTGATGACCAAACCACAACTCACAAGTTGCAGAAGCAACGACGTTTCGGTCCGTCTTGGACCATTATCAAGTCGTGTATCAAGACACGACTTGATAATGGTCCAGGATGGACCGAAACATTGCTTCTCCATCTTCCGTGCCGTGGTCTGATCATTATTTCTTCAGCAACGTTATTGTGACTAATCGTCTGAAAACAATGATCACTGTCTACATGACATAAGCAAAGTTCACTGTTTCCCGAGTACACGAAAAAGCACAAGGTAAACTGCTTCCATTAACAAAGCAGCTGTTTGTAAGTTTAAGAACCTAGCTTTTGTGGGCAAAGTAATTCACCAACGAGATATAAAGAGCTGAAAGTAAAAATGCAAACAGACTAACTATATTCAGCTGTGCCAGAATGGTCATCATCAGACAACTGTGGTAACACACTTACCGCATACAACTCCACCAAGATGGCGTCCACTATGGGCACCATCATGGCTGTGGTGGCTGTGTTGGAAATCCACATGGATAAGAACATTGTTGTCAACATGAACCCCGCCATCAGCCTGCGTGGTGATTGACCTGAAATGTCATCCAAAGATTTTTCAATAAGTCAAGCCCAACCTACAGAGTAATCCTTCATATTTTACACCACGCCAGTATCCTTTTCGTTATAAATAAGAGCTTTACGTTCCTCCACAGTTCCTAGCCTCTTGTGTAGTTAGGAAACAGCTTGTGGATGTGTGGCAGTACTCATCAGTGACGGGGTTCATGTCCTGGTCAGTTTACAACGTGAGCCAATTTGAAAACTGGGAAGTGATTTTTGATGAGTCACTTGAGAACTGAATTATGAAGACTATTCTATCCTATTGGAATTACCTATCCTATCGATTAAGAATATGTTCGGTAATGGCTTATGTGTGCTATTTAGATTTAGGCTCATTTTGTGATGTATTACATAGATACAAAAAGAACACGGGAGGGGGGGGGGGGGGTAGAAATAGCCTAAGCTACTCAATCCTTTTGAGATGTATTTTACTGTCTCAATAAACGTACTTGAACAAAAAGAACAACTACATCTGTTATTATTATATTATGTCATTGGGGCCATAATATAATAATAACCTGCTGACCTAGGGGGGGAGGGGAACCAGCTGCTTGGGTAACAGCTTCTCCATGCCAACCTACCCTAGCTTTGCGCCCTGGAGAGGCTACTCCTAACCGCCAACCAGAGCGCAGCTCTATATTCTCCTGAGACTGATGGATGCTTACTACTATGTCTGATACATTATCCTAATTTATCTATATTTATAAAATTTAATGTCAGTGTCTGTCCGAGGCTTAAACCAGACACTTGGAGCTAGCCTCACCCAGCTTTGCATTGAGGTTGCTCTGAGGTACGTGCTTAACATGAACTAGGTTGAGTGTTTTAAGGAGTTTCATTATTGCTGGCAGAGGCGGCTAGTTTAGTGTGTTCCCCATACTCACCTTGTGAGCGGTAGCACAAAAAAAAAGGATTACAGTGGGTACAAAAAAATCTGTTTTAGGGCTATGGTGAACTTCAGACTTCAGACAATTTTGACGCAGTGCTTGGATTTAGATGTCGAAATTATCGTTCAGGGTCAGGGGCTTGCATCTTGGCAGCAAAATTATTTGCCATTAGGCTAGCTTTCTCTTGATTGTTGGTTGCAAGAGTTTCATCCCTCTGGTTAAGAGGCGGGATTGTGTCCTCAAATGAGTACACCTGCTGACCTTTAACTAGCGACCGCCATTCTTTGGGTCCTACTCTTCTGGATGCAAATTTTATTTTTGAGTTTCTGATTCCCATCTGGGTATAGATTTTGAGCCTCTTTCAATATAAGACAAGATCGCCTGTGAATGTTCCTGATGTGACACTTTTAGATCTCCTCCAGACCTTGTTTATAGCTTCGCCTGCCACCCGGCCACCACAACCAAACCATAGTTGATCAGGAGGCTTGGTCACGTACTTCAAGCTAGGAATGTACCTGTGCTGGAGATCCAGTATATGCAACTGGTGAAGGCGTTTGTTTGGCTTCACACTTGCATAGAACAGGGGAGGGGATGTGAATTCTATTTATCTGTTTCTAGGTCAAAAAGGAGGCCTGACCAGCTTTCCCTTTGCCCCAAAGTCAGATTGTGCGAGTTGATTCTTCACTTCGACATGTTGGGATAGCCAGTGTAATAAAGACAGAATGGTGGTCTGATGAACCACCATATCACAGGGGTCTGCAGTGAACTGTACTTGCATGTAGGTCAGTTACAACAAGATCGAGATGAGACTGAAATATGTCTCCAAATCTTCGCAAAATTTTAGAGTTGAAAGCTGCTAAGAGTTTATCAAAATCTCTGTGTGTGAGATGCTGGTTGAGGTCACCCACAATTATAATATGCTGGCAGTTATGGTGCATTCAGGAAACACACTGCCACTGAGGTCTGTACATCGTGCATAAAAAATAATGAGGTTCTGGGATTTATGCAAATATTGAAGAACAATTTACAGAACAACAGGGATGACCGCATGAACAGGTTGGGCGTACACAAATTTATCGAAGCAAACTGCAGTTTCCCCAACTTTGACCCTACCTGTCTCGGCGCATCCATGAAATGTAACCGGCAGTCTTGGCAAAGTTCTCAAGAGTCCAGTCATCTAGAAATGTTTCCTGCACAACAGTGTCATCAGGGCGACGAGAGTTCACGAAGCTGTGTGAGAGGCCGCCAACATTATGAAGCCCCTGATACTGGTAGACTTTACGCTAATGGATCGGTACCTCATGTTTGCATGTTGTTAGATAAGGCAGATGTGTGTGTGTGTGCGGTGGCTGCCCTCGTAGCTAGCTCGCTAGTGGTGTGTAAATTTGCTGTGCTGAGTAAGACTAGGGTTCATAAGGAATGTCAAGTAACGTACCTAGTGAAACTGCAAACGAGAGCTGTTATCCTACCTCAGCTCATCTGAAGCCTGCTCCTAGAAACTCGTTTATTTCATGAGAATGTACTTTAAATCTATCACAAAGGGAACTATCATATAAGGAACCTGGTGAAACTGCAAGCAAGAGCTGTGATCCTGCCTCAGCTATGTTGAAACCTACTCCTAGCGGACTATTTTTATTTCCTGAGCTTGCTATATGAATCAATAGGAATATCCTTTATTCATTAACATCATTTATTAACAATCATATAAGGAACAGGAGGAGTCCGAGCCTGTAGTTAGCCCCCCCCCTCTCTCTCTCTCTCTCTCTCTCTCTCTAGAGAGAGAGAGAGAGAGAGGCTCTCTTTATTTTGTTTCAACTTTTTATCTCGAATCTTTCAAGATTCGTCTATAGAGATAACTTTTGAACAATATCTGTGATCTTGAGCAGACAACCTTGCCTTAGGTTAGGCCTACTATAGAGAAAAATTATCGAGAGCAATGTTCTTTTTGGGGGGCGACGGAAAAGATATTACAACTATCAATACAATCCATCTTGTGCTAAAATCGGGTCATGATTAACGCTGCCATACACCTGCTATCCTAACCTCAGCACCCAAGCTAATGGACACGTCGTGAACGTCTAGTCTGGCCCTAAGCCTTTACGGCTGCCCTGGTTAATCAATTCACCCTAGCAGGAGGATAACTCTTAGCTGGCCCCGAGCCTTTACGGCTGCCCTGGCTAATCAACTCACCCAGCAGGAGGATGACTCTTAGCGCGATTCGTCTGTGCAGATTACAGTGCTCGACGGCGATGGCGACTGTGAGGCCGCCCAGGAACATCATGTTGGTCTCCTTCATGTAGACGATGCAGATGTCGCCGGTGGAGATGACACCAAGCAGGGGGAAGGCGAAGACGGGGATGAGAGCGGTGATGGCCAGCGGCAAGGCCTCCGTCATCCAGTACACCGCCATTATCACAATGACGTACCCGCATCTCGCCGCCTGCAACACACCACTCCTCGGGTTAATAACGTCATGGTTGTTGTTGTTATAGATTCAGCTACTCGAAACAAGTTCCAAGTAGCACGGGCTATGGTGAGCCCGTAACTTACCTGGCACAGGAGCGGAACAATTAGCATGAGCTATGGTGAGCCCGTAGTGGACTTACCTGGCACAGGAGCTGTGCTGTGACAACGTCATGGTAAAACCGCACTGCCAGCATGTGATTATTCTGTTTCACTGTCACAATCGTTAGCATTAAACGATTGTTATTAAACTTCAATTGGCATCCTTATCAACGTCAAACATCACCCTGAATCTTTAATAAATTATCCTGAATATTGTTAGATAAAGTGTAAACTAGTGTACAAAGACTAGTAGTTATTGACTACTAGTAATTGTTAAATTAGTGAAGCAATTATCTTCAGTTCAGTCGTGAAAATCTAGATTTTTGCTGGTTAGTGACTAGTGATGACTAAACTACACAGCAGGTGAGGAGACGACGACGTTTCGGTCCGTTATGGACCGAAAGGAGATTGTGACTTGAGTCGACTTGATAATGGTCCAGGACGGACCGAATCATCGTCATCTCATCTTCTGGTGTGTTGGTTTGGTCTTCATATCTTCATCTACATTATTGTAACTCATCGTCTGCACTTAGTGAACAATATTCAGAATATAATGTACACTTTTTACCATATAATTATGATGTATATTAATGCTAATGATTAACGTTAATAATATTGACTGAAAATGATGATTATGATCGCTTATCAGTGACTGATTTTCAGATATCATTAATCATAAAAATGATCAGTAATCATTGCATCAACAAAGCATCACTCATCACAACTGCTGGACAAGCTGCTTGTGACGAAGAAGAAGAAGACGTTATGAGACAAAAAAGATAAGGAAAGAAATATGCTACTTGAAGAAGGAGCGTGTACTCTCTCTAGAGTACACGCTCTTGCCACACACACTATTATTTAAGGCGGGTCAAATAACTCACTTATATGGCATGCACAGTGTTCTCAACCCGCATGTCCCCTCTTTACCGGCTCAACTGTTGAATTCAGCCGGTACTTGAGCTCACAGAAGCGCATGAATCATGTTCCCTACGTGTAAAATATCACCAGCACTGACATTATAAAATTGTGAGTCGCGGTAAAATGCCTCCGATGGCGAGTGGGAGTACAATACATTCGTTAAAATATACAGATAAAGTGCCTATTATACTTGTCTCTTCAGTAAACTCAATCCATATATATCAGATTGGGTGGGTGTGTCACCTGTAACGGGTGAAGGGGGGGGCGTCCCCTGAAGCGGGTGGATGTGCAGGGTGTAGGTTAGGTTAGGATAGAGGTGGTGGTTCCCTGAGCAGGGGAGCACTGCGTGCCGAGGGGTTCAGGTGGAGTGGATCATGGGTGCTAGGTGAAGGGGGAGGATATCATGGGTGCTAGGTGAAGTTAATCAACATATAAACAAAATGTTTAAATAATGCTTTCGCATGGTAACCAAACATCACAAACATCCCATGTGAACCATATACCTGTGCAAACATCACCTCAATAGAAGTAATAGTAATAATCAAGCGGGGGAGAGATAATTAATTGAGGGATAGACTCGTCTCCTTGACAAAGAAAGTTGAGTAACGTGTCTGGCACCCATGTTATTTAGGTCACGGTGGCACAGTTGGAGCTCCTCCCTCCCTCCCTCTCTCCCTCCCTCTCTTCCCACACTAGTGCCCTCAACGTGCCTGAATACCCCGTGTAATGCCACCGGGCACAGGGGCAGAAGATCGCTGGCTCCTGAGGCAACTATACTTCAGCAGGCACCCCATCAAGATCTGTACAAATAAATGATCACTGCTTGCTCCGCTTTGGAATTGATCCTAATTTGGTCAATTATATTCAGCGCCACACATCTCCCCGTCACAGCTCAGTTTATACAAGTACAAACTAATTAAATATATGTAATGCAAAATCTGGTACACGAGCCCACCTGTGACGGTGGAGCCGTGGCCGCCTGCACCTGCCAGCCTAAACTACTGATATTTACACTGCAACAAAAAATGCTCGAGCTGACCAATATTAAGTGAAAGTTAATTCCTCCCGTGAAGTGTGTGAGGAGCTTGGTGATTGAGGTATGCTGGCGTGCACTACTGAGGGCCCAACCCCCCTCCTCACCACCACCACCACCACCATTACAATGGTATACACACACATACACAACCAGCAAGCTATCACCACACATACACCCACTCTTATCAACACCTGCAACACTGTCACCTACACAACCACTACTAACACCAGTCCCACTTCCATAACCATCACTGGAAGACTAGGTATATGGATGACTCTATGGGGCCCTGTGAGAATATAATATCTCCCAGATACTTTTCAGAATACTTTACAGGAATCTCTGCCTACTAATTTTAATTTTTGGATGTCAATAAGGCGATTCCTGTGAATTAAAGGGAACCACAGCACATTTGACAGGATTTAACGTTAGGTTGTGTTCTGCACTATATCTTTCACATATTCTTATCGAAGTTTCCGTAGCTTCTTTAGTCGGTGCGAGTAGAATAGATCATCAGCTTAACTGAAAACATTGGTCTTAGTATTGGCTATGGGACAGCCTGTTCTACTGGTTCTTAACTCTTTCAACAATGGATCAAGATAGGTAGCAAACAGTTTAGGACTAAACTGTTTGCTACCTATCTACCTAAACAGTTTTAGCACTAAACTGTATGCAGTGTGTTCGACCCCATTTTGGGGGGAAATTTTCATAGCGGACATTACTTCATGCCACAGCTAACTTGCGTATCATCTGATAAGAAATATATAAATATCTAGCGATGACAGGACAGACTTTTCTACTAAGCTATTCTCTAACACCATGATGTCTTCAACTTGGCCAAAAGCTTTGGAAGCATCAAGAGGCTACGTATCCGTATACAATAGAGTTTCGTATACACACTGAAAGTCAGAGGTGTGTGCTTTGTCAGCTAGAAAGTCAATAAATATATAATCAAATACTGTGTTAAATAGTGTGTTTAAGTCAAGCTCTATAGTTATCCAGCCCATCCTCCTCTTGTTTTGGTAGTACCGTACGTATATTAACGATGAGGTCCATAGTACATATATATAACGATGTACAACGAAATTAGAACGTTGGAATCAGAACTATTGAGTTGGACAAACCGGGAAACTATTTTTACTTGTATTGCTTTGCCAAACTAAACTAAGCTATCCTAACCTCCCTAGGCGTAATACACAATATCTGAGGCCTAATATAGCACACATGTGTGTTATACTAGGCCTAGGAATATTTACGCTTGTGTTTTAACTTCATTTATTTTAAAATAATTCCTTACGAACCAGTATACTATTATCTAAAAGCAAAGAACGTACGAATTCGTGACTATTGACGACTATTACTATAGGTACTATCTAAACAGGAAGATGAGTTATCAGACTTAGACCTAGAAGCTCGGCAATTCGTTGCGGTGGGAGCAAGTACAGTGGTGTATATTACAATGGGAGTAATATACAGTGGGAGACCACTGTACCATGGGAGAGAAGGGGTATAAGCCACAGTCACCGCATTAACTAACCAGAGGTTGACAAGGTAGAGAGATCATGGTTGACCCTGTAAGAACATCTAGGTGACTGTAAAGGAACAAGAACTTGCATATTGTGATGGCCATACTCATACAGTTGGGGTTATCTTGACATGATGATTGTATATCACGTCTTAACACCAACAATAGACAAACCTTTTTTTCTTTCATATATAACATTTTCAGTCAACATTAATTTGAAGAATTCTTTTGTGCCCTTCACAATAAAGGTCGACTATACAATGAACCAGCTGCAAGGCAATTCCAGGCTCAATGTAAACTATTATGTCTGGACAACGAAATTACGTTCTCCAGACAGCAGTAATTCTCTGCTACTGGATTGAACTAGTGTTTTCATTCTTCTGGCGCCACTCCTACAGCCTAATCCAAACAACATTTGACTACCAAATTTAGCAACTAAAACCCCTCTACAGTTTCCAAATAGTTTGACTGAATTTAAAAACTTTATTTGTAAATGTACAGTTGTTTACAGTTGGACTGAACTAGTGTTTTCATTCTTCTGGCGGCCCTCCTACAGCCTCATCCAGACGAAATATGGCTTACCAATTTTAGCTACTAAAGCCCCTCTACAGTTTCCAATTAATTTGACTGAATTTAAAAACTTTATTCATAAATATACAGTTGTTTACAAGTACACTAATTCAACAGTTTTAATTCATAAAAATGTGATGCGTCTGTAGTTACCATTTTGCGGAACTTTCTTACCCATTATTCACTAATGCAATAAAATCTTAATATTAGTGACCTTACACTGAGCATAATAATTATAAATAATAAATTGTATAATAACAAAGGGCGAGACCCCGCTTGACATAATGATCAGAAGTGGAATACAATAAATAAATATATTTTTACAATTTACTAAAACTACGATTTACATTATGAGAGACGGGAGATACAACAGATCACTCATATATATATATATATATATATATATATATATATATATATATATATATATATATATATATATATATATATATATATCTTGAGAGGTTATCTTGAGATGATTTCGGGGCTTTATAGTGTCCCCGCGGCCCGGTCCTCGACCAGGCCTCCACCCCCAGGAAGCAGCCCGTGACAGCTGACTAACACCCAGGTACCTATTTTATTGCTAGGTAACAGGGGCATAGGGTGAAAGAAACTCTGCCCAATGTTTCTCGCCGGCGCCTGGGATCGAACCCAGGACCACAGGATCACAAGTCCAGCGTGCTGTCCGCTCGGCCGACCGGCTCCCTTGTATATATATATACAGTCCACGGAGGAAGAATTGAAACAGGAATTTCCTTAAGTACTTTCGTATATTAATACACCTTCAGAATTAGTCCGTGTAAAGCAGATCACCCGGTAATAAGCAGATCACTCAGTATTTACCTGAATTTACCTCACGGCCAATGCCACTAGTGGCCTCGACGAGGACAGGAAGCCGGTGGCTTGTCGAAGGTCCCTCACCTCCCATAAAGCAGATCACTCGGTATAAAGCAGCTCACTCGGTATAAAGCAGCTCTCACGGTATAAAGCAGATCACTCGGCATAAAACAGATCACTCGGCATAAAGCAGGAAAGTAAATAAGATACTATGTTTAACAAACGGCGGACAATTTAATTGTCAGATTTTACTTATCTCAGAAACTGATCTGTTCTAGGTATATGTTAAATAAAATGTTAAACATTTTCACATTGTAAAACTCTTCACATTCTGATGTATAGTTTGTATGGAATTGCACCATACTTTTTTTATTTTTAATAATTTACGAAATACATCCAAACATTCGAGTTATTTCATATCGGATGTTTTGCAAAAATAGAATGTAGATAATCTTGACTTAAAATTTTCTATCAACATTTCAGTCAAACACACGTGGGGTCATTTATTATAATATTTTCAGATTATTGACAAAAATGTTAATTTTACAGTAACACAAAATACATTCCGTAATACATTTCAATTGTCAGCTCCGTAACAGCTGTCTAACTCCCAGGGACCTATTTTACTGCTAGGTAACAGGAGAATCAGGGTGAAAGAAACTTTGCCTATTTGTTTCTGCCTGGTCCGGAATTGAACCTGGGCCACAGAATTACGAGTCCTGCGCGCTGTTCACTCAGCTACCAGACCCCTGTGTGTGTGTGTGTGTGTGTGTGTGTGTGTGTGTGTGTGTGTGTGTGTGTGTGTGTGTGTGTGTGTGTGTGAATGTGTGTGTGTGTGTGTGAATGTGTGTGTGTGTGTGTGTGTGTGTGTGTGTGTGTGTGTGTGTGTGTGTGTGTGTGTGTGTGTGTGTGTGTGTGTGAAAAAAACAGTTGATTGACAGTTAAGAGGCGGGCCGAAAGAGCTAGAGCTCAACCCCCGCGCCACCACACATCTCCTGTGCCAGGTGAGCATGACGGGATCACCATAGCCCGTGTTGCTTGGAACTTTTTGTTCCCAATAGCTGAGTCTAAAACAACAACAACTGTAGCCATCACAAGTTATACCGCAATCTACCCTTTAATAACCCCAAGACTACTCCATCCTAGTACCTCCTCCACCCTCTCAACCCACAAGCAAAACACACAGTCAAATATCAACACAATTATTGTGTTCCAAAACTAACGGTTCACCACACTGAATGATTTTTTTTTTTTTTTAAGACAGTTACTTCTCTTCAAACCCTCTTTGTTATTACACCTTGAAACAATCAGTTAGTTTGGATCTACCGGTTTGTTGCTGCTTGAGTTTCTTTTTAGTACTTTGATAATCCTGTGATTAATTTTAATTCTCAAAAGTATGAACATAACTTTATCAAACATAATTATTTCCGGTTACCTTTATCACAAGACTTCTGCGTCTAACTTGTGGTTTAACGTCATCACCATTATTATCATCACCATCATCATATTCACCATCATCATACCATTTATCACCGTCATCATCAGCTACACTGAAAGAAGCCAACAGCTGAAAGGCACTTGTGCTTCTGAACTTGTATAAACCGCAAGTGAAGCCAGACTGGCCAGCTGGAGAGCACCTGCAGGACGTTATACCAAGGTCGACCTTCTGGCCCGGGACACTTATCATCTCTTGAATTACAAGACTTCCTACTTCGTTGTTAACCAGTTGTGTCCTGCGGTGAGGTCAGCAATGTCAGGGTAGTTACAGTGAAACATCCACCAGATGGCAACACCATAGCTGGTTCCGAGTATGAGTTGTGTCCTTGCATATGATTAAAGATATTTGCATTCAGAGACAGGGAGAGCAGGGAAGCCCATGCAGCTTGGATCAGAGGTAAGCTTGTACCAAGCTTCCCTTTGTTGATTTCATAACCTCATCATCTTGATAAATGTTGGCATTATGATGCTTTGTGACCGAGACGTGATGACCACAGTGTGGTCATTACGCTTAATTGGCCTTGTCATCTCACGTGGTGAACAGTGTTGGACCACAGTTCGAACTCACGTGTTGGACCAAAGAGCCGAAGCTCAACCCCCACAACCACAACTAGGTGAGTACAGTGTGGTCACCACGTTGTTATTGGACTTGTCATCTCACGTGCTGAACATAATATGGTCACCACACTGTTATTGGCCTTGCCGTCTCTGAATGTCAGCAGCTCCTTTAATGTATTGATTTTGTGGCTAGGTCTTATTTTTTTATTTATGTCTTCTGAGATGACTAACCAGAGTGAGGTGGGGGGTAGAAATAGCCTAAGCTACTGTATCCCTTTGAGATGTATTTCTTTCTTATCTCAATAAACATACTTGAACCAGAGTGAGAAGCTTCGGAAAACATCAACCACAAGTTCCTCTAACCAGAGTGAGAGGCTTCGGTAAACATCAAATTAATAACGAGTAGTAATATCATTCATGATGATAGTATTAGTCAACATACTAATAAACATTACGACCAATTCGCCACAAACCTCTGACGCGGAAATAATCTCTTTGAGTGATGCCCAACAATAATTAGAGGTCACAGAAACATATATATATTTAAACAGCAGCAGCATAGCCTAACCGCGTCAATCAAAAATTCTGCAAACTCATAACAATACTAACATCACATTAATTTTACGTCCACTTATGATAGATGATTTGGCGAGAGACGGGCGTCAAGGAGATGGTGTGTTTCTGTCTATAGTGTCTGTCCTAAACGTAAAGTCAGGATTATTCACTGGCTCTAGCAAATATGTATTGAGCGGAATGCAACGGATTGCAGCCCTATGCATTCGCTACACCTGCACTAATCCCGTACACTCTCAACACCTGTATCAAGCACATGTACTCGCTACACCTGTATTAAGCCAGCCCACCCCTCTACACCTGCACCAAGCCCCATGCACTCCTTACACTTGCACCAGGCACTTTCTACTCTCTTCACCTGCACCCCCACATGTATGAAGCCCCGTGCACCCCCGCCTGTATGAAGCCCCGTGCACCCCCGCCTGTATGAAGCCCCGTGCACCCCCGCCTGTATGAAGCCCCGTGCACCCCCGCCTGTATGAAGCCCCGTGCACCCCCGCCTGTATGAAGTCCCGTGCACCCCCGCCTGTATGAAGCCCCGTGCACCCCCGCCTGTATGAAGCCCCGTGCACCCCACCTATACCAAACCCTGTGCATGCACCCACTACACCTGTGCCCAGCCAGAAGCATTCCCTCCACCTGCACCAAGCTCTGTTCAGTCGGTGCACTTGTACCAAGCCCGTGCGCTTTTTATACCGGTATAAATCTCTTGCACTTCCGACATCTGTACCAAACCCCGTGCACTTCATACACCTATACAAGCCCCGTGCACTCCATCCATCAAGCCCCGTGCACTCCCTACACCGGTACCAAGCCCGTTAGCCCCTAAACCTGTACACACCTGCATCAAGCCCTATGCACCCTCTACACCTGCCCCAAGCATCCCCTACACCTGCCCCAAGCCCCAAGCACCCCCTACACCTGCCCTAAGCACCCCCTACACCTGCCCTAAGCACCCCCTACACCTGCCCTAAGCACCCCCTACACCTGCACCAGTTTACACATGTCGACCACTTACCGAAGTGTCCCAACAAAGAGGGAGGAAGCTGAAGATGATGGGTGTGAGCACCAGCACTATGGAGCGCCAGTAGGGAAGAATCGCGTATCTGCTCATTGTTACCAAGTCTATCACACGGAATATATTCCTTACTTTCCACTGTCTATTCTGACGTTATTTGATACAGTTGCATTTCCAGCTGCAAGATTTAAGTTGCTGTTCAGGGTGTAAACAAAAAACCACAGCTAGTTACACATCTTAAACACAAACGTCCGCTAGATTTTCACCAATATATTGCGTAGCAGATATTTAGTTGTCATGGTACCTCACAAATTTTCAGTTTCTTGACAATCAGTGGGTGTCAGTGTTTAGGAGTGTGAGTTCAACAGAGGCCGTCCATATTCGGCTGCTCGACCCCCACAGGGAACACATTCTCCTACTCGACTGCTCGACCCACCCAGCGAACACATTCACTTACTAGATTGCTCGACCCACCCAGCGAACACATTCACTTACTAGATTGCTCGACCCACCCAGCGAACACATTCTCTTACTCGACTGATCGACCCATCCAGGGAACACATTCTCTTTACTCGGCATCAAACAGTATTAGGAATAATGTCCATATTTAGATTAGGCATGGGTGAAACTCGCCCAATATAGATACTATTATTACTTAATATTTCAGTGGCCAAATAATATTTATGCACATAGCAGAATGTGTATGCTAATGTCATATATTACCAGTGTTATCAAACAATTATTTGCTGCAGACCAACCAAAGACTCAGTGATTTATTCGTGGGACATTCTGGAGCTGGTACTTGTTTTTTGGAATCGGTTTTGTTATAAAAACTTTTATTTTATGTAAGACTATTACAAAAGCTTTGGATGTAGCAATTGTTATGAACGTATCGCTATAGGTAGGGGCTGTGAAGCCCCATGTAGCTTATGGCTTAAATGGTGACTTAAACATATTGAAACGTTTTAAACAAATGTTTCTGAGCTGGAAAATTGATGTTTTTAATTAGTATGTTAATTATGAATATTGCCTATCATTTGTCTACAATGTGAATTTTTACTTCAGGAAATAGTTGGCAGAGACCTGGATGCTGCCGAGAGAGGGATCTGACCCAAAGAGACCGCTGCCCCCGTGTTATCTTCCCCTTGATAAGGCAAAGCTGTTGGGCTTGAAGCTCCGTCTAAGCAAACTAGGTAAGATCAATTTACTTATCAGAGCGGGAAGCTCCTTGACAAGATGCGTAAGAAGATGCCGCTGTAGTTTAGTTTATGTATACAATCGTATGATAGTTTAACAAGTTCATAACATGAACATTAAATTAAAATTCCCCGCTGCTCCGGATGGGACACATGATAAGAATTTATTTTATTTATAAGCGATTATTATATGCGATAATCCACCTTCATAACTTAACTTGTCAGTGACTAATAATCTTCACCAGCAATATATATCATATATTCACTATTTACATCATTATCACCTATATCTTCAACCTAGGATTATACTAATCGTTAAATACATGTATGCGCAAGACATTCAGGATATTCAGCTTAGTAACCCGGAGGATGTAGTTACATAATCCCCAACGTAATAAGCTTCAGAGAGGAGGCTGCGCCGGGATTGTTACCAAGTAATATCAAGGTCGTATGCTCACAAGCTTACCAGCTTATAATTACTTTCTGTTAGTGTAGTGAAGCTCCATTAAGTTGCATTTATAGAAGCCAACTAACTTTACGGGCACCAATTGCTAATCATTGTATTTTTGGTATTTGTTCTTTTAAATGAGGATTCACCTGATAACTAAATCGTTGCTTGAAATGTTACACAATTCACCTTAACCTTAAAATGGTTAACTGTCACGAATATTAACATCGGCTACGAAGCTCCCAAGATAGCCACATCAAGATAGCTGCATATGACCACCATACTCGGAAAGACGGAAATTTAATACATAAACTGGCCGTAGCAAAGGAAATGATTTCAACATATCCGTCACATGAAAAAGATTTAAAACGTTCATTTCTTGGATGCCTCATCTGTATATACTCTTACTGGTGGTTATCTTTTTCGATGTGATATCAAACACTGATCAGCAGTGAGAAATTAAATGTCCCTCGCCGTTGCTCGTCGACGGCCGGCAAGTCACTCAACAAAAGTGGAGAGCGGGAGTCCGCAACCTCTCCCGACCGCTGCCATACACACACTGGCCCGCTCTCTATCCAGCTAACATGTCAAACCCATCCAACTTTCAATCCAAATACATATCATGATCTATCTGATTTGATCTATATATCCTACATGTGTCCTTTGTAATGACAAAAATCTCAATCTAAATTGGGATTATGCTTTCAAAATGTAGTTAAAAGAACAGTATAGTAGTTTCGAAGGTCATCAGTAGTTGTCAGATAGCTCCAGTTTTGAACACAATCATCCTACCGGCTGACATCAGTGATTGTCTCGCATTAGGCTGACCTGACTAGTCCACCTCTCATACAAATTATACATTACACACTCAGCCGCGGGGCCTCGCGGCTGAGTGGACAGCGCTCGGGAGTCGTAGTCCTAAGAGCCGGGTTTGATTCCCAGCCGAGGGGGGGGGGGGAGAGAAACAAATGGGCAGAGTTTCTTTCGCCCTGGTGGGCCTGTTCATCTAGCAGTAAATAGGTATCTGGGAGTTAGACAGATACGGTTTATAGAAGCCCTAAATCAGATATTTTCTGATTTAGGGCTTCTATCCCTTTAACTATTTTTCTAGCAACAGGGCTTAGGTGAAAGAGGAGTTCTCCAAAACTCATGTGCGTTATTTTAAGGTGAAGAAAAAAGTGAAATAATATAGAATGTATTACACTTATTTATGCAATTTGCACAACGTTTCGAACCTCCATGGTTCATTCTCAAGTGAAAAGAAATTACAGAAATCGTTAATTTATACCAGTAGTATAAAGTATATACCAGTAGTATAATTACTGGTATAAATTAACGATTTCTGTAATTTCTTTTCACTTGAAAATGAACCATGGAGGTTCGAAACGTGCAAATTGTATAAATAAGTGTAATACATTCTATATTAATACACTTTTTTCTTCACCTTAAAATAAAGAACATGAGTTTTGGAGAACTCCAAAATCTTGGAAATCTGTCATCTGAGTATTTATTTTGCTTGGAATTATCTGAATAGTTAAATAAATACTAAACTCTACCTGACTTGGTTGCACATTGCGGAGGACGATTCTTGCTCAAGGGGTGGCATAGGTGCTAACCCCTAATCACCCTATGAGATTCCATACAATCACTAATCACCATGCAAAATTGTGTGAGGCTAGCCCCAGGCATCTCTCCAGGACCCAGATTCACGAAGCAGTTACGCAAGCACTTACGAACGTGTACATCTTTCCTCAATCTTTGTCAGCTTTGGTTACGTTTATTAAACACTTTACAAGCAGGAAAACTTGTCACTCAACTGTTGTTATTGTTATAAACAGCCTCCTGGTGCTTCGGAGCTCATTAACGGTTTAAAAATTGTAAATAAAGCCGCCAAAGATTGAGAGAAGATGTACAGGTTCGTAAGTGCTTGCGTAACTGTTTCGTGAATCTGACCCGGGTTCCAAGCTTGGACAAACATTCTTTTTGTTATGGATAAATAGGGTACCCAGCAGTGCCAGGTCTCTGTCTCTTTAGAGACAGAGTAATAGCGGATCGTTATATATAACTTTAACTTTATAATAGTTACTTTAACTTTATAATAGGGGATCGCTGGTGAAGTGGTTTTAGTACTGTATATACACCGGGGGATAATGATTAATTAATTCATCCTCCATTTGTTAGGTTATGGTCACGCCAGGCTAGAAGGGAAGACTTGCAGGGTATGAAATTTGCAGCGCATTGTGCAGGGATGCCAGATTGGGCTACTTGTAGCCCAACTGAGCTACAAGTAGCCCAATAAAAAAACAGGTATGTATGTCGCTACTTATTACTTTTTCGGCTACTCTTAATATAAGCTGGGTTGTGTATTCTGAAAAGCGAATCAAACAAATTGGGAAAAAATCGGGAAAAAATATTTGGCTACTTGTATAGTAAATTTTGTGACGTTTAGTTCTTCAGCTCGCGACTTTCGGCAACTCAAATCAGGCATCCCTGCATTGTGGTCGCTGGCAGTGTGCCGGCGACCACTGTCCGGGGAGGATGTGTCGCTCCAGAACTGAGTCACGCATAGTTTGGGGGGTATCATTTAAGTCTTAGCAAAGGATTAATTAAGTTGTGGAATATAAATAATTAAAACTCATTGGACGAAAGTAAATGAGGTGATAAACAGTAGACTTGGAGACCTTTGGTGAAGGCAGCAGGAGGTAGTGATGATATATCTTGGTTATTTAAGTCCACGTGAACACTATGATCACACTATAGTTCCTATAATGAAGCTGGTATAGTTATACCCATTATGCCCGAATACCCATTATACCCATTTCTGCCCGAAAAGCTGCGTGTACTAGTGACTTTACAAGATTGTAAATACTATGCTATGTATTCTTACAAATCCAATGTACCTTCTTGTATATAAATAAATAAATAAAAATAAATAAATAAATATACCTCGTGAATACTTCTCTTGCAGAAGTTATTAATTAGTAGTAAAATAACCATAATGTGGTGACAATCAAAATATTGTTCTAATATATGTCATTTTCTGCTATCGCTTTGCCAAGTGTTATCATAACTCTTACTTCCAGGGTGACTTAAGGCACTACTATTGTCAGACATTCAACCCTTGTATGCTAGGATGACTATATCTTCTTATTTATATTGTTGAATACTAGGCTATCTTCTTGAGGTTATCTTGAGATGATTTCGGGGCTTAGCGTCCCCGCGGCCCGGTCCACGACATGGCCTCCTTTTTGTTACACATCCCCCAGAAAGCAGCCCGTAGCAGCTGTCTAACTCTCAGGTACCTATTTACTGCTAGGTAACACGGGCATCAGGGTGAAAGAAACATTTTGCTCACTTGTCTCCGCCTCCACCGGGGATCGAACCCGGAGCCTCAGGACTACGAATCCGAAGCGCTGTCCACCCAGCTGTCAGGCTAACTATATTTTCTTATTTATATTGTTGGTAAAGATAAAACAAACAATATACAACTAGACTTTCCATTGTAACAAGCAAGTGATCATTATACTTATGTGGGTCACGTGACCTTCAGACCACCTGTCGGTAAGACGAAGGCTTAATCTTGGTTAATCTTCTGATAATTACTTACTTGATCTAAGAATTGTCTCGTTTGTCCTCAGATGGTTTGGGAACAACTTATTGGCTTCAGAATTAATACATTCTCTAAAATATAGAACCCTAGCAAACACAAAGTGGGAAGGGAACTATCAGGGGGGAAAGCCATTACGACTATATAGCACTGGGAAGGAGTCAGGATAAGGATTTGGGATGGGACGGGAAAGGAATGGTGCCCAAACTCTTGGACTGTCGGGGATTGAACGCCGACTTGCATGACGCGAGACCGTCGCTTTACCGTCCAGCCCAAGTGGTTGAAGAAATAGAGAATACAATATAGAAGTATCAATATGTCCGCCAGTATGTCAATATCCTCACAGAGACTACGGCACAATATGATCCCAGAATGTCAATATCTGGGGCTCAGCCACAACGATACAAATATATTGGCAGGACAACACGTTTCATATTATCTGACGAGACAAAAACAAGGCCATGTTAAAGATCACAATAGTGGGGGGGGGGCAGCGGTGATGGTAGTGGGGTAGTGGTAGTGGGAGGCAGGGGGTATTTTTATTGTTATTTTCTACCACAGACGTGGCCACACATTTAAAAGGCAAACCCACATATAGACATTTTCTTCTGTCCTGTGTGGAGAGTGTTAGAGATCTGTGAGCCATATAGTGGAACAATCAACCACAGAAGGTGATTGTAGTGCTTTTAAATTCCTAATCTAACCTACATACATAGATACATTTACGTTTGAACTACATAAACAGTGATCGCGCTATGTTCTTTTATACATAATGTGATTAATGGGCGTGGACAAAGGTGAAATGCAGTTTTGACCAGCTGACACATATACATACATATAAATATACACATACACATACATATAAATATACACATACACATACAATATATATTTATGTCCCTCCTACTTTAACAGGGTAAAATAGCTTCTAGAGAAACTACTGTAGTGTGTTACTAACAACTTAACCAAAGAGGGTGATTAAGATGCTTTTACAAGCTCAAGTTATAGTTACATCACATATATATATATTACGACCAGGTATCTCTTCCCCTTGGCGTGTGCTGTTGGGGGTTGACTGTTAGGGATAAACCTCCTGGCTCTCAACCTTTTTAAGAGTCTGTCATGGTGTGGTTGGTACCGTACTGGTTATGTCAGTGTGTGTGATGCACCTGACTTTCTAAGGTTCGAGTCCTTGACGGAGATGAGTTCTTTAGCTTGTATTATTACAGAACTGATGTATCACATAGTCTTGGGTACAAGGCCAGTATATCATCAAGTGTTCCAGTATTCAGACAGTATTTACAGAGTTTAGCCTACCTCAGCCCAGGGGAGCGAAAGTCAGTCAATATGGGTGACAGGGGGGAGGCAGGGGTGACAGGGGGAGGCAGCGGTGACAATGAGAGGTAGGGGTGACAGGGGGAGGGGGAGGCCACTGTCACATCGCCTGAGGCCACAGTGGTAACAAGGGCTGGCAGCTGGCCAGGTGACGGTGGTGGCAGCTGGCCAGGTGACGGTGGTGGCAGCTGGCCAGGTGACGGTGGTGGCAGCTGGCCAGGTGACGGTGGTGGCAACTGGCCAGGTGACGGTGGTGGCAGCTGGCCAGGTGACGGTGGTGGCAGCTGGCCAGGTGATGGTGGTGGCAGCTGGCCAGGTGACGGTGGTGGCAGCTGGCCAGGTGACGGTGCTGGCAGCTGGCCAGGTGACGGTGGTGGCAGCTGGCCAGGTGACGGTGGTGGCAGCTGGCCAGGTGACGGTGGTGGCAGCTGGCCAGGTGACGGTGGTGGCAGCTGGCCAGGTGACGGTGGTGGCAGCTGGCCAGGTGACGGTGCTGGCAGCTGGCCAGGTGACGGTGGTGGCAGCTGGCCAGGTGACGGTGGTGGCAGCTGGCCAGGTGACGGTGCTGGCAGCTGGCCAGGTGACGGTGGTGGCAGCTGGCCAGGTGACGGTGGTGGCAGCTGGCCAGGTGACGGTGGTGGCAGCTGGCCAGGTGACGGTGGTGGCAGCTGGCCAGGTGACGGTGGTGGCAGCTGGTACTCCAGCAACATTCAAGCCTCCATACCTTTCACCAGTTGGCTCTCTCCATTACCGTATCCTACCACTTACAAACCAACAGCGACTAAGCGATGTAAGCAACATGAGGCTGGAGCAATTGGCAGTACGCCAAGCTCTGCTGCTCTAGTTAAATCTTTTATATTTCCATAACAAGTTTCCCCGAGCGGGGAAGCTCGGGGAAGTTTCGGCCGAGCGGACAGCACGCTGGACTTGTGATCCTGTGGTCCTAGGTTCGATCCCAGGCACCGGCGAGAAACAATGGGCAGAGTTTCTTTCACCCTATGCCCCTGTTATCTAGCAGTAAAATAGGTACCTGGGTGTTAGTCAGCTGTCACGGGCTGCTTCCTGGGGGTGGAGGCCTGGTCGAGGACCGGGCCGCGGGGACACTAAAGCCCCGAAATCATCTCAAGATAACCTCAAGATAAGAACCCCCCACACGGGACGAACTTCAGGAGTCCTGCTGGAACAACATTGAGCAGACTAAATAGGTTTATTTGATTAGTTGTAATAATTTGAGTGTCTGTCTGTCTGTGGTGATAGGTGTATCTTACCTGTGTCCTGACTAGTATTCACCTAGTTGTGCTTGCGGGGGTTGAGCTCCGCTCTTTCGGCCCGCCAATCAACTGTCATTTGATCAACTGTTACTAACTACTAACTATTTTTTCTCCCAACCCCCCCCCCACACACATACACACCCTAGGAAGCAGCTCCGTAGCAGCTGTCTAACTCCCCGGAACCTATTTACTGCTAGGTAACAGGGGCATCAGTGTGAAAGAAACTCTGCCCATTTTGTTTCTTGCTGGCGCTGGAAATCGAACACACGTCCACAGGATTACGTGTCCAGCGTGCTGTCCATTCAATCACCAGCGCCCTAACGTAGCGCCCTACGTGTGTGTGAGAAAGAGAGAGAGAGAGAGAGAGAGAGAGTGTGTGTGTGTGTGTGTGTGTGTGTGTGTGTGTGTGTGTGTGTGTGTGTGTGTGTGTGTGTGTGTGTGTGTGGGTGTGTGGGTGTGTGTGTGTGTGTGTGTGTGTGTGTGGGTGTGTGTGTGTGTGTGTGGGTGTGGGTGTGTGTGTGTGTGTGTGTGTGTGTGTGTGTGTGTGTGTGTGTGTGTGTGTGTGTGTGTGTGTGTGTGTGTGTGTGTGTGCACTCAAACCAGGCACACCTAGCCAGCCTACACACACGCACGTATTTACCAGTTGATTGACAGTTCAGAGGCGGGACCAAAAAGCTGAAGCTCAACCCCCCAAGCACAACTAGGTGAGTACACGCACATACACACACCTTCTAAACTTCAACTCAGGAAAGTGTAAAGTAATGACATTAGGCGAAGGGAGCAGGAGGCTGAACACAAGGTACCATCTGGGAGGTGAAATCCTGCAAGAGTCAAATAGAAAGATCTGGGGGTTGATATCACACCGAACCTGTCCCCAGAGGCCCACATCAAAAGGATATCATCAGCGGCATACGCTAGGTTGGCCAACATAAGAACTGCATTCAGAAACTTGTGTAAGGAATCGTTCAGATTTTGTATACCACTTATGTCAGACCAATCCTGGAGTATGCAGCTCCAGCCTGGAGTCCATACCTAGTTACACGCAAGACAAAGTTAGATAAGATTTAGATATATGCCACCAAACTAGTCCCAGAACTGAGAGGTATGAGCTACGAGGAAAAGCTACGGGAGCTCAACCTTACATCCCTGCAAGACAGAAGAGTAAGAGGAGACATGATAACCACCTACAAAACTCTCAGGGGAATTGACAGGGTGGACAAAGACAAACTCTTTACCACAGGTGGGGCACGAACATGGGGACACAGGTAGAAATAAATGAGGCACAAAGACATTAGAAAGAACTTTTTCAGTGTCAGAGTAGTTAGTAAATGGAATGCATTAGGAAGTAATGTGGTGGAGGCTGACTCCATACACAGTTTCAAGTGTAGATATGATAGAGCCCAGTAGGCTCAGGAACCTGTACACCTGTTGATTGAAAGTTGAGAGGCGGGACCAAAGAGCCAGAGTTCAACCCCCACAAGCACACCTAGGTGAGTACACACCTACACTTATCCCCTTGAGTAATTTTTCCACTTCTTTGTGGAAAAACAAATGTTGCTGGTGTTGCCAGAACACCACCAACACCCACCACAGTGGTACAGTGCCCCTCAAGTGTCGCCAGTACACCACCAACACCCACCACAGTGGTACAGGGCCCCTCCAGTGTTGCCAGTACACCACCAACACCCACCACAGTGGTACAGGGCCCCTCCAGTGTTGCCAGTACACCACCAACACCCACCACAGTGGTCAGGGCCCCTGGAGTGTCGCCAGTACACCACCAACACCCACCACAGTGGTCAGGGCCCCTGGAGTGTCGCCAGTACACCACCAACACAGTTCACAAACAACAAGAGGATGGCTGACACAATAGATGAAATTGTTTATGTAATAATCTAAGTTGAGGTTTGATGAAAACCTTCTGTGCCCTCTGTAATGCTTTTTGCGCTACCGCTCACAGGATGGGTATGTGGTGCACAATAAACTAGCCGCCTTCGGCGACAACAATAACACACCCGTGTGTTGTGAGGCTGGTGGCGGGTGAAAGGAGTGGTCAGGTGTGGTGTACCACCCCCAGTGGGCGCGGCCATGACCCCGCGCCCACCGCCGCCCTTCACCACCTCCACAACACAATGTGTATCAGGTCAAACTCGCCTCACTTGACCTTAATCCAAGGCATATCTAAGGCACGATTTTGTTTTTGCCTGAACGCGAGTGGAAGTGCCTCGTTGACCCTCCTGGTACGGCTGTCAGAGCCGGTAACTTACAGACATTTTGACCTTTACCTGTGCAGTATTTCTCGTGTCACGGTCATACGCTTACTATATATATAATGAACGCTAGTGAATGCTCAAGGTTAAATATAATTATCTTGCTACTTGGGCTGGACGTATGGGGTGCACAATAAAGGTCGTGGGGTGCACGACCTGCTCCATGCAGGTCGGCGTTCAATCCCCGACCGTCAACAAGTGGTTAGGCACCATTCCTCCCCCCCCCCCACCTTTTCGTCCCATCCCTAATCCTTATCCTGACTCCTTCCATGTGCGATATAGTCATAATGGCTTGGCGCTTTCCCCTGATAATTAAAAAAATGACATTAACTTTAGCATCATTGTTGCCTTTAGCATCATAACAAAGAGCGTACGTTAATAACTCTCACTGGAAGATGCAGGTGATGCAGTACACCTGATCAAACACGCTGTTATTCATGCGTCAGGCTGCGAGCAGCCGCGTCCAACAACCTGGTTGACCAGTCGAGCAACCAGGAAACCTGGTCGAGGACCGGGCCGCGGGGACGTTGAGCCCCGAAACCATCACAAGGTAATCACTGCAACTTGTGTTGTCTGATGTGTTTACATCGGCCAGACAGGTAAATCTCTTTCCTCACGTTTAAAACAGCATTCATATGCTATTCATACAGCCCAGCACTCCAGTGCATTATATTTACATTCAGGTTTATGTGATCATTCTATCGACTTCACCGGGGCAAAATGTTTTGTTAAAAGTAAGGATTTCGTTGAACGAAACGTAATCGAGTCCTCTCTGATCAAACATTGTAACAACAGCCTTAATGTGAGCACTGGTATGTACAAGTTGTATCGCTATATAAGCCTCAATATAGCACGTCAAAACAATATAGCATCCATTTAACCCGAATGGCACTTGGGGATATTAATAGGAGCTGCATCGTATGGGCCAATAGGCCTTCTGCAGTTGCCTTCTTTCTTATGTTTCCTTTCCTTCACTTATTCTTGGTGGTCAGGTGATCTGCCCAGGCGGATATAAAGGTCTGATCAGCTATGTTCTCTTATCTTCATTCTACTTTGCTCTGATGAAGGCGAATTAGCCGAAAACGCGTTAAGCATTATCTATTTTTCACATGTGGTTATTCTGCATACTTGGATCAGTGTTTTTGTGATCATTGTTGCATATATATATATACTGTATATATATATATATATATATATATATATATATATATATATATATATATATATATATATATATATATATATATATATATATATGTCGTACCTAGTAGCCAGAACTCACTTCTCAGCCTACTATGCAAGGCCCGATTTGCCTAATAAGCCAAGTTTTCATGAATTAATTTATTTTCTCTATTTTTTTTCTTATGAAATGATAAAGCTACCCATTTGATTATGTATGAGGTAAATGTTTCTTTATTGGAGTTAAAATTACCGTAGATATATGACCAAACCTAACCAACCCTACCTAACCTAACCTAACCTATCTTTATAGGTTAGGTTAGGTAGCCGAAAAAGTTAGGTTAGGTTAGGTTAGGTAGGTTAGGTAGTCGAAAAACAATTATTTAATGAAAACTTGGCTTATTAGGCAAATCGGGCCTTGCAGAGTAGGCTCAGAAGTGCGTTCTGGCTACTAGGTACGACATATATATATATAAATATATATATATATATATATATATATATATATATATATATATATATATATATATGTAACTCCTTTTTTGTAACAAAGTTCAAATAAAGTAAATATATATGTGTACATACAAAAGAATGGGGGTGGTAGGAGAAGATAATATTAGTGTTCAGTGAGAAACCACAAGGTCTCCTCTGAATACTTTTTATTTTCTTCTCCGAGGCTATGGGTCCCCACATTGGCACCAGAGTGGTACCCTCACAAATTTATATATATATATATATAGTCGTAATGGCTTGACGCTGTCTCCTGATAGTTCCCTTCCCCCGTTCCTAACCTAACCAGATGACCCAAAACAGAAAACGGAACAGTACGTCGCTTTCACCAGCCGCTTCCATTGTCTAGTTGGAAGGCCAACTAGAAAATGTGTAGGCCAACAATTTTTGGCCTAATGTAACGCATACAAGCGACGGTCTTTGTAGGAGGACAGGTTGAATAATTATTGCACTGCTCTGGCTGCAATATTATACCAGAGTTTAACAGTGTTATCAGTTTCAATAACAATGTTGCAGCTTGCAGCTACTTTGGCATGTATATATATTTCAAACTAATTGAAATTGAAATAAGTTTATTGAGGTAAAATACACAGAAAGGGATGAGGTAGCTCAAGCTATTCTCACCCCGTTCAGTACATCGTGTTAATGCATACATAGACACATATCACAAACAATAAACATATTACCAAACATTCTGAGAGATAAACATATACATTTCCTCCTTTACACAAGTAGCAAACTAAAAATAAGGGTAACAGTATGCAAACCTTAAAGTGCCTCGCTGAAAGCTGCTCTGTATCTTTTTGTATTTATTTATATATACAAGCATTCTTAGTCTTGTACAGTCACCAGCACGCGTAGAGTTCCGGGCCGGTCCTTAATCCTATGTTCCCGGAATAGGACCCGCCACATTGTTTAACAACCAGGTACCCATTTACTGCTGGGTGAACAGAGGCTACAGTTAAGGATTTGGCGCCCAGTCAATCCTCCCTGGCCTGGATACGAACCCAGGCAGGGGAGCTGGCGAAGCGTCGGGCGAGTGTTTTACCCCTGCGCCACGGGGGCTCCATAACGGGTATCTCGCAATAACAAGGAGCCAGATTCACGAAGCAGTTACGCAAGCACTTACGAACGTGTACATCTTTCCTCAATCTTTGATGGCTTTGGTTACATTTATTAAACAGTTTACAAGCATTAAAACTTGCCAATCAACTGTTGTTATTGTTATAAACAGCCTCCTGGTGCTTCGGAGCTCATTAACTGTTTAATAATTGTAAACAAAGCCGCCAAAGATTGAGAAAAGATGTACATGATGTTTCCAAGTGCTTGCGTAACTGCTTCGTGAATCTGGACCCAGGTTATTGAGTACTTATTCTGTACTTCTCACCGTTTTAGGTTAAACTGTAAATTTTAAATGTCTTCACAAGCATTTTATAGTTGTATATTCTTGAGAGGTTTGAACGATTCATTGATAACACAATACTATTAATGTATAATGTATACGTATACCCTTAGTGAGATATAATGGTAAGTTGAGAAAGGTGCCACAGCCAAGTTACCTTTAGAAAACAGTTCATTGCGTTGTGTAAAGGTCAAGAATGTGTAGAGAGGTCACCTGCCTGTAGGTTGAGGTCACCAGCTGCCTGCAGATTGCACAACAATGCTCTCCAAACTGCACGCGCCAAATACATTCAGATTTATTTCATTACTGCAGTGTAGTGAATGATCGAGAGTAGATGACTATTCCCTGACATTAAACACAGATAACAACTAGTCAGTAAAATGCCACCCAATTGCCGCATCATCTTAAATATACGTTTAGACTCGTAAATATACGTGATTTGCCCTGGTGGGTAGAAGGTCTGACCGACAAGGTCCCATCTTCACTTTGCTCTGATGAAGGCGAAATAAGCCGAAAACGCGTTTAGCATTCTCTATTTTTCACATGTGGTTTTTCCGCATACGTTTAGAAAGAAAGATGATGGGTGTACAATTCTACCTCCGCCAGCAGGAGCCTAGTAGGAGCAGCCTAGCAGGAGCAGCCCAGCAGGAGCCTAGCAGGAGGAGCCCAGGAGGCCGGGGGCTCCTTTACGAGGCCACCCACCCACCTGCTGGCCTTCCTTAACCCTCAGAAGGAGGTCGTTGGGTACGATGACGGCTATAATGTAGACCCTTGAGTATAATATTACATTATATTATCGAGCCGTATGATGATGTTATTTACGTTTAATGTAGTATAATGGCCCAGTAAAACGATATAATAATAATAATAATATATAATATATCATAGAATGATGATCTAATGCAGTACAATGATGCCATGATGAAGTTTATAATCATACAATGCAACAAATTCTAAAACTTCACACTAGTTCTCTATTAATTATAAAATCAACCGAATGTCACTTATGATAAAATACAGTGTAACGGTTCTATAATGTATAATGTGATGTAGTACAAGTACTCTTTATTATGGTAACGCCCAGGCGAGCGTTAGTATAGTTAGTGGAAACCTCCGCTGGTAACGTGATCCTTGAAGTTACAGTTTTGTGATAACTTGATAAAGCGCTCCTTAAGTTATTATTAAATGAAGTGTAACAGGTAGAGTACAGGTAGACGCCTCTTAGATTAGAGAGGTCTGCCTGCCTCTGCAGTTGTCTATAGAGGCCAAGAGAGCAGGCAGAGAGCAGAGGTAGAGGCCGAGAGAGCAGGCAGAGAGCAGAGGTAGAGGCCGAGAGAGCAGGCAGAGAGCAGAGGTAGAGGCCGAGAGAGCAGGCAGAGAGCAGAGGTAGAGGCCGAGAGAGCAGGCAGAGAGCAGAGGTAGAGGCCGAGAGAGCAGGCAGAGAGCAGAGGTAGAGGCCGAGAGAGCAGGCAGAGAGCAGAGGTAGAGGGTGAAGGAGAGGGGGTAGAAATAGCCTAAGCTACTCTATCTCTTTTGAGATGTATTTTTTCTTGTCTCAATAAACATACTTGAACTTGAGAGGCGAGAGCGGTAGGAAGGTCTCTATAATCAAAATACTTGTATTAGAAACATCGAATCCTAATAGTTCATTTACCCTTCATCTTAATAGCCTATTATCAAAATAATTGTCAGTAATTATGTCAATATTCTGCATATTTCTTGACCGCTCAGAGCGGCCAGGCTGAGCGTGAACCAAGCACCGGATTAACCAATAATGAACACAATGCGGACGATGTCGGTAGAGTAATTGGTAGGGGCGGGGGTGCGGCGCCCCCCCTGCACCAGTCCCCCTGGGGGTAACACCGGTTCCAGAAGCCGGTCCTCTGCTGCTACCACCGGGATGAATCGTCACCTCCACGTGGCCTCACACCCCCAACAGCTTTCTGTTGGTGGTGTGAGGAATCCTGCTATTTGTGTAATACACTATTTCAGGTCCTTATACTATTTTCATTATTGTAATACACTGTTTTCAGGTCCTTCTCCATCCCTGATCTTTTTACTCATGCTTTGTCCCTGCCAACACATAATTTCATTGCCTCATTTCCCCAAATCCATTCCAATGCTACTATCTACTAACAGTTTAAATCCATACCAACCCCCTCCAACCACAGGTTCTAACCAGTTGGCAACAGCAACAACCCCAGCCGTAGATAAATAAATCCCATCTCGAGCATACATGTAACGGGAGACATCCCCCGTCACGCAGGGCGCAGTTGCGCCTCCACAGATCTCCAGTATCATCTATTGATACTGGTAATGGCTCAAAAGGGCCACCACTTACGGGCTATTCATGCCCGTGCCACCTTTTGGGTGGCTTAATCTTCATCAATCATAAATGTCATTCTTTCCATAGAAGTGTCCCAGTTATTCATGAATGATATTGCATTTGATTTACAATATTTGTGCAGTCGGCAGTTGACACAGAGTGCCCTCGACAACCATTCATATCCGACTTCCCTTATTGGAAGAATGTCACATATGACGGGGATTCCTCCCTTGCTCCTAACAAATTCTATGGTTGTCTTAAACCTCTGCATCAGTGTCTCACTCCTAACTCGTCCAACATCATTTCCACCGGCACTGATATAAATAATGGGTTTGTTCCCATTTCCAGTCACAAAATCATTCATATTGTTTTTAATGTCCCATATTCCTGCTCCCAGATAGCAAACCCTTAACCTGTTCCTCCCTATCTCTGGCACAAACAGCAGGGCTGTCTTAACAACATTATAGGTACCTGGACAATTTCAACATTCGGAAATAGAGATTTCAAATTGTCCGAAATTATTTGTCTGTACAGTGCATGTTCGTGTGGTCTCCGGGCAAGTGCCCCATCAGTCATGCGGTAAGACACCTCTGACACAAATTTGAATCTAAATACTTCACCTGGGAAGTATTTAGACACAAACATAATTTGCTTCATTTACCGGCGCCGATCCCTTCGTTCGCACCTCCGTCGTAATAGATCCGTCTCACGAGAAGGAACCAGGTACAGGGATCGCAGTTATGTTGACAACACGACTGATAGTGACTGATTACGAGGCTGTGAGGTCAAGGCTGTGAGGTCAAGGCTGTGAGGTCAAGGCTGTGAGGTCAAGGCTCAGGCAGCTCGACCTCACAACTTAGCCAAAAAATAAAGACATAATATTCCTAGAGTAATTAATATAATTCACAGAGAAACTGTGTTCAGAATAAGACCCAACGGAGCCAGAGAGTAACATAGCAACTCATCGTTCAGATGAGAAGCAAGGACTGAAGGAACGGAAAGGGGAAAGCGCTAAGCCATTACGACTAAGCACCATTTGGAAGGGATCAGGATAAGGATTTGGGATGGGACGGGAGAAAGGAATGGTACCCAACCACTATAATGGTTGGGTAACATTAAATCAATGGTACCCAATCATTCAATCCCCGACCGTCCACTATTGTGGACGGTCGGGGATTGAACGCCGACCTGCATGAAGGGAGACCTTCGCTCTACCGTCCACCACAAGTGGTTGGGCAGGAGTGAAGGAAGCACTTCTTTACTGTGAGAGCAGTTGACATCTTGGAGAAGTTTGAGAAGCATCGCGTACTCACTTACCGTGTACTTACCGTGTACTCAGCGTGTACTTACCGTGTACTCAGCGTGTACTTACCGTGTACTCAGCGTGTACTTACCGTGTACTCAGCGTGTACTTACCGTGTACTCAACGTGTACTTACCGTGTACTCAGCGTGTACTTACCGTGTACTCAGCGTGTACTTACCGTGTACTCAGCGTGTACTTACCGTGTACTCAGCGTGTACTTACCGTGTACTCAGCGTGTACTTACCGTGTACTCAGCGTATACTTACCGTGTACTCAGCGTGTACTTACCGTGTACTCAGCGTGTACTTACCGTGTACTTACCGTGTACTCAGCGTGTACTTACCGTGTACTCAGCGTGTACTCAGCGTGTACTTACCGTGTACTCAGCGTGTACTTACCGTGTACTCAGCGTGTACTTACCGTGTACTCAGCGTGTACTTACCGTGTACTCAGCGTGTACTTACCGTGTACTCAGCGTATACTTACCGTGTACTCAGCGTGTACTTACCGTGTACTCAGCGTGTACTTACCGTGTACTTACCGTGTACTCAGCGTATACTTACCGTGTACTCAGCGTGTACTTACCGTGTACTCAGCGTGTACTTACCGTGTACTCAGCGTGTACTTACCGTGTACTCAGCGTGTACTTACCGTGTACTCAGTGTGTACTTACCGTGTACTCAGCGTGTGCTTACCGTGTACTTACCGTGTACTCAGCGTGTACTTACCGTGTACTCAGCGTGTACTTACCGTGTACTCAGCGTGTACTTACCGTGTAGTTAGCGTGTACTTACCGTGTACTCAGCGTGTACTTACCGTGTACTCAGCGTGTACTTACCGTGTACTCAGCGTGTACTTACCGTGTAATCAGCGTGTACTTACGGTGTACTCAGCGTGTTGCCAGCACTTTACGGTAAGTACAAACACGTGTGGCGCCACTGTCCGCGGCTCCACAAAGGTTATTATCAATCATGATAACTTCCTCTGCTCCAGGTAGTCCCCTGGGCCAGCCCTGCACCCTCCCTCCCCCACACTCTCCCTCCACCACACTCTCCCTCCACCACACTCTCCCTCCCCCACACCCTCCCTCCCCCGCACTCTCCCTCCACCACACTCTCCCTCCCCCACACTCTCCCTCCACCACACTCTCCCTCCACCACACTCTCCCTCCCTCACACTCTCCCTCCCCCACACTCTCCCTCCACCACACTCTCCCTCCACCACACTCTCCCTCCACCACACTCTCCCTCCCCCACACTCTCCCTCCACCACACCCTCCCTCACACTCTCCCTCCACCACACTCTCCCTCCCTCCACCATGCTCTCCCTCCCCCTCACCCTTCACCACGCACTCCCTCCACCACATCCAGGACCTTGTATACCACATATATCAGACAAATTCTCGAGTATGCAGCTCCAGCGTGGAATCCGTACAGCTCCAGCACACGATGGAGTTAGAGAACGTTAGAGGTACCCGACTAGTGCCCAAGCTGAAGGACATGAGCTACGAGGAAACACTACTGGAATGAAACCTGTCGTCACTAGAAGACAGAAGAGTTATGGTAGACATGATCACCCCATGCAAGATTCTCAGGGAATTGACAGGGTAGACAGACAAATTACCTAAGATAAATGGTTACATGAACAAGGGAACACAGGTGGATACTGAGTACCCAAATGAGCCACAGAGACACTAGAAAGAACGTTTTCAGTGTCGGAGTCGTTAACAAATAAAATGCATTAGGAAGTGATGTGGTGGAGGCTGACTCCATACACAGTTTCATCTGATAATTTGTCGATTTTGTAAGTTACTAATTTGTGTCATTATTATAGATTGTCAAGAAAATGTGCAGAGAACAGGCACGTTCGTCCCTTAGAACGAGGCTTAGCTGAATTGCATTATTTTTGTTTTTTAAGGAAAACTAAGTCTTCAACATAAGATTGCCATCTGACCTACATTCCATTGGCTTTATTTAACAATGTTCTATGTAGCATTTTATTAAAGTCTTTATGGAAGTCTTGGTAAATTACCTATGGAGAATTTTTGTTTGTATGTTGTTTATGTATTTTAATATATTCGCAAAGGCCGGGAATATTTTGTTCAAATGTTGGTTATATGTGTTGTTTCACTACGCTCCTCTAGACTTTATCCCATTATATAAATTAATAGCACCTAGTTATTATGCACATTTCTGACACTCTTGCCATTGCCTGGTATGAATTGGCTTGTTTAAACGACGCTAAGTATTACTGTAAGAGTAAAAACCCAAACTGCAGAATTGTATCCTACGTTTTATTTTAATTTCCGCATCACCTAGCCCAAATATATATTGTGTTATGATCGCCTAACCCAAATATGTTTTGAGTTATGACCGCCTAACTCAAATCATATTTATTTTTAAATTAGCTCTGCAATAATTTTCGGTTCATATAGTCGACAGGGTTAACCGTTGCTTTAAACGTCTAGATAGAATATTCCCTCGCTCAATTTATCCAAAACTGTTATCATGAGATTCACGCTAGCCTAAGTTGCATGTTGTTTAATTGTATCTTTTCGTGAACATTTCCCATTTAGATTACCAACATTTCGTTTGTTAGCCCGTGTCTCATCTGCTCACGTTCACCAGTTTAACGGTGTTCACATTATTGATGTCGCCGCATCATGCTGTTACCAGTCACACTGTTACTGGTAACGTCAGTATGAGTGTTCTCATCATCACAGTCTATGTTTATCATCACCCTGTTTATTGTCGCTATTTTCTAGATAATCCCGAGCGTGACCCGGAGTTAACTAGCTCTCTATCTCTGGTGAGAACTGGGTTATGGAAGTAGCTTCGATTCTTTCAATGAATCGTTCGATTTCTTGGTCAGCTGATAAGATAGTTCAAGTAGCACTTATCGTTATCGCCAACGATTACTGTATCTCACATCTCTCAGTAATCTATATTTTGTTCTGTGATGTTATCGCATCTCCCTCCGTTCTCAGATCCTGCTAACATTAGCGTTTTTTTACAAGCAATCTAACCCTATCTTGTTGACAAGCAACGTAACCCTATCTTCTTGACAAGCAACGTAACCCTATCTTGTTGACAAGCAACGTAACCCTATCTTCTTGACAAGCAACGTAACCCTATCTTGTTGACAAGCAACGTAACCCTATCTTCTTGACAAGCAACGTAACCTATCTTGTTGACAAGCAACGTAACCCTCTCTTGTTGACAAGCAACGTAACCTATCTTGTTGACAAGCAACGTAACCCTATCTTGTTGACAAGCAACGTAACCCATTCTCCGCCACACGATATGTGAACATTTTAAGGATTAAACACTTCAGTTGAAACTTATGCTTGCAGAGTATTTTACAGTTGTGTTGAACTACGCTTCGCTCAGAGAGATGATAGCTGGGCTCTTGCTGCCAAATACGCAGCCAATTCATCTCGTTTGGGCAATATGCCACTGGAATTTGCGCAATATACCGTGATTGCAGTTGGTTTGAGAGAGGGGGGGGGGACAGACAGACACACACACGCAGACGGTTTTATTTTTGTCGGTGTCGTCTTTTTGAATATTTCTGTTTAACAGATCAATAGTACTGATTACGCTATACTGCACGGGAGTCATGGGTCAATAGCCTAGTTGTTGTTATGGACAGGATTCCCTGACACTATAGATCGAATTCCTTATGTGATATACAGGCGATGAATCACAATAACGTGGCTAAAGTAAGTTGACCAGACCACATACTAGAAAGTGAAAAGACGACAACGTTTCGGTCCGTCCTGGACCATTCTCGACTTGAGAATGGTTCAGGACGGACCGAAACGCCGTCCTTATGTGATATTATTGATTTGTGCTTTCCATTGTGAAGTGTTGGTGGTGATGGTAGAGGGCGCGCGGGTGCCTAGTTCATGACGCAGGCACCTCCTATTCCCCCTCCCTATAAAGCTGATCAGAATTGGATTTCACCATTATAAATTCACATTAATGCATTCATAAATCTATGTATCTATATATTTACGTATGTAGCTGAGCCTAACAGTTTAAAGGCACTACAATCACCTGTGGTTGTTCAATAAATCTCTGAACTGTATGTTTGACAAATCTTTCACCCTGTCCATGGAGGACAGAAGAAAATGTATATATGCTAGTTAGCATTGTAAATGTGTGGCCACGTCTGTGGTAGAAAATAATAATAATAATAAATCCTCCTCCTCTTTCTTCTACTTTGCAATACGTGCAGTATTGCATGAAGGTTTTTCCTCCGGCACGACTGCACCGAACAGGTGGCGTCACGCTGCAGGAAAAGCGTCTTCACGGCTAATTTTTATGTTGTTATTTTATGTTTTATTTATGTACACAAGAGTTCTTACATTCTTGTAAGAACTGTTCATGTTCTGTATCAGAGCCGAGTCAACAAGACGGCGTCTGTGTAGAGTAGAGGCAGGAAACATTATTTTGGAGGAAGACCAATCTAAAAGATGAATAGAATCCCTAACATGACAGAAGAGAACATTGTTTGTGTCAGCAGACTTAACACTTCTTTTGTGTTCCTTAAGTCTGTCATTAAGTGTACCGCCAGTTTCTCAAAACGTATTGGAAAGGACAAGATTATTATAATTATTGGGATTCTTGCCTTCGTTTAGTGGTGATTTGATCTGGAATTTTCCAGTCGTAACTGTGACCTGTCGGGCCAGTTAAAATAACAGGTCTTGAGACTCTAGACCAGTCGAGACTGAAGACCAGTCCAGAGGACGAGTTCGGTGGGAGAGATTCGTTAAGTAAAGGTAAGATGATGTAGAGAATTATGATTATATCAGACTGGCAGCAAAGGTGACACAGGGGACAGGGGGCAAGTGTCCACAACTCTCTTCGTTATCTTCACCGAGGGAAACTTGGTGCAGGAACTCGTTGAGAGAAAGTGCATGAACTGCTTGAGAGAAAGTGATTGACCTATAGAAAGAAAGTAGTGGATCTAGGGGTGTGAAAGGTGACCATTCACACTCCACTTTAAAGCCTCATGTTAACCCCGTTAAATAACGCCCACACAGAATATTAATTCATGAAGAGTACACCAGGACCAGGAGAGGCTACAGAAGATTATTATTATAATGACACGTTACGTCTCTCTCTCTCTCTCTCTCTCTCTCTCTCTCTCTCTCTCTCTCTCTCTCTCTCTCACTCTCACTCTCTCTCTCTCTCTCTCTCTCTCTCTCTCTCTCTCTCTCTCTCTCTCTCTCTCTCTCTCTCTCTCTCTCTCTCTCTCTCTCTCTCACGTCAGGCATGAACGTTAAAAATCAAGAGATACAGTAGTAGATATGAACAAACTCCAAGCATGTGTGTTCTTAAGAGACTTGAGGCTTAAAAAAATTGTGGACAAGAGTTCATTCAGAATTCAGTAAAACCGCCTTATTGAGGAGAGCCTAACCGAGAGGGTTCGAACCATGCTGAGCACGTGGATGGTACGTGTACACTGTACGCTGAGTACACTTGTGAGGAGAGTGTATGCACGTGAGGGTCAGTGTAGAGGAGAATAGAGCCGGCAAGAGGGTAGTGAGCACGATGTATGAGGAAGCCTCCAGGGCGGACAACGCACCGGATATGGTAGAGGACAAATATAGAGCAACACTGGTCATGCACATTATAATAGAGCAGCACTGGGCATGCTCTAGCAAGTGTAACAATAGAGTCCAACAAATTATTAGAGCTTCACTCCCTGACCTGACATTCTCAAGTCAGCCAGAGTGACCTCCACACGCAGGAAGTGATTTCTTAAGAGATAAACATTAGCTTATCAAAATCTAATCTCATAACACTATAAAAAATACTTTTATTAACTCTACACAATATGTAAGAAGTGATGATGTCGTAACTAATGAGGAATAAGTTCTGAGAAGAACTTGAAGAAGTGTAATGCTAAGTTGGACTCCTTGCTGTAGATCACAAAACCCTTACCATTAAACTGTACTACGGTAGTTAAGGTCAACCAAGTCATTGTATCCAATCTCACCCTGTCAGTCAGGTGTTTCTATGGGCTACAGAAAATAATATGGTATTCAGTGAAGATAAGTTCCAGCTCATGCGCTACGGAAAACAAATATATATAAAAAAGGGAAACCACGTACAAAACGCAGTCAAATCATAACATAGCACGAAAAGGCAATGTAAAGGATCTGGGTGTACTCATGTAGGAAGACCTTACCTTTAAAGAACACAATAAAGTAGCCGTCACAACTGCAAGAAAAATGACAGGTTGGATAACAAGAACTTTTCACACTAGAGATGCTATACCGATGATGATACTCTTCAAGACGCTTGTGCTCTCTAGAGTGGAGTACTGCTGCACAATGACAGCCCCTTTCAAAGCTGGAGAAATTGCTGACCTGGAGAACGTGCAGAGATCCTTTACTGCTAGAATCCATCTCAGTTAAACATCTAAACTATTGGGACCGACTAAAGAGCCTAAATCTGTATTCTCTTGAGCGCAGGCGGGAGAGATACATAATAATTTACACGTGGAAAATAATAGAGGGGCTGGTCCCAAACCTGCACACAGAAATAACATCACATGAGACCAGAAGGCATGGCAGGATGTGCAGAATACCCCCCGTTGAAGAACAAAGGTGCAATAGGTATTCTGAGAGAGAACTCTTATCAACATCAGAGGTCCGAGACTGTTCAACACGCCTCCACTACACATAAGGGGCATAACTGGCCGACCCCTCACAGTGTTCAAGAGAGAACTATCAACATCGGAGGCCCGAGACTGTTCAACACGCTTCCACTACACATAAGGGGCATAACTGGCAAACCCCTCACAGTGTTCAAGAGAGAACTATCAACATCAGAGGCCCGAGACTGTTCAACACGCTTCCACTACACATAAGGGACATAACTGGCAGACCCCTCACAGTGTTCAAGAGAGAACGTGATAAACACCTCCAAAGGATACCTGATCAACAAGGTTGTGACTCATAGGTCAAGCTGCGAGCAGCCGCGTCCAACAGCCTGGTTGACCACTCCAGCAACAAGGAGACCTAGTCGAGGACTGGGCCGAGGGAACATTGAGCCCCGAAATCATCCCAAAGTAAAGTCAATGGACACCATCACCATTTTTTCAAAACAAAATATTATTCATCAAAATTTGTTATTTAAAGTCACTATCCCTTATGTTGGCAATTTATATTTGTATAAGACAGTATGCAATATGCCAGTGAGAACAGTGGGAAGAGAGTTATCATACAAGCTGGCTTTATCGTGCCAACAATGTTAGCTGCGTCAACATAAAAGAGAAGTCTACCTCCGTCAACACAAAAGGCAAGTCTACCTCTTTCAACATAAAAGGCAAGTCTACCTAAGACAACTCTTCTGGACCTCACTCCTAAAGAACAGAACAAGGAGCTTTCAGGGCTGACTGCTTGTCCGTGTAACTGATCACGGACACCGAACTGTTCCTTGCTGCTGTTGCTGCTGCTGCTGTGTTGCACTGTATAACCAGCTAGACCTCTTGAATTGTCTTAACGAGCAGAAAATTGTGTACTCCATTTTCAAAATTTAGTTTAACCGAAGACCCGCCCATGAAAAACGGGAACTTGCCAGCCGCTGTGAGCTATAGTATATATTTTATCCGTTGCGGATTTTGACGCCAACATGCGATTATTCGAGAGAATACACGACTGAAGTTGACGTTGGGCATGTAGTGGTGTTATAGCGGTCTTTGGGTGGTTCTGTGGGAGGCCCTGACCCTAAGGTCCTTGCCCCCCAAACGTTTGGTGGTGTGTTTGGGAAGCCTCATGTTAAGGGTTTTTACCCCACCTTTTTTCCTTCGTGATCCCTCGCTCTACCATCACGTGATCTGAAACGCATTGTGAGCTGGCAGTTAAAGTCTCACATTTTAAGTACACACCTCATCGTCATAGAATTAGAAATATAATCACTAATTGTAATTATAATTGCTGCGCTGAGGCGTTTACGTGGAGATGACGAGCAAATTAGTGATAGGCAACTGTCTTCAAGCAGCTGAAAGCACTGTGACTATGGAGGTGGTGCCGCGGGCCAGGCAAAGCAGACTCATGAACAAATCTTATTTTTTTCTTCATGATGAGAAGACACATCATGGCCACATCGTACCCCCCATGGCCCGCACTCCACTTTGGCCCTTGTGGGACAACCCCATACGGCAGATAATCCAAAACGTTGATAGGTCTGTTTACTTTTACCTTTTGGATTTTTACCTTTTGGACCATCTACAAATTTGGTATTCCAACCTTGGAGGCGAGTGCATTAGGTAGCCATGACTGCGTCAACTCTGTGCACCAGTGTCATGTAGCATAAATACGAGGATGTCTCCGTGACATCAGTGGTAAGACACTCGCCTGGCGTTCCGCGAGCGCTTTGTCATTGGTTCGTATCCTGGCCGGGTAGGATTTACTGGGCGCAAATCCTTAACTGTAGCCTCTGTTTAACTCAGCAGTAAAATGAGTACTTGGTTGTAAAAACGATTCTTCGCGGCAGGGATCGTATTCCAGGGACCTGCCCGAAACGCTACGCGTACCAGTGGCTGTACAAGAATATAACAACTCTTGTATATATCTAAAAAAAAAAAAATGTTTATTACAGACTCGTGTGTGTAGTGGAGCGGCCGCCCCGCCATCTGGTGAGAGTCTTGGGGGACCTTGGTACCTGGTTGATGGGGTTCTGGGAGTTCTTCTACTCCCCCAAGCCCGGCCCGAGGCCAGGCTTGGCTTGTGAGAGTTTGGTCCACCAGGCTGTTGCTTGGAGCGGCCCGCAGGCCCACATACCCACCACCGCCCGGTTGGTCCGGCACTCCTTGAAGGAAACAATTTAGTCTCCTCTTGAAGATGTCCACGGTTGTTCCTGTAATATTTCTGATGGTCGCTGGTGGGACGTTGCTGACCGCGGACCTCTGATGTTCATACAGTGTTCTCTGATTGTGCCTATGGCACCTCTGCTCTTCACTGGTTCTATTCTGCATTTTCTTCCATGTCGTTCACTCCAGTACGTTGTTATTTTACTGTGTAGATTTGGGACCTGTCCCTCCAGTATTTTCCATGTGTATATTATTTGGTATCTCTCTCGTCTCCTTTCTAGTGAGTACATTTGGAGAGCTTTGAGACGATCCCAATAATTTAGGTGCTTTATCTCGTCTATGCGTGCCGTATATGTTCTCTGTATTCCCTCAATTTCAGCAATCTCTCCTGCTCTGAAGGGGGAAGTGAGTACTGAGCAGTACTCAAGACGGGACAACACAAGTGATTTGAAGAGTACAACCATTGTGATGGGATCTCTGGGATTGAAGGTTCTCGTAATCCATCCTATCATTTTTCTGGCTGGCGCAATACTTGCTTGGTTATGCTCCCTAAACGTTAGGTCGTCGAACATCATTATTCCCAAATCCTTGACATGCTGTTTTCCTACTATGGGCAGATTCGATTGTGTTTTGTACCCTGTATTATGTTTAAGATCCTCATTTTTGCCGTATCTGAGTACCTGGAATTTATCACTGTTAAACATCATGTTATTTTCTGCTGCCCAATCGAAAACTTTGTTAATATCTGTTTGTAGTTTATCAATGTCTTCAGCAGAGGTAATTTTCATGCTGATTTTTGTATCATGGTACACTTAGTTCCTTCCTCTTAGACTTTATCAGGGGGAAAGCGCCAAGCCATTACGATTATTTAACACTTGTAAGGGGTCAGGATAAGGATTTGGGATGGGACGGGGGAAAGGAATGGTGCCCAACCACTTGTGAACAGTCGAGGATTGAACGCCGATCTGCATGAAGCGAGACCGTCGTTCTACTGTCCAGCCCAAGTGGTTGGGCAATTCTGAGAGATCCCAGAATTGTCTAGGTCCTAAATGTTTTAGATTCAGCTGCTTAGAACAAAAGTTCCAAAGCAGCACGGGCTATGGTGAGCCCGTAGTGGACTTATCAGGCACATGAGCGGGGTTGTAACTCGTCTCTGTAGGTCCTAAAGAATTCTGCCGACTCTTGTATAATGGCAGGAAGATGGTATATTGCGTAACGTAATTACCACGTAACGTGGTGGAGGTGGGGTACCTTGATTGTTTCTAACGCGGGTTGGACATGTATATGAGTGGGATTGGGTGATTATAGAATAGGAGATTAGGAGCTGCCTCGTATGGGCTAATAGGCCTTCTGCGGTTACCTTTTTTTCTTATGTTCTTATTGAATCCTTCGTGGCTGGTCATCTCAAGACACACAAAGCTGACAGAAGTATATGATACAAACGATGAATTAGTGAAAGGATATTCAGTCATCCACAAGGAACTGCCTGTAAGCAGCCTCTGTCCTCTTACAAATTACGTCTGAATTTAGCCGTTTACTCGAATAGCCGAAAATTGACGTAATTTGAAAATGAAAAAAATTTAAAATAAATTTTGGATTTTTTTTTTTTTGCCAAAACAGTAAGTTAAGGGTCCTCTGGTAAGTTAGGAGGGCAGGAAATTCTCCTAAAGTTTTAAAACGTCATGGTAAAAGTTAATTGAAAATTTCCTCTCCTAACCTAACAGACTAAGCTGGAGCACCCGAACAGAAAACGAGACAGTACGTCACTTTCGTGAACCGATTTCATTTCAAATCACGTCCAGTTTTCGGCCATAGCGCTCATACCAGCGAAAAGCAGCATTATTTTGAGAGGACGGGTTGGCCTGAGCAACGCAAAGAATTCGTCCAAAACAATTTCACCACAAATAATAAATTCCGTATTTGAATACTCCCTCACAACCTTCATATCTCCTTCTTCATCCCCCGCTTCCACTTTTCTCTACTTCATCTTCCTCCCTCCCTCCCTCCCTCCCTCTCAGCCCCCTTCTCTCTCTCCCCCTTCCTCCTCTCCCTCCTGACAGTGGAACCCATCGCCGAAGCAACACGTCACACTGCAAGCCATTGCACAAGCAACAATTATTGTCCTGAAGTGCGTAGTGATTCTCGTCAATCCCGCGCGTGCTTGGAGGCGTTGATGCACATCTGGCCGGCAGTGAAGCGGGCTCTGGGGCCAGATGCCCTTCCGGCGTCCTGATGGTGACAGGTGTGCAGCTGAGCCTCTCACAGGCGTCCGTGCCACTGTCTACAACAGGCGTCATTGTGTCTACAACAGGCGTCACAGCATCTATAACACACGTCACAGCATATACAACAGGCGTCACTGCATCTACAACAGGCGTCATTGTGTCTACAACAGGCGTCACAGCATCTACAACAGGCGTCACTGCATCTACAACAGGCGTTACAGCATCTACAACAGGCGTCACTGTTTACAACAGGCGCCACTGCATCTACAACAGGAGTCACAGCATCTACAACAGGCGTCATTCTTTACAATAGGCGCCACTGCATCTACAACAGGCGTTACAGCATCTACAACAGGCGTCACTGTTTACAACAGGCGCCACTGCATCTACAACAGGAGTCACAGCATCTACAACAGGCGTCATTCTTTACAACAGGCGCCACTGCATCTACAACAGGAGTCACAGCATCTACAACAGGCGTCATTGTGTCTACAACAGGCGTCATTGTGTCTACAACAGGCGTCATTGTGTCTACAACAGGCGTCACAGCATCTACAACAGGCGTCACTGCGTCTACAACAGGCGTCACAGCATCTACAACAGGTGTCACTGCATCTGCAACAGGCGTTCCAGTATCTACAACAGGCGTCACAGCATCTACAACACACGTCACAACATATACAACAGGCGTCACTGCATCTACAACAGGCGTCACTGTGTCTACAACACGCGTCACAGCATCTACAACAGGCGTCACTGTGTCTATAACACACGTCACAACATCTACAACAGGCGTCACAGCATCTACAACAGGCGTCACAGCATCTACAACAGGCGTCACAGCATCTATAACACACGTCACAACATCTACAACAGGCGTCACAGCATCTACAACAGGCGTCACAGCATCTACAACAGGCGTCACAGCATCTATAACACACGTCACAACATCTACAACAGGCGTCACAGCATCTACAACAGGCGTCACAGCATCTATAACAGGCGTCACAGCATCTACAACATGCGTCACAATATCTACAACAGGCGTCACAGCATCTACAACAAGCATCACTGCATCTACAACAGGCATCACTGAATCTACAACAGGCATTACTGCATCTACAACAGGCGTCACAGCATCTACAGCAGGCGTCACTGTGTCTACAACAGGCGTCACAGCATCTACAACAGGCGTCACAGCATCTACAACAGGCGTCACTGTGTCTACAACAGGCGTCATTGTATCTACAACAGACGTCACTGTGTCTACAACAGACGTCACTGTGTCTACAACAGGCGTCACTCCATCTACAACAGGCGTCACAGCATCTACAAAAGGCGTCACAGCATCTACAACAGGCGTCACAGCATCTACAAAAGGCGTCACAGCATCTACAACAGGCGTCACTGTGTCTACAACAGGCGTCACAGCATCTACAACAGGCGTCACTGCGTCTACAACAGGCGTCACTGTGTCTACAACAGGCGTCACTGTGTCTACAACAGGCGTCACAGCGTCTACAACAGGCGTCACAGCATCTACAACAGGCGTCACAGCATCTACAACAGACGTCACTGTCTACAACAGGCGTCACTCCATCTACAACAGGCGTCACAGCATCCACAACAGGCGTCACAGCATCTACAACAGGCGTCACAGCATCCACAACAGGCGTCACAGCATCTACAACAGGCGTCACAGCAACTACAACAGGCGTCACAGCATCTACAACAGGCGTCACAGCATCCACAACAGGCGTCACAGCATCTACAACAGGCGTCACAGCAACTACAACAGGCGTCACAGCATCTACAACAGGCGTCACAGCATCCACAACAGGCGTCACAGCATCTACAACAGGCGTCACTGAGCCTCTGGTAGGGGCGCCATATTATCAATTGAGGAATTTTATCAGATTTCGAAAAAATATATTAAATTCTAGTGTGGAGAGGAGAGTGGGAGGAGCTAAGAGTCGCGTGAGGAGGTAGTCTGAGAAAAATAATAATAATATGAACCTGTAGCCAGTTAGCCTTGGTCAGCTCTGTGTCAATGACGCCGGAAATCCAGCTTTGCACGCGTCATCGTTGCTCGACGCGTAGGTTGTACGACGCATATCAATGCGTACCTGCGCGACGCACTCCAACGACGCACCAACAACCCGTAATTCCAGTGCCACCAACCCTTTTTTTTCCTGGGGGTCGAAATCTGTGATTATGTTATTGACATTCCAAAGCTCTTGGACTACTTTAATTTGAACAACAAATAAGTGATCGAGTCACTGATATGAAACTGATTTCGGCGTGTTTGAAGCGTTGATTATGTGAGTCCCGGGGTTCGCATGCCCAACATGAACCATTTCATTTCATTCCATTTATCAGCCCGTCCTCGACTCAAGTCCATTCCATCCAGCGGTCGACCTCACTGACGCATTCATAAATTTTTACATGCTGTTCATTCAAAACGGGCATTTTCTCAAGTATAAATTAATATTATAATATATTGGCATATTGTGTATATATAGGCATAGGTTAGGTAGGTCAGGTGTTTAGGTTCTGTTGGCGATTATTTGTATTTGTAGTACGTGGGTGAAGCATATATAGCGTTGCGATTCGAACAAAATTCGTCAGTGAAGCACTTCTTTTGTTGAATGTTTGCGACATTTTATAAGATTTGTGGATGTGAGCACATCACAAGCAGTGTCGTTTAAGGGCGACGACGAGCGAGGGATCAGATGCGCCTCCGGCCTACACTTACAGAATAAATCCCAAAGCCTAATGACTAAATGAACGTCGCGCTGTCGGCAGAAACAAATGCACTTTGCGGAGAATAAACACACTGATGGGCAGGTGATAGAAGCGCCCCAAGAGTCCCTCAGGGAGGCAAACACCGGCCCACCCCACACAGAGAACTCTGGGCAGCAAAGCAAAAACTCACTACACGCCTACCTCCGCCTAAGAAAATAAATCGCCACTAACTTCAAGATCAATACCCAATGCCAACTCAAGGTGGACAGGCCAGCGAACTCTCAAGCCTCCTAGTTCCCCATCCTCTTCCAAAATTTTAATTCCTCATCCTTCGTCGTCCTCCCTCATTTTTCAAGCCCTTTGGATATGGCATCTGATCTCATCATCCAGTGGTCCCCGGCTGAGCAGACGCCAGCCGCCCCACCACGGCTGAGGGCACACCAGGAGTCCACCACGGCTGAGGGCACACCAGGAGTCCACCACGGGTGAGGGCACACCAGAAACCCGCCACGGCTGAGGGCACACCAGAAACCCGCCACGGCTGAGGGCACACGAGCCCACCAAGACCCACCAACTCCCGGCACTTCTCGGCCCAGCCGGCGCCGGACACCGTCACCCTGCCCGAAGAACCAGCCAGAAAACGGTCAGAATCTAACTTTCAATCCAGATCGTTTAATAGGTATGCCCGACGGCAGTATCAAACCCCAAAGGGTAAAATCGCGAAACGGAACGTGATCCGGCAGCCAGCAGGCGGAGCAAGTGTCCAGACCCCGGCTCGACGTCAAGGTTGAACCAGGTTGGGTCATCACAAGCCGTGTTGCGTCATTCACCTGCTGCAGTGTGGCCTAACTAGAGGAGGTACACCAAAGACCACATCCTTCTACTGAGGTAAGTAACTCTATTAAGGTAAGGTAAATATTATCATTCTTGTGGTTAATGTAATATAAGCATTTCACTAACGCATACAAGCTTTAAGCGTTGGTAACCATAAGGTTTAGTAACGGGAGGGAAGAGATGGGGGATTAGAAATAGAGGAAATGTAGGATGAGGATGGAGCAGTAAAGCTCAGCTGCTTCTCCACTTTGGCTCTATTATAAAGTTAGTGTTGAAGTAGTGGTGTTGATGGTACAACAGCTAGGCTGGTAAATGATGTCAGTGGTCATCTGCAGCTGCTCTGGCTTCTTGAGCTGATGATTTTACCTTCTTCAAGAAGATTTCCCTCAAACATCAAACATTCTGCACTGCTTCCTTGCTTGTCTCGCAGACTCACAAAATATTTCTGTAGTTTCTTGTTTGCTTTTCATTTGGGTTTTGTATATAACTTTTTTCTAAGTATAATTATTTATTCAGGTTACGTAGTCTTGAAGTCAGGGCTGTGGCTATGTCTTATTACTGTTTGTTGAAGGAGTGTTTTATCTGCTTGTATTTGGCGTTCTTGCATTTCATAGTCACTTGTGTAAATAATTTCAAAGGGAGTTTCCATAGTCCGGTGTGAAGAAACTTTACATTCTGTAGAGTTGCTTTCTTGAGAGGCCGGTGAGTCTGATGTTCATGGACCTGAGAGTTCATGGGTCCCGAGGGAACTCTCACCCATGAGAGTTCATGGGTACTGAGACCTATGATGAGTCAGGTCTGCTCTCTGGTCGTCACCTCTTTACATAGTATTTTGTGTAACTAAGTGTACCATCGTCCATACATAGACGTGATGGACACTTAAATACAATTTGGTACTATTCACTTTGTAGTCTGAAAAAATAAAAATAAAAACTAACTTAAATATTCCTAGGCCTAGTATAGCACATATATGTACTGTATTAGGCCTGAGATACCGTGTATTAGGCCTAGAAAGGTTAGATTAGGTTATATTTTCCTTGCAGCATCAGTTCTTGTGGTGAGGTCCAGGAAGGCGGGTAGTTGAGTATTCCAGCGCTGGCCTAATGATAATATTACTCCATTCAGCTGGGCTGTAGGGGTCTTGAACCGTGGACCCGTGTGAGGCAGAAGCTCTATCGACTGGGCTATGAATAACCCTTAATAAGGAATGTTTCGGTATTAAGATAGTGTTATATTGGCGTGGGTTGACGAGGCTTGGGGATGCTGCGTGTGTCTGTAGTGATGATGGCTGAAGCATTGTTGTATTTTGTAGTGTTAAAATTCTTCTTAAAATCTTCTTAAGTTAAAAATTCTCTTAACACCTGATCTTGCGGTGGTGTTTAGGCCAAAGGCTGAGATGCCAGTGGAAAGTGCTTTAGTTGTTTGCTGTTGCAGGAGATCATTTTAGGATGCCGCAGAAGTCATCACCATTTTGTTGTTGCTAATTGTGAATGATTGGTTTATGTTCAGTTTTTGGACTGATGTCATTGGCCGAATATTTAGTAATGAGGTAGAATGTTTAGCAGGGGCCTGACGGCTGAGTGGACAGTGTTCGGGATTCGTATTCCGAAGGTTCCGGGTTCGATCCAAGGCGGAAGCATAAACAAATGGGCATAGATTCCTTCATCCGGATGCACCTGTTCACCCAACAGTAAATAGGTACCTGGGAGTTAGCTGCTACGGGCTGCTTCCTGGGGGTGGAGGCCTGGTCGAGGACCGGGCCGCGGGGACGCTATCCCCCCCAAATCATCTCAAGATAACCTCAAGATGGAGTCCTCTGAGAGCAGCCGAAGAAGGCTGTCATTTAAATCCAACATTATGTATGTAACTCCGTGTATGTACCTTTACCTGAATAAAAAATCTAAATCTAAATCTAAAGAGAGTGGTTCCCGAGGCTTGTGGGAAGATATCTTTGAAGTTGCTTTTTTGGCAGGGATATTCCTGCGTGGGCCCCAAGCCTCTGGCTGGCCCACTGGGCGGGCCCCAAGCCTCTGGCTGGCCCACTGGGCGGGCCCCAAGCCTCTGGCTGGCCCACTGGGCGGGCCCCAAGCCTCTGGCTGGCCCACTGGGCGGGCCCCAAGCCTCTGGCTGGCCCACTAAGTGTTGCTTGTTTTTTGTTTTACTTGGGCGGAGTATGAGAATTTATGACTCGTATGGTCGCTTCAGTAAGATTTTGCCATATGTGTTTAACAACTTCTGTTCTCTTGAATCTAAGTTGAAATCTTAATGGGTTTGTAACTGTGCACTGTGTTAGATAATGTTCCAGTGGTCTGTTGTGGGTGTAACTGTGCACTGTGTTAGATAATGTTCCAGTGGTCTGTTGTGGGTGTAACTGTGCACTGTGTTAGATAATGTTCCAGTGGTCTGTTGTGGGTGTAACTGTGCACTGTGTTAGATAATGTTCCAGTGGTCTGTTGTGGTTGTAACTGTGCACTGTGTTAGATAATGTTCCAGTGGTCTGTTGTGGGTGTAACTGTGCACTGTGTTAGATAATGTTCCAGTGGTCTGTTGTGGTTGTAACTGTGCACTGTGTTAGATAATGTTCCAGTGGTCTGTTGTGGGTGTAACTGTGCACTGTGTTAGATAATGTTCCAGTGGTCTGTTGTGGTTGTAACTGTGCACTGTGTTAGATAATGTTCCAGTGGTCTGTTGTGGGTGTAACTGTGCACTGTGTTAGATAATGTTCCAGTGGTCTGTTGTGGGTGTAACTGTGCACTGTGCTAGATAATGTTCCAGTGGTCTGTTGTGGTTGTAACTGTGCACTGTGTTAGATAATGTTCCAGTGGTCTGTTGTGGGTGTAACTGTGCACTGTGCTAGATAATGTTCCAGTGGTCTGTTGTGGTTGTAACTGTGCACTGTGTTAGATAATGTTCCAGTGGTCTGTTGTGGGTGTAACTGTGCACTGTGCTAGATAATGTTCCAGTGGTCTGTTGCGGTTGTAACTGACTGTGCACTGTGTTAGATAATGTTCCAGTGGTCTGTTGTGGTTAAAGTTGCTGTTTGTTTCACTGTAAACGATGTTCAATATCTCGTTTTTATTTCGAGGGGCTTGTTAGAGTCAGTGATTCTGGTTGTCATGGTTTCACTGGACCAGACTAAGATAGGGGCCTCGCGGCTGAGTGGACAGCGCTCGGGGATCGTAATCCTAAGGGCCCGGGTTTAATTCCCAGCCGAGGCAGAAAGAAATGGGTAGAGCTTCTTTCAACTGTTCCTCTATCAGTAAATAGGTGCTTGGGAGTTTCATGGCTGCTTCCTGGAGAAGTGTGTGGGCGTGTGCTAGATAAATATAGGTAGTAGACATAATAGAGAAAGACAATAGACGGTTAGAAAGGCGGGATCCAAGAGCTATAGTAGGTCGATTCTGTAGGCACAAGTAGGAAATACACACACACAGTGTGCGTGCGACTGTTCCGACTTGCAAGTAAATTTGCATGTTATTTTTGTATGTTATTTTTGCATGTTATTTTTGCTTGAAAGTGTGTGTGTGTGTGTGTGTGTGTGTGTGTGTGTGTGTGTGTGTGTGTGTGTGTGTGTGTGTGTGTGTGTGTACTCACCTAATTGTGTTAGCGGGGGTTGAGCTTTGGCTCTTTGGTCCCGCCTCTCAACTGTTAATCAACTGGTGTACAGATTCCTGAGCCTACTGGGCTCTATCATATCTACTTTTGAAACTGTGTATGGAGTCAGCCTCCACCACATTACTGTCTAATGTATTCCATTTACTAACTACTCTGACACTGAAAAACGTTTTTCTAATGTCTTTGTGCCTCATTTGGGTACTCAATTTCCACCTGTGTCCCCTTGTTCGTGTTCCGCCCGTGCTAAAGAGTTTGTCCTTGTCCACCCTATCAATTCCCCTGAGAATTTTGTAGGTGGTTATCATGTCTCCCCTTACTCTTCTGCCTTCCAGGAACGTGAGTTTCAGCTCCTTTAGCCCTTCCTCGTAACTCATACCTCTCAGTTCCGGGACGCGTCTGGTGGGATACCTCTGAATCTTCTGTAACTTTGTCTTGTGGCTTAATTAGGTACAAATGTGTGTGTGTGTGTGTGTGTGTGTGTGTGTGTGTGTGTGTGTGTGTGTGTGTGTGAAAAGAAAACAAAAATTGCGGGAATTGCTGCGGCAATAACAATCACATATGATTGACAGTTGAGAGGCGGGCCAAAAGAGCCAGAGCTCAACCCCCGCAAGCACAACTAGGTGAATACAAGTGCAACAAACCTTACACAAGCACAAATACGAGGTGAGTACAAGAGACAGCAAGACATTACTCACCAGAATTACCTGTTCTCTCACAAACATTCGGGGGGGGGGGGGGACCAACCCACACACCAGAAGATGAGGAGACGACGACGTTTCGGTCCGTCCTGGACCATTATCAAGTCCATTGTGATCATGGTCCAGGACGGACCGAAACGTCGTCGTCTCCTCATCTCAGTGGTTTGGTTACTGTTAAAATTTAGCAGGAAGAGAAACTAAGGTGCGCTCCACATGACGTTTATTACAACAACAAACAGTGACGTCACCGGGTATAGGCGCCATAAATACAAATGAGCATCGGATCTTAACATTACAAACTTAATCGTAAGTGACTTTAACCCTACACACACATACCTTAATCCTAACAGTCATCAGATCTTCAGTCACGTTATTGTGACTCGTCGTCTGTAAACATGCGAGGGCTTTGACTGGCCAGGGACGTCACAACTGAAATTACTGCTGGATACTCATAATGTAAAACCAACTTTCCCCCTTTTTAGCATAAGATAGATACCACTCAGTGAAAAACGAAATCTATATCTTTAACACTACGACAACTATTGGTACAGTGTTTAGGAGCGCCGGAGTGTGCTTTGGGTGGCAGCCTTGGCGGGTGGCAGGCTTGGTGGGTGGCAGGCTTGGCGGGTGGCAGGCTTGGCGGGTGGCAGGCTTGGTGGGTGGCAGCCTTGGTGGGTGGCAGCCTTGGTGGGTGGCAGGCTTGGCGGGTGGCAGGCTTGGCGGGTGGCAGGCTTGGCGGGTGGCAGGCTTGGTGGGTGGCAGCCTTGGAGGGTGGCAGGCTTGGCGGGTGGCAGGCTTGGCGGGTGGCAGGCTTGGAGGGTGGCGGCCTTGGTGGGTGGCAGCCTTGGCGTGTGGCAGGCTTGGTGGGTGGCTACCTTGGTGGGTGGCAGGCTTGGTGGGTGGCTACCTTGGCGGGTGGCAGCCTTGGCGGGTGGCAGGCTTGGTGGGTGGCTACCTTGGTGGGTGGCAGGCTTGGCGGGTGGCAGGCTTGGCGGGTGGCAGGCTTGGTGGGTGGCAGCCTTGGAGGGTGGCAGGCTTGGCGGGTGGCAGGCTTGGTGGGTGGCAGCCTTGGAGGGTGGCAGGCTTGGCGGGTGGCAGGCTTGGCGGGTGGCAGGCTTGGAGGGTGGCAGCCTTGGTGGGTGGCAGCCTTGGCGTGTGGCAGGCTTGGTGGGTGGCTACCTTGGTGGGTGGCAGGCTTGGTGGGTGGCTACCTTGGCGGGTGGCAGCCTTGGCGGGTGGCAGGCTTGGTGGGTGGCTACCTTGGTGGGTGGCAGGCTTGGCGGGTGGCAGGCTTGGCGGGTGGCAGGCTTGGTGGGTGGCAGCCTTGGAGGGTGGCAGGCTTGGCGGGTGGCAAGCTTGGTGGGTGGCAGCCTTGGAGGGTGGCAGGCTTGGCGGGTGGCAGGCTTGGCGGGTGGCAGGCTTGGAGGGTGGCAGCCTTGGTGGGTGGCAGCCTTGGCGTGTGGCAGCCTTGGTGGGTGGCAGCCTTGGTGGGTGGCTACCTTGGTGGGTGGCAGGCTTGGTGGGTGGCAGCCTTGGAGGGTGGCAGCCTTGGCGGGTGGCAGCGTGGGCTCCAGAACTCAAGGACAGCTGTGAAGATATTCGCGCGAAGGAGTGCTCCAGCCCTCGGTGGACATACATGGAGAGTTTCGTATATTCCTGATCCATATTAAAGACGAAAGTATAGTGGCTGTCTGGCCAGGAAGTAATTATTGTGGCCTTGTGTCCCTCCGGTGGTTGATAGGCCTCCAGCCCGAAGCCAAAATAGCCTAATTAAACCCAAGGCCGACGGGCTGGGCCGGCCGCTGGGCTTCCCGGAACACTTGCCTTGAAACACAATGACGCTGTCGTTGTGTATCCTCTTTGCGAAAGAATGGCTGCGTGGCATTAACTCCTGCTAATAATGGTGCTTTTTATTCTGGTTGTCTAAAGGTCATGTCTGAAAACATATCGCCTCTGTAATAGTACTTGAACAAGTAGTGTATAATTGTCGTTGATGGAATACACTTGCTCTCGTGGCCCAGTGTCTTCTTGGGAGATTATCTTGAGATGATTTCGGGGCTTTAGTGTCCCCGCGGCCCGGTCCTCGACCGGGCCTCCACCCCCAGGAAGCAGCCCGTGACAGCTGACTAATACCCAGGTACCTATTTTACTGCTAGGTAACAGGGGCATAGGGTGAAAGAAACTCTGCCCATTGTTTCTCGCCGGCGCCTGGAATCGAACCCAGGATCACAAGTCCAGTGTGCTGTCCGCTCAACCGACCGGCTCCTAATAAAAAGTGTGTAAATACAACACTTTTTATGTTGCTGTGTAAACACAACACACTAGCTGTGTGTATTTACACACAGCCAGTGTGTAAATACAACAGGACCAGAGCACAGATTGACCTTCAATCCTTCAATCCCTCACTACGGATAGGAGGATTCCTGAGCCCCTGGGAGCCGTCTGACCATCACAGTGATCACCACCACTCAGCTCACTCAGGTTCTTGCCTCAAGAATCCACCTGAATGGCAGTTTGTTGACTGTGAAGGCTTGGCCGCGACATGTGTGTGTGTGTGTGAGGGAGGTAGCATCTCGCCTGTTAAGGTATTAGCAAAGACGATAAATCTGGTTCATGTAAAGCCAAGATACGGTGTAAATATTGGGTTTATTCACAATATTATACTTGCAGGAACAAGGAAGGGAGGAACGGCGAATTACACAACAAAAACACAAAAGTTCAATAGCTGAACTTCAATTGTTCACGAGAGTATTTTTAACTCGTTCTTAACAGAACTTGACTCTTTCACAACTGAACGTAAAGCAAGAAAACATGAGGAGTGGGGTCACTTTCACTCCTGAGTGAGTCACTTTCACTTGTGAATTGTTTCATTAACTCCTCCACAATCATTCTACCTCAGCATACTGTCTGTAGATCATTTGCCATTCTACAACCCATTCACTGTGAACTTTCTTGTATTCTCTTACTCCAAGTTGCCCCCAGCTGCTGGTACAGTACCGCCCCCAGCTGCTGGTACAGTACCACCCCCCAGCTGCTGGTACAGTACCACCCCCAGCTGCTGGTACAGTACCACCCCCAGCTGCTGGCACAGTACCGCCCCCAGCTGCTGGTACAGTACCACCCCCAGCTGCTGGTACAGTACCGCCCCCAGCTGCTGGCACAGTACCGCCCCCAGCTGCTGGTACAGTACCGCCCCCAGCTGCTGGCACAGTACCACCCCCAGCTGCTGGCACAGTACCGCCCCCAGCTGCTGGTACAGTACCGCCCCCCCAGCTGCTGGTACAGTACCGCCCCCAGCTGCTGGTACAGTACCACCCCCAGCTGCTGGTACAGTACCACCCCCAGCTGCTGGTACAGTACCGCCCCCCCAGCTGCTGGTACAGTACCACCCCCAGCTGCCGGTACAGTACCATCCCCCCCAGCTGCTGGTACAGTACCACCCCCAGCTGCTGGTACAGTACCGCCCCCCCAGCTGCTGGTACAGTACCACCCCCAGCTGCTGGTACAGTACCACCCCCAGCTGCTGGTACAGTACCACCCCCAGCTGCTGGTACAGTACCACCCCCAGCTGCTGGTACAGTACCATCCCCCCAGCTGCTGGTATAGTACCGCCCCCCCAGCTGCTGGTACAGTACCATCCCCCCCAGCTGCTGGTACAGTACCACCCCCAGCTGCTGGTACAGTACCACCCCCCCAGCTGCTGGTACAGTACCGCCCCCAGCTGCTGGTACAGTACCACCCCCAGCTGCTGGTACAGTACCACCCCCAGCTGCTGGTACAGTACCACCCCCCCAGCTGCTGGTACAGTACCGCCCCCAGCTGCTGGTACAATACCGCCCCCTGCTGCTGGTACAGTACCATCCCCCCCAGCTGCTGGTACAGTACCACCCCCAGCTGCTGGCACAGTACCGCCCCCAGCTGCTGGTACAGTACCACCCCCAGCTGCTGGTACAGTACCACCCCCAGCTGTTGGTACAGTACCGCCCCCAGCTGCTGGTACAGTACCGCCCCCAGCTGCTGGTACAGTACCGCCCCCCAGCTGCTGGTACAGTACCACCCCCAGCTGCTGGTACAGTACCACCCCCCCAGCTGCTGGTACAGTACCGCCCCCAGCTGCTGGTACAGTACCACCCCCAGCTGCTGGTACAGTACCGCCCCCCCAGCTGCTGGTACAGTACCACCCCCAGCTGCCGGTACAGTACCATCCCCCCCAGCTGCTGGTACAGTACCACCCCCAGCTGCTGGTACAGTACCGCCCCCCCAGCTGCTGGTACAGTACCACCCCCAGCTGCTGGCACAGTACCACACCCAGCTGCTGGTACAGTACCACTCCCAGCTGCTGGCACAGTACCGCCCCCAGCTGCTGGTACAGTACCACCCCCAGCTGCTGGTACAGTACCACCCCCAGCTGCTGGTACAGTACCGCCCCCAGCTGCTGGTACAGTACCTCCCCCCAGCTGCTGGTACAGTACCGCCCCCCCAGCTGCTGGTACAGTACCACCCCCAGCTGCTGGTACAGTACCACCCCCAGCTGCTGGTACAGTACCGCCCCCCCCCCAGCTGCTGGTACAGTACCGCCCCCCCCCCCCAGCTGCTGGTACAGTACCGCCCCCCCCCCCAGCTGCTGGTACAGTACCGCCCTCCAGCTACCCATTTCTTTCCCCCTCCACCGGGTAGTGAACCGAGACTTTTAGGACTATGAACCCCGAGCAATGTCCACTCAGCCATCATGTCCTCCCTGTTCCCAGCGAGATACGAGCTATTAACTACGACCACAACTAATTCGGTTTAACTTATTCCGGGTTTTAAATTATTTGAACTTTCTTTTCGAGAAAATATGGGTGATGGGTGTCAGATATGAGTGATGGGTGTCAGTTATGAGTGATGGGTGTCAGTTATGGGTGATGGGTGTCAGTTATGAGTGATGGGTGTCAGATATGAGTGAGTGCTGTACTCATAAGTCGACTAGCCAGGTATGTAGTTAGCCTTGAGGAGCCAGGTCCCATCACTGAGGGAGAGCTGCAACACACACCAGCGACGGCTCAGAGTTGCTGCTTGCAATATTAAGAAAGTAGAATCTTGTGTAGGAAATTCATATGACTGTGAGGGCGCGCTGCCCCCCGGCAGGAGGGAATACCCTAGCCACCACTACACAACTTTCCTAGTCTTTTTTTTTTTTTTGCAAACTCTTCATTCACGCACTCATGCACGCGTACACACACACACACACACACACACACACACACACACACACACACACACACACACACACACACACACACACACACACACACACACACACATGAATATGTCAGACATGAATATGTCAGGTTGAGAAGAGAGGCAGAAAGACAATACGAAAATGACATCGCAAGCAAGGCAAAGACTCAACCTAAATTGCTGCACAGCCACATTAGGAGAAAAACAACAGTATAGGAACAGATAATGAATATAAGGATAGGGGCAGAAGGATTCACTACAAACGACAAGGAAGTGTGTGAGGAACTGAATAAGAAATTCCAGGAGGTCTTCACCTTAGAGCAAGGAGAGATTCTAAAGAGAGGGAATAGTTAATCAGGAACCACTGGAAGAGTCTGAGATTACCAGCGGGGAAGCAAGGAAGAGTTTACTAGAGTTGGATGTGACAAAGGCTATAGGCCCAGATGGAATCTCCCCTTGGATACTAAAGGAAGGAGCAGAAGAACTGTGCCTGCCACTCTCCACAGTGTATCTCTGGTTGGGCTCTGGTAGAGCCCAACCAGAGCCTAACCCAACCCAACCAGAGCCCAACCTGATCAACCCAACCCAACCAGCGCCCAACCTGATCAACCCAACCCAACCAGAGCCTAACCCAACCCAACCAGAGCCTAACCCAACCCAACCAGAGCCTAACCCAACCCAACCAGAGCCTAACCCAACCAGAGCCTAACCCAACCTGAATGGTCACTCCCACATGAAAGCCTCACTTAATTGACACTAACACCAGAAGAAACAAAGAAGCAATTACAGAAACTTTGGGACAAGAGCTGCAGGAGCAGACAAAACATCGCCTTGAATACTAAACCAACCAAGACATGAAGCAGTCCCTTTGCTGTTATATACAATGCTTCTCCATAATACGGAAGAACTTCCTGACAGCTGGAAAATGGCCAGTGTGGTGCCAATCTAAAAATAAGGTGGAAAACAGTAACCGATAAACTGCAGACCTTTATTACTAACAAGTATCCCCCAGCAAGTTACGAGAGACTGAGCCGAAGCTCAGTGGGGCATTTAGAACAGATCAATTTTGTCTCAAGGCTCCGGCATGGTTTTAGGAAAGAAAAATCCTACTTGACAAACTTGCTGGAGTTCTGATTAACATGACAGAAATGAAACAAGAAAGAGAAGGACGGGGAGACTATATTCTTCGACTGTCAGAAAGCATTTTATACTGTCCACATAACAGACCTGCTTTAGCTAGAGCAACAGGCTGGTGTATCAGGAAGAGTCCTAAAGTGGGTCAGAGAGTATCTCTCAGGAAGGAAACAAAGGGTTACAGTGAGAGCTGAGACATCAGAGTGGAGAGAGAGGTTACAAGTGGAGTACCGCAAGGGTAGGTTCTTGGGCCCATCCTGTTTCTAATATACCAATGACCTGACAGAGGAAATTGGCTCCTTCATATCTATGTTTGCAGATGATACAAAACTGATGAGAAGACTCAAGACAGAGATTGTAATGGCTGGTAGAATTTAACCTAGCCAAGTGCAAAGTTATAAAGATTGGAACAGGAGTGTTATAGCCAGGAAAAGTGAGACACGGTCTTGAATATGCATTTCAACAAGGGGGGACCCCTACCTCAAAAAAAAAAATACAAATTAGAAAAGGTCCAAAGATATGCAACGAGGCTCGTTCCTGAGCTGAGGGGATTGAGTTATGAGGAAAGATTGAGAGAAGTGGACCTTACCACACTGGGAGAAACGGGAGATAGGAGAGACATGATAACAACGTATACAATTCTGAACAAAATTGACAAGGTAGACAAACAACGTTGTTCAAAACTTGGAATAGCAGAACGAGGGATCATACTAATTGCTAATGTAATAATACTTATTACTTAAATATAATTATACTTATAATTATATTAGGTATAATTAATTATATTTATTATTAAACAGTAATACTAATTGCTACCACACACTATCCCTCATTTCCCTCCCCCCCCCACACACACACACCTACACACACACACACCTACACACACACACACCTACACACACACACATATTCCCGCACGAGGCAGAAACAAATGGGCAAAGTTTCTTTCACCCTAAGTGCCCCTGTTACCTAGCAGTAAATAGGTACCTGGGAGTTAGTCAGCTGTCACGGGCTGCTTCCTGGGGTGTGTGTGTGTGTGGTGTGGAAAAAAAAAAGTAGTTAGTAAACAGTTGAGAGGCGGGCCGAAAGAGCAAAGCTCAACCCCCGCAAAAACACAACTAGTAAACACAACTAGTAAACACACACCTACACACACACACACCTACACACACACACACACACACACACACACACACACACACACACACACACACACACACACACACACACACACACACACACACACACACACACACACATCTAGTGATTCCCTATAAGAAAAGCGACCAGGTCAAAATTGTTAAGTGTCTGTGGAAAACCCAGCCGAAGGGTTCCACTGAAAGCAAGCAAGCTCCCTCCTTAAAAAAAAAACTAGGAAAATATGTTTCATGACATCGCCTTGGCGGTGATATCAGCAGGTTGTCTACACGTGTATCTACACGCGCTAATGCATATGTATCTACAGTAGTATGCATCTACAGGTGCTTGATACTCTGTTTCAAAGGGACATTGAAAGCTGCTAAGTACAGGGGGGGGGGGTCTGTGTCAAAGGTTCATGCCAAGAGGTTCAGAGACCTTTGGGCTCCTGGGTAATGGTGCACTCGGGTTCCTAAGGGAGTTGGAGGAGCAACTTTTTAGGCAAATCAGAGACTCAAGACCAGTCATTTTCCTGTTCCAGCGCATTGTTATGTATCACAATCATATATATATATATATATATATATATATATATATATATATATATATATATATATATATATATATATATATATATATATATATATATATATATTCACATACGAAACAATGAAGTAATCCGAACGTTTTCGTGTTTCAACACATTTTCAAGGAAGACAGAAAAGATGCGTATAAAATTATGTAAAGAATTTATATATATATGTAGTACATTCCAACATAACATAAATCAGTGGACACATACCAACATCGAAGATGACCGTCGAACTAGGACCGACCGATGCCTCGACGAATTGGCAGACCGACATCACTACAAGAATCACCGAAAAAACTAGCGTCTTTGGGGATCCCATTGCGGTTCCCCGAGCTAGAACTGGCTTCCTAAGTCTCGCCGGAGTCAACCTCAGAGACGACCAAATCATTCTCTTAAATCTGGAAATAAACCATCACGTTATGTCCATACTAAGATGGCCCGGGAGGTGGAGTTCGACATCCTGAACGTCGACATATTCGACCTGTCTCAAGGTCGACATATTCGACCTGTCTCAAGGTCGACATATTCGACCTGTCTCAAGGTCGACATACTCGACCTGTCTCAAGGTCGACATATTCGACCTTCGAGACACAGAGGAAGGTCACCATCAAGGATACTTTGCAAGAGAGGTTCTGTCGGAGTAAGGAAAGACTTCAAGTCACCACAGAAGCCCCATACAGGCTCCTAGGCTCACAGCGGCGGCTAAGGAGCTTCCTGTGAACAAGGAAATAGTGCTCAGAAGCGGTGATAAATCACCAATATACGCCATCTTCAAAGGGGGATGAATATATTGGTTAATAAACCTGGTGGTCTCTGATCAGGCAAAACAACAATGGATCACTGGGGCCATTACTGCCGGACTGACAACATGGATTAACAGATTGGTTGAAAGTTAATACCAAGATGTCTTAGACTTGACCTGATGATAGCCTCGGAAGACTACACACCTGGATTTGTATATATATGGGACTGTCAACACCCACACACCTGGAAACCCACTTCGACCGATACCTACGGCCTCGTACAGACTGGCTAAGCGACTCGCCTGTCTGCTGACTCCAAACTTGGCCCGCGTTGAAGCATTCAACATCAGTTCTTACTGCAGCTAACACAAGACACGTTCACTGACATCGTTGTGCCTTGTTTCTATCTGTTGTTTTCATCAGCTGTTCCATCGCCAGTTCCTAGATTTGAATTTTGCTTGTTTTGCCTATTTTATCAATTGTCCTCAGTCTCTTATGTCACTGTCATGTTTCTTTGTTTCTTCTCTCCTCCATTGTGTTCATGAGACTGTCTCAGTTTTTCTTATAGCTCGGCCCCCTCAGCTCAGGAACGAGCTTTATTACAAATCTTTGACCATTTGTAGTTTTGTTTAATGTTTTTCAGATGGTGGGGGTTTCCATGCGTGGGCTGCATACTCAAGAGTGGGGCTCACATAGGTTGTAAATAGGACCTAGATTGCTCATTTGGCCAAACTTCAGAAGACCACACGAACGTTGGCTAGTTTGGCCGGAGCCGCTAGTGATTAGGGGTCAGGTCTGCTCCCAGGTCTTTCTCGAACCGTCTGGTAGCTCTCTCCTTCCCAGTGAGGAAATGACTACTACAACAAATGACCTGCACGGTGCTTCTGCTGGTTCCTCTCTTGTACAGTATGTGCGTGAGTGTGTGCAGTTGTGTACAAGTATGTACGAGCTTATGTGAGTGTGTACGAGTGTTTTCTCCCCTAGTTGTGCTTGCGGGGGTTGAGCTTTGGCTCTTTGGTTCCGCCTCTCAACCGTCAACTGTGTGTGAGCGGGGCTTCCCTTGGGCTCAAAGTCCCCCGAACACACAAACACCGACACAGTTCATGAATACAGTTACGGTGAACTTTGTAAGTTGACAGTAACCTGTCGTGGTGGGTGTGGGTGCAGCTCTTTAAGCTGACGATTAACGCTTCCTATACGATGACTGGAGCAACGTGGAGGGAACTCCACACACTCACACCACTCACCTGGAGGACGACAACAACTTCAGAATAAAGGAATTTACGAGAGATCCGGGTGAGGTGGCCCTTGAGAGGTCAGCCTCTGAGGGTGTACCCCAGCAGGGCAGACCTTGTGAGGCAGACCTTGTGAGGCAGACCTTATGGCCGGAGCTTATCAGCACATCTCCTCAAATTGTCACAACGGTCAGAAAATAGGGTACTAAAACACTAGAACCTAACCTAACCTATCCCCGCAACCGTAGAAGATGTGCACGCGAGTCATTATCATTCGTAGCACCGCTGTACGTGTCCGTTGGGGGGGGGGAGTGACGCCAAATTGCAGTGTACTATGCGAGAGGAGTGGCAAGTTGCCAGAGAGAGTAGACGGTGTGTACCCTGCCAGCTGCTATGGGTACACTGGCCGGGGGTCCAGGGTTCAGGGCCGCTGCTGGAGAACCAGGGAAGTCAGTTTACGAAGCAGTTACTCAAGCACTTACGAACCTGTACATCTTTTCTCAATCTCTGGCGGCTTTATTTACAATTATGAAACAGTTAATGAGCTCCGAAGCACCAGGAGGCTGTTTATAACAATAACAACAGTTGATGGGCAAGTTTCATGCTTGTAAACCGTTTAATAAATGTAACCAAAGCCGTCAAAGATTGAGGAAAGATGAACACGTTCGTAAGTGCTTGCGTAACTGCCTCGTGAATCTGGCCCCAGGGCATCTCGCCCCCCTGACACACATATGCCACAGTGCTGGCTCATTTATATATAACCAATTATGAAACCTAATATATAATGAAGAAAACTTCGCGGAAATAACATATAAAATATAAATAAGGAACAGAGGAGTAACCTGAAGATTCTAGGAAAACTTTGATTATTGCTTACACGAGACTGGTTCTTACCCATAACAGGTTTTTACCAGAGACTGCTAGGTAACACCGGTTACCTAAGGTCTTACCTAAGAGTGAAAACGGTACAGAAACCTGAGAATCAAACAAAAATTACTACCCAGGAAGGCAATGGTTGAAGTGTGGGAGAGAAGGAGAACAGCAGGAGAGAGGAACAACACGTGAGAGGCCAGGTGTCGAGAGCTTGACTCAGAAAGAGGCCAGGTGTCGAGAGCTTGACTCAGAAAGAGGCCAGGTGTCGAGAGCTTGACTCAGAATGAGGCCAGGTGTCGAGAGCTTGACTCAGAGAGCTGAATATGCTGAGTGGTGGCAGTTTCGGTGGATCAAAGCTCTGGCAGGTATGGACATCATCTACCCCCCAACTCAGCATCCTGGTAGACCCTCACGTGCTGGAGAAACTCAGCAAAACAACAAAGGAGGCGTCACGTCCACATACCCATTTAGGGACATGGTTGGACATGGTGTACATGTGTATGGGAGACTGTGTTGGCCGGTCCTGTGTAGTGTTAAAGAGGTTGTGACTCCTGGATCATCGGAGCGTGTCACTCAAGAATGCAAATTGATAAGTTGTCTGAAGGTCAATTATTTCTAGTATATATTAATGGGCTGTATATCTGCTCTAATGTGGAGACTTGGTGACATGTTCTTGCCAGAGTGTGTATTAAATATCCACCTCAGAGCTCATGTTTACTATGGATTGTTGTCTTTTTTTCTGGTATTGATACAATATTGGCTGATACATTCAGTATCAGCCAATATTGGCTGATACATTCAGTATCAGCCAATATTGGCTGATGTTAAATGTATTTGTATGTGAACAGCTGTGTGAGAGAGCTGTGTGCTCCGGCGTGACCTGAGGTGTTGTGTGTGTGTGTGTGTTCTGAGGTTCGTCTCCAGCTTTACGCTGAATGCTGTGGCCTAAATTAATACAGAAAGGTATGTATGTTGGTGTGGGTGGGGGGGAATAGTTAGTATAGTTTAATTGGCAGTGTATTTTCGCATTTATTAGATAAGTAACAACACAACACACAGTATCGTTCAAATCCATAAGAGCCTTGATGGGGGAGGGGTTCGAACCTGTGTGTTGGGTGTTCCCAGACGTGCTCTAGTCGACTGCAAAGCCAATGAACAGAGATTTATGCAATGTTCATTATTAGCCATAAATCGGTTCAGCCATATAGCCATATACCCAGTCATATACCCAGTCCATATAGCATATACCCAGTCCATATAGCATATACCTTAGCCATATAGCATATACCTTAGCCATATACAAAGTCCATATGGGTTCTACCCATCAGGGCAAAACCTTATGGGACTCTAGCTGAACCTTATGGGACTCTAGCTGAACCTTATGGGACTCTAGCTGAACCTTATGGGACTCTAGCTGAACCTTATGGGACTCTAGCTGAACCTTACGGGACTCTAGCTGAACCTTATGGGACTCTAGCTGAACCTTATGGGACTCTAGCTGAACCTTATGGGACTCTAGCAGAACCTTATGGGACTCTAGCTGAACCTTATGGGACTCTAGCTGAACCTTATGGGACTCTAGCTGAACCTTATGGGACTCTAGCTGAACCTTACGGGACTCTAGCTGAACCTTATGGGACTCTAGCTGAACCTTATGGGACTCTAGCTGAACCTTATGGGACTCTAGCAGAACCTTATGGGACTCTAGCAGAACCTTATGGGACTCTAGCAGAACCTTATGGGACTCTAGCAGAACCTTATGGGACTCTAGCAGAACCTTATGGGACTCTAGCAGAACCTTATGGGACTCTAGCAGAACCTTATAGGACTGGAAGTGGTGAGAGGATTGCTGGAGGGAACGTACATGTTACTTATCTGTTGTCTTAGTAACCACTGAGTGGCTTCTTGGTGATGGTTTAAGCATCGTTTAAGTTCCGGAAGTTATGTGAAGGTGGTTATGGCCGCCTCCACACAGTTTCCTGCGTCCTCTGTAAACTTTCCTAGTGTTATAGTTTTCCTCGTGTCTGGCCTTCAGGTTGTGGGTGGTGTGGCGGGGCGGCAGGGTGTGTGGCGGGGCGGCAGGGTGTGTGGCGGGGCGGCAGGGTGTGTGGCGGGGCGGCAGGGTGTGTGGCGGGGCGTCAGGGTGTGTGGCGGGGCGGCAGGGTGTGTGGCGGGGCGTCAGGGTGTGTGGCAGGGCGGCAGGGTGTGTGTGGCGGGGCGGCAGGGTGTGTGGTGGGGCGGCAGGGTGCGTGACAGGGTGGCAGGGTGTGTGGCAGGGTGTGTGGCAGGGCGGCAGGGTGTGTGTGGCGGGGCGGCAGGGTGTGTGGTGGGGCGGCAGGGTGGCAGGGTGTGTGGCAGGGCGGCAGGGTGTGTGTGGCGGGGCGGCAGGGTGTGTGGTGGGGCGGCAGGGTGCGTGACAGGGTGGCAGGGTGTGTGGCGGGGCGGCAGGGTGTGTGGCGGGGCGGCAGGGTGTGTGGTGGGGCGGCAGGGTGCGGGGCAGGGTGGCAGGGTGTGTGGCAGGGCGGCAGGGTGTGTGTGCCGGGGCGGCAGGGTGTGTGGTGGGGCGGCAGGGTGCGTGGCAGGGTGGCAGGGTGTGTGGTGGGGCGGCAGGGTGCGTGGCAGGGTGGCAGGGTGTGTGGCAGGGCGGCAGGGTGTGTGTGGCGGGGCGGCAGGGTGTGTGGTGGGGCGGCAGGGTGCGTGGCAGGGTGGCAGGGTGTGTGGCGGGGCGGCAGGGTGTGTGGCGGGGCGGCAGGGTGTGTGGTGGGGCGGCAGGGTGGCAGGGTGTGTGGCAGGGCGGCAGGGTGTGTGTGGCGGGGCGGCAGGGTGCGTGGCAGGGTGGCAGGGTGTGTGGCGGGGCGGCAGGGTGTGTGGCGGGGCAGAGATACACAATCCACTATTCATTAATGTTGCAATCAGTGGAATGCTCTTGCCGCCCGAGCACCAAGACCAGGCCTAAAAAAAAAAAAAAAAAAAAAAAAAAAAAAAAGCCCATCTGCGATAGGCATACATCAAGATCCACGAACCTTATTGCAGTGGACCTCCGCCTTGGTGCCCTAATCACACTGAGTATAAGTGTATTTGCAACACGCTGGAAGAAAACCAATATCGTTTGCAGAAGCTCCAAGGAATGGCAAGTAAGACACACTGAAGTTAATGACATCATCAACCTGTATATCCTGCGGTTTTGTCGATCTTGTCGTGAGGCCAACCATCTGGAAGCAATACAATCATACAAGTGCAAGCAAGTACACCATTAGTTCACATTTATTCCTATAGTATCTGACACACTTGGTCCCTGGAGTAAGAACGCCTTGAGCTTTCTGAGAATTATGTTTCAGGTTAATTGTCACTACCAGGGACCCAAGTGCTGCCATTTTCCTACTTCAGCGCTTCATTGTGGCGATCCAGAGGAAAAACGCCTGCTGGGTTCTGGGGTCCTACCCGGAAGCTGAGGAACTCGAAGACATTGGCAACATTGTATCTTCCATTGTATTCACCAACTTGTAACCTGTAAATAACTTGGATAATAACATTTCATTCGCTAGGATCATCAGAGCTTTCCTGCGTCTTCCTCTATTCTTATTTTCTTATATAATACGATAATAAGGAAAGAGTCTTCAACATGTTCTACAGATCCCAGACCAAAACAACAGGTCTATGACTGCACACATAACAATAGGAGCCATGGTGTGCCAGCAACGTTCAGCTGTGAGACCATGAATATGTCAGCTGACGGCTCATCATCCTGATCACAGCCCTTATCATGCTCAAAGACAAAATTACCATGGCATGTACAACAAAAAAATCTTGATATGAAGAAGGAAATATTTAAGTGTGCCCTTGAGAACACTGAATCATCCCGGCTACTGAGTACAATGGATGCCGTTCATCCGGTCATTAAAATAACGTTCAATTGAAACGTTTAGCTGTCTCTGTACTTCCTGAGACAAAGTCCTCCTAGAAAGACATATTCATAGTCTAAAAAGATCTTAAATTGTTGCCTATCTACTTGCTTCAGATTCTTATATTTTACATAAATGTAATGAAGGTTTCCATATTTTGTGTTGGCAGTAGATATGGAGGAGTGAGAGCGCCTCAGGTCTCAGACACATGTTCACAGAGAACGGGACCCCAAGCAGGAACCTCCAAGCTGGTTTTGTAAGGCGCAGTTGACAAAGTTTTGGAAAGTTATAAAGGAAGCAAATCATGCAAGGATTCATCTAAGTGTTATTATATAGGAAAGAATATATTGATTCAAGCGGACTAAGGTCGGGGTCACTGAAGATTCAAGCGGACGCCTGTAGATATGAGCGCAGACGAGAGCTGGCGAGTTAAGAGTCAGGTCGTCCTGCCAGCATGATACTGGAAGGTAGTGTTAGAGGCGACACATTCTCTCGACATTACAGGATATATATTTAGGTGATAGGAAACCCCTCGATAAGCTTCAGAGATACTTTATTGGCCAGGCATGTTAATGATTGAGACAGTACTGCAGAACCAGTTCACGAGCTCAGAGTGCGGAACTAAGAAATGCCCAGAGACCTGAAAGCTGCAGTGTTAAAAGTTATGACAAGTTTTGTAATAATAGGTATTTGTATGGTCAGCACAGTAACCAGACCAGGCAGTGTGATATAGTCATTGCGCAAATTCGCCTTGGCTATAGACACATCTGGCAGGTTAGTGAGGCTGAGCCACTACCAGAAGACTCAGATTGTAAACTCTGTGATAAACCTTTAATGCATTCACTAGAACACTATATTGTTGAATGTGAAACCGTAAAGGACTTTAGACCTCCTGGCCTCTTGTACCACCAACTGTGTAACTATTTTATTGACTCAGGTGTTCTGGACGACATCCTAACAATTTACCCGAAATTTGCTTGTCCATTTTAAAGAATGAAGAACAATTTTTATTTATATTACTTCTAAGCTGTATCACTTATGAACCCATCCCTGCCCTTGTGTGGCAGTGCACAGTAGAAAGTTGTTTTCACATATCCATACATTAAAACATTCATTGTAACCATGATATATATGTGCTTCCGCCTATTGTCTTATGTATGACCCTCTGTCCTGCGTGACAGTGAATACCAGTATTATCCTCACTTTAATAAGACAATCGAAATCCTCAGATTAGGCAAAATTGTAATTAATTTTGTCAATAAAGAAGTTAATAATAATAATAAGAGCGCGGGCAAATCCTACCCAGGTATTCCAGGGATTAACGTCCGGGGTTGACCAATCTTTTGAAAACAGTGGATTGTGTTGGTGGGCTGCCTCGAACCAAGAGAGGGAGCAATTGCTTGTTTAGTACTGTGTGCGTCAACACGACTCACCAAAGTGGTGAGCCATATTGTTTTGATATATTGAACACAAAGGTATTGGTACGCACTCTCACGTCAAGAGTGATCCTGTATTTTGTTCTGTGGCGCTTCTCGTGCTTGTAATAATGAGGCTAGTGAAGTCAGAGAGGCAGGTGCCTGCACCTCCAGGTTATACCTTCGCGTCCTCTTGTGAGGTTCCATCTTGCCACAAGTGGGTCGCATCCGGTACCCGTCTGCTAAGCGGAGGAGATTTTGCTCATGCCATCCAGATTAGGGCAAACGCTGTAGCCACGCCGTCTAGAGCAGCTAGGGGTAGACCCGAGGCTTCTGGGGCCAGATTCACGAAAGGACTTACGCAAGCACTTACGAACGTTTACATCTTTCCTCAATCTTTGACGGCTTTGGTTACATTTATTAAACAGTTTACAAGCATGAAAACGTCCCAATTAACTGTTGTTATTGTTATAAACAGCCTGCTGGTGCTTCGGAGGTCATTAACTGTTTAATAATTGTAAACAAAGCCGCCAAAGATTGAGAAAAGATGTACAGGTTCGTAAGTGCTTTCGTGAATCTGGCCCCTGGTCTCTGCGATGCTTGCCAGAAACCATGGACCCTGGGCCACATATCCCAGGCATGCCACAAGACACACGGGGCTCGGGTGAAACGTCATAACTATATCACCCGGTTCGTAGCCGGCCGCCTGTGGCAAAGAGGTTTTGAGGTGGAACGTGAAGTCCGTATACCGGATGGAGGGACCTTCTGTAAGCCTGACATCATAGCTTACAAAGGTGATGAGGCCTTTATATTAGACACCCAGGTCTCTGCTGATAACTTCCCACTCTCCCGTCCACATCAGAGTAAGTGCGACAAGTAGGGCACCCCAGAGATCCTTCAAAAGGTCAGGGAATATACCGGGAAGCACACAGCATCCGCCTCTTCAATAACCCTTAATTTGAGAGGAGGATGGTGCAAGGAGAGTGCGCGTGGTCTACAGGATATGGGACTCACCAAGAGCGACCTTGAGATTTGCTCTGTGAAAGCCCTGACCTGGACATATTCCATCTACAGAATATGGTCCAAGACCACATCTAGGGGCAGACCACCTTAGTCCCAGGATCACTGTGCACAGGGTGCATAAGGGTTAATATAGTCTCGCTTAGGTGAACCGCAGCCAGGATAGTTGGTAGCCAACTATCTAAGCAGAGTCGTCATCTGGAGTACCACTCCCTCCGGCCGCCGCCGTAAGGCGGCGGCCGGAGGGACCCCCATGCGCATACATGATATCCCTCCCGCTCCGGGGCCTTGTTAGGAGCTCCACTATGAATAGTAATTTTCCATGTATGCCGATGTCAAGTCATCAATCCTGCCGCTTAGGCAGCTTGCTGTTTTGCCTTCAGCTCTAGTTCTTTTTTTATGATATACTGTGCACCTCTCCCTTTGTGTGCCGTGTCCCATTTAAGAAAAAAACAAATACCAAAGAATTTTCCATTTTGTGTATGTTATTTTCATGTTATTAGTATTGTGTGTTATTAGTATCATCTTAACTCTTGTGGGTTGTGATGAGATCTGCCATTTATGTGTATTTTAGTTTGTGTTTGATAGGGAATTAGGTATTCTTAGGGGTGCTTTCTCGCCATGCCCTGTGGCTGGGGGGATTGGTGCCCTGAAGCTACATAAACACCCTATACCCCCCCCCCCCCGAAGTGGCAAGGGGAGTTAGGGGACAACAATAGCCACTGGAGGAGTACACTTCCCAAGTCCTCCCTCTACCCAGAGTCACAACGTGTTCTGAATGACCACTGCGACACTATCGATTCGTCTTGGGATATATTGTGCCGAGAAGTGAACTCAGGAAAACGAGACTGGTCCTTCAGTGCCATTACTACTGATCACTCAGTGGTCGACTCACTGATTATCAGCACACAGTATCTTACCTAGCAGCGTGAGATTCGAGGTCTCATCAAGGTGTTGAGTTGAGACATCTAACACGCCCTTGCCGCTCGTGTGCTGAAGGCGGTGAATTGAATATCTACCAAAGAGGATTATTAGCATAGTAGTGAGCTGAGGATACTACAATTTAAGGGAACGAGTGAAGTAAAAGAAGAACTAGCGAGTAAGAAAGATACTTGGATGCGTACACTTGGTGGGCTACTGGAGGAGCAGCGAGGACTGGCAGGCTGTAACCACCAGCAGAACCTTGGACACTTACTGTGTCTGCTGAGGACTTATAATCCCAAGAGCAGTTTATGGGAGCTGTGGAGACCCGAGACACTGGACTGGAGTCAGCAAAGTGTTGTGCATAATGATAGTTCTGCTACTACACACAAGACTCCCATGAGAAGAGTGAACAGAGTTTGAGTCTTAGTTATTTTTTTGTCTTAGTTTGAGGATTTAGAATGCTTGACTCCATTCTTGTAATTACCAAAGTGTAGTTACAGAATGAGAGCTACGCTCATGGTGTCCCGTCTGCCCAGTACTCACAGACATGACGCTTTGAAACTACTGACGGTATTAGCTTCCTCACTTATTCCAACCGTCTACTACTGTGTGTGTGTGTGAGTGAGTGTGAGTGCACTCGCCTAGTTTAGTTGTGCTTGCGGGGGTTGAGCTTTGGCTCTTTGGTCCCGCCTCTCAACCGTCAACAGGTGTACAGATTCCTGAGCCTACTGGGCTCTATCATATCTACATTTGAAACTGTGTATGGAGTCAGCCTCCACCACATCACTGCCTAATGCATTCCATCTGTTAACTACTCTGATACTGAAAAAATACTTACTAATATCTCTGGGGTTCATTTGGGTACTAAGATTCCACCTGTGTTACCCTGTTCACGTTCCAGCCGTGCTAAAAACTTTATCTTTGTCCACCCTGTCAATTCCCCTGAGAATTTTGTAGGTGGTTATCATGTCTCCCCTTACTCTTCTGTCTTCCATGGACGTGAGGATTAGCTCCCTTAGCTTTTTACCTGCGTGCTTACCTGTTCTGCAACAGAACAGTGGTCAGAACACCCTGGGGAACAGAACAGTGGCCAGAACACCCTGGGGAACAGAACAGTGGCCAGAACACCCTGGGGAACAGAACAGTGGTCAGAACACCCTGGGGAACAGAACAGTGACCATAACACCCTGGGGAACAGAACAGTGGCCAGAACACCCTGGGGAAGAGAACAGTTGTCATAACACCCTGGGGAACAGAACAGTGGCCAGAACACCCTGGGGGAACAGAACAGAACAGTGGTCAGAACACCCTGGGGAACAGAACAGTGACCATAACACCCTGGGGAACAGAACAGTGGCCAGAACACCCTGGGGAACAGAACAGTGGCCAGAACACCCTGGGGGAACAGAACAGAGCAGTGGTCAGAACACCCTGGGGAACAGAACAGTGGCCAGAACACCCTGGGGAACAGAACAGTTGCCATAACACCCTGGGGAACAGAACAGTTGCAATAACACCCTGGGGAACAGAACAGTTGCCATAACACCCTGGGGAACAGAACAGTTGCAATAACACCCTGGGGAACAGAACAGTTGCCATAACACCCTGGGGAACAGAACAGTTGCAATAACACCCTCGGGAACAGAACAGTTGCCATAACACCCTGGGGAACAGAACAGTGACCATAACACCCTGGGGAACAGAACAGTGGTCAGAACACCCTGGGGGGAACAGAACAGTGGTCAGAACACCCTGGGGGAAACAGAACAGTGGTCAGAACACCCTGGGGGAAACAGAACAGTGGTCAGAACACCCTGGGGAACAGAACAGTGGTCAGAACACCCTGGGGAACAGAACAGTGGTCAGAACACCCTGGGGGGAACAGAACAGTGGTCAGAACACCCTGGGGGAAACAGAACAGTGGTCAGAACACCCTGGGGGAAACAGAACAGTGGTCAGAACACCCTGGGGAACAGAACAGTGGTCAGAACACCCTGGGGGAAACAGAACAGTGGTCAGAACACCCTGGGGAACAGAACAGTGGTCAGAACACCCTGGGGGAAACAGAACAGTGGTCAGAACACCCTGGGGAACAGAACAGTGGTCAGAACACCCTGGGGGGAACAGAACAGTGGTCAGAACACCCTGGGGGAAACAGAACAGTGGTCAGAACACCCTGGGGGAAACAGAACAGTGGTCAGAACACCCTGGGGAACAGAACAGTGGTCAGAATACCCTGGGGAACAGAACAGTGGTCAGAACACCCTGGGGGGAACAGAACAGTGGTCAGAACACCCTGGAGAACAGAACAGTGACCATAACACCCTGGGGAACAGAACAGTGGTCAGAACACCCTTGGGGGAACAGAACAGTGGTCAGAACACCCTGGGGGAAACAGAACAGTGGTCAGAACACCCTGGGGAACAGAACAGTGGTCAGAACACCCTGGGGGAACAGAACAGTGGTCAGAACACCCTGGGGAACAGAACAGTGGTCAGAACACCCTGGGGAACAGAACAGTGGCCAGAACACCCTGAGGAACAGAACAGTGGTCAGAACACCCTGGGGAACAGAACAGTGCCCATAAGTTTGAGAACCATCTGAACAACCTACAACAGCAACACACTGTTACCCAAGGCGAAACAGACCAACATAGAACAGTGACCATACCAAACAACATTTGGAAACAGACCAACATATAAGCATTGTATGTACTAGCTCTATCTATAAATCCATCAACTTTTGTATCTTACCTTGTATGTATGTACCTTACCTGAATAAAGATTTATTATTATTATTATTATTATTATTATTATTATTATTATTATTATTATTATTATTATTATTATAAGCTTTACCTCGCCTCCTGTCCGTTGTCAACAAGCAGTGTCTCTGTTTCTGCTAGATCTGATCAATCACTTACACGTGACATGCTGTCTTAAAGCATTTTCCCGTTTGTGTTTCCGTGTTTACATCTTCCCCGCGTCTCGGCGTCTATATAACCATGTTTCAGATGTATTTAAGGTACCATGTGAATGTTAAGGTTGACGATGCATTATGTAAATATTGGAGTTTCAGAGCTGTGCGCTTTGAGCTGTTTCAAGTATCGAGATATCATGTTAGTGATATTTATGGGGTGCAGTCGGCGAGTCGTTATCGTGTTATCAGTTTCAGGAATCTAGTTCAAGTGTTTTGTAGTGTTTGAGATTCAATTTAAGCTTGTTTCCAGAGTAGTGTCCCCGTTGAGCAGTGGCCATTGGTCCGGATTCCCGCAGAGGTGGTGATGGGTCTAAGCTGCTTCCACCCACCAACAGAAGAGCAGAGACGACACACAACTTGGGTCATGTGAAAATAAAAGGCGCACTATAGGTACAAAATGTTAGGAGGCGAGGCATGAAGGACTAACACCCCCCCCCCTCCCCCTTCTCCGTAATCAATAACAGGCAACCAGTGCTACTAGGTAGGCACATTCCATATGGCTATATAGGATAGTCTCATAAACGCTATACAGTATATTATGATCCTATACCATATGCAATTAAAGATTACTCCATATCTTTATCTATAAATTAGAATGTCCAGAGTAGGAAGCTTGGCGCTAGCCTCATCCATCTTTCCAAAATGACACATAGGGGGTATGTGAGTGTCATAAGCCAGCCGGGATCGGCCCTAGTTTAAGAAATATCGACATCTATAACGGCTTCCTGTGATTTTCAGGGTCTGAAATCGGGGATGTGTTTTCTGTGAACTTTTAGCACTATTTCTGTGCTTCGTAATATTAAACTATTGACGTACAGCCTATTCGTTCTCGTGACATTGCTTTCACACAAGTCCTGACAAAAATAAAGGTTATTCCCCAAAACGGCCACCAGAGGAATACGCTGCCATGTTTCATTAGAATGATTTGTGTTCTAAACTGGCAAGTGTTGCATACAAAGAACCGATTTAGTTTTTGGAAACGAAATGTCAGTCAACAAAACATATTAAAAGGTCAAAGTCCTAACTAGCAGCCCAGTACTGAGGACACAGTATAAAATATCATGAAGTGTAAGAATGAGACCTTCCGAGCCATCTGGTACTGCTCTGGTATTTACACAAAGCCAAAGACATGATCACCACATACAAAATTCTCAGGGGAATTGACACGGTGGACAAGGATGGATTATTTAACACGGGTGGCACACGCACAAGGGGACAGGGGGTGGAAGCTGAGTACCCAAATGAGCCACAGAGACATTAAAACTTACTTTTTCAGTGTCAGAGTAGTTAGTAAATGGAATGCACTAGGATGTGATGCGGTGGGGGCTGACTTCATACACAGTTTCAAATGTAGATATGACAGAGCCCAGTAGGCTCAGGAATCTGTACACCAGTTGATTGACACTTGAGAGGCGGGACCACTTGACAATAGACTTGAGAAGAATAAACTCAGCCTGCATGATAGACAACCAGTCTACCATCCAGGAAGAGAGTAGTCTACAAAATCAGTTCAGTCACCAGCAAATTAAGGTTTTGGTTTGATGTCTGTGGACGGCGCTGGAAGGAATACAAAGGCACTTACTGTATCCAGGAACTGGACCTCAGTGCTTTTGTACAAAGTACATGCAAAAGCCCTCAAACAGCAGCAGACAATGGAGGCCATTCAAGGTGTGTAGTGGATAAAAAAAATCAAAATCTATTTGTAAACATATATACAGTATTGTCATCAATTATTTGATATACTAATTGAAGACCCCTAACCTAATTAAGACCTGCCTGTATACAAAATACTAATTATAATTTATATATGAGAACTAGTTGCCTGAGGACGGGTTGATCTCAGAGACTCTGAGATCACAAAATATTTTAGGACAGCAATATCTGAGTGGATCACTTAAACGTGCAAGATTTCATTCGAGTGTCTGTCTGTTGAACACATGTTATCATGGTCTTTTAACATACACAGCAACCAGCGCATAAAATTATCAGCCTTTGATACAACATAATGAATGAACGTACTAGAGAGAAGCAACACGTCACGCTGCCTGAACAATGTACTAGATCTGTCCAAGATCAGATATTATGTACCTCGCCCTGCCCTGGTGACGCTCTATTACTCCCTCATCTATCCATATCTCAACTATGGTATTTGTGCTTGGGGTTCTACTACCCAAAATCATTTACGTCCTCTAATTACTCAACACAAAGCTGCTATTAGGACAATATCTAACTCTGGCCCCCAGACATCACTCGGTACCTCTACTCAAATCTCTGAATATGTTAGATATTAAGTCACTGCACATTCTCTCATGTGTATTATACATATATAAAACATTGAACTGGAATGCCAATCCTGACCTCAAACGCTTCATTGAAGGTTGTAACAGAACCCATGAGCACCACACCAGAAACAAATGCAGTTTTGATATTCCAAGAGTACGACTTAATCAAACTAGAAATGCTCTACAAATCAAGGGACCCAGAATGTGGAATGACCTTCCCAATCATGTTAAAGACTGTACCTTTCTCAACCAGTTTTAAGATAAAAACTAAGCACTACCTAATAAATTCCCTGTAACCTACGTTACCCCTCTGTTGTCAACCAATGTCTGTTTTTTTAAACAATGCTGTTTGTCGACCTAATTGTATTTGTGCTGCTTTTTCTGCCATGTCCCCCCCCCCCTTTTTTATTTTCATTTTTATTTGTTCTCAACACATTTTATACTTTAATATCAATTAGTATTAAGTTTTAGTCTTTAATGTTTTTCCTGCCCCGAAGCGCTTTGCGTAATAGTGGCTTTAGGCATTGTATGTACTAGCTCTACCTATAAATCTATCAATTTTTGTATAACCTCTTGTATGTATGTACCTTACCTGACTAAACATTTATTTATTATTTTATTTAGAGAGAAGCAACACGTCACGCTGCCTGAACAATGTACCAGAGAGAAGCAACACATCACGCTGCCTGAACAATGTACCAGAGAGAAGCAACACGTCACGCTGCCTGAACAATGTACCAGAGAGAAGCAACACGTCACGCTGCCTGAACAATGTACCAGAGAGAAGCAACACGTCACGCTGCCTGAACAATGTACTAGAGAGAAGCAACACATCACGCTGCCTGAACAATGTACCAGAGAGAAGCAACACGTCACGCTGCCTGAACAATGTACCAGAGAGAAGCAACACTCACGTCAGTGTGGTAGATCAGAGGGAAGGGCAGCAGGAGGATGGGGACCAGGAGCACCACCAGGGACTTCCAATATGGCGACACGTGACGCCTCCAGAACTCGCCCATCGTCATCTCTGTCGAGGAAACATAACACTGTCAACATGCATCAACATTAATTCGTGTTGTCGGGGGCAGGAAGCCTGTGTGTGTATATGTACTTTAGGCTTATATCGAGGTCTCCCTCCCCCCCTCCCCCCAACAACAGTTGCTTAACTTCCAGTCACCTATTTACTGATATGTGAACAGCCGCATTAGGTGAAAGGGAAAGGTGTTGAACCATTTCTAGTCCAACCCTTTCAGTGCCGCCAGGATTCGAACCCAGAATTTTCGTTTGTGAGTCGAGAACGACCCCGACTCTACAACCGGGAGGACCCTGTACCTAGTTTTTTAGTTTAATTCATTTATTATGCACCCCATACCCATCTTGTGGGGCCTACAAACATTAGTCAGGTGTAGTGGGCATGGCGTATTGGGCACTGATGTTATCGTTAACATCTTCGCGTTCCGGTCTTGGTCTCACTCTCGTGGTGGGTAGAGTGCTCTCACTCTCGTGGTGGGTAGAGAGCTCTCACTCTCGTGGTGGGTAGAGTGCTCTCACTCTCGTGGTGGGTAGAGTGCTCTCACTCTCGTGGTGGGTAGAGAGCTCTCACTCTCGTGGTGGGTAGAGTGCTCTCACTCTCGTGGTGGGTAGAGTGCTCTCACTCTCGTGGTGGGTAGAGTGCTCTCACTCTCGTGGTGGGTAGAGTGCTCTCACTCTCGTGGTGGGTAGAGTGCTCTCACTCTCGTGGTGGGTAGAGTGCTCTCACTCTCGTGGTGGGTAGAGTGCTCTCACTCTCGTGGTGGGTAGAGTGCTCTCACTCTCGTGGTGGGTAGAGTTCTCTCACTCTCGTGGTGGGTAGAGTGCTCTCACTCTCGTGGTGGGTAGAGTGCTCTCACTCTCGTGGTGGGTAGAGTGCTCTCACTCTCGTGGTGGGTAGAGTGAAATTCCGTTATTTAAGTATTTATGGTAGGTTGTTCGACTTTTATATGACGGGCATCAAGATTAAAAATTCTTGAAGCTCAGTCAGCTGTCAGTCAGCAAATCAAAGTTGACCTTTGATTTGCATCATTAGCCTACTGAGAACAATTCTCTCAAGGCAACCCGTCCTCCTAATAGCACGTCGCATTTTGACGTATACTTTACCTAAGGCCAAAATTTGTCGTACTAGAAAATGGTAGCGGCTCGCGGAATTGACATATTGTCCCGTTTCTATCATGTGCCTCTGTAACCCTTTCCACTACCGCCCACAAGATGGGTATGGGGTGCATAATAAATGATCTTTCTGTTTGTGGATCCTCTGGTAGGTTAGGTTAGGGCACTTTAGTAAAACAGTTTTTTGACGTGAACGCTCACAAGAACAGGCAGACCAAGGACTTTGCACCTGCAAGAAGTTGAAGGTATCGGCATAAATTTGTTTGAGTTTGGCCTTGGTATATGGATTATAAGAACATAAGAACAAAGGTAACTGCAGAAGGCCTATTGGCCCATACGAGGCAGCTCCTATTCTATAACCACCCAATCCCACTCATATACTTGTCCAACCCGTGCTTGAAACAATCGAGGGACCCCACCTCCACAATGTTACGCGGCAATTGGTTCCACAAATCAACAACCCTGTTACTGAACCAGTATTTACCCAAGTCTTTCCTAAATCTAAACTTATCCAATTTATATCCATTGTTTCGTGTTCTGTCCTGTGTTGATACTTTTAATACCCTATTAATATCCCCCCGGTTATGTCCATTCATCCACTTGTAAACCTCTATCATGTCACCCCTAATTATGAGGCTCTGCGTCCAATGATCTGTTGTTGCTTAAGAGTCGCTACTTGGAACAAAATGTTCCAAGTAGCACGGGCTCTGGCGAGCCCGTAGTGGATTGGTAAGGACTCCTCGGCGTAGACTTTGTACAATTCCAGCAGCGGACTGGAATGTATTTCGGCAAGAAGCCTCAGGGGACTGTATGTTATGCCATCGTCTCCAGAAGTTGTTCTGTCCTTCTTGAGTGCAGTTTCAAGCTCAAAACTTTAGATATCATAAACATCATCTGGACCCATTTCACTACAGGCAATCTCAATATTAAAACGCTGCCATGGTGGTGTGTCCCCTCACAGGATGAGTGCAGCTGCCTAATAAACTTGCCCCTCGGGACAAAACTAAACTTATTACCATTAGTACTAGCAAAATGATAATGATGCATATTTTTGGGCAGATTCGATATGCTAGCAGTGATTCCTTACTGTTTTTAGCAGTATATGTCTACATAAGCTGTTGGGGAGCTTTAAGAAAGTTGAGGGGATATTAGGTTTGGATATAATTTTGGCCAACATTTGAGCCGAGGATGTTGCATGATTGATGCCATTTAAAAATGGTTTCTAGTATTGACTACGTATATATATGCTCTTTCAGTTTCCTGAAACCGCGGTTAGTTTGAAAAAATGCATTGAGGGACTCTGTTGTTACGTGAGCTCTATAATGCTTGGCAACATGTAGCACATAATCATTGATGGAGTCCAGGCGCGGGTCACACAACCACTCTGTCCTCCATTTTTAGTTTCTTGGTCACTTAGGTTTCACCCATGTTACAAAGTAGTGAATTACTTCATTAACAAGGACCTTGTTAATGTATTGTTATATTGTTAATTACTTCATTAACAGTATACAGCACTGACATTGGTAAATGTATGACTGATGTCAATCGTATATTTTGCGCTTGAAGTGTATATGTAGATTGTCAGGGATGTTTACTGTTGTCCTTTCATAATGTGATTTAACATATTTCAATGTGTATGTGCTAAGTATGGCATGATGATCGTTAATTAATTCTTGCACTAATGATCCGTGGACATGGTTTAAGAGACCATGACCAATTACATAATCATGCCTTCCACCTGAAAGATGGGTTTAGATAAAGGGAATTATTAAGGGGAAAGCGACAAGTCATTACGACTATATAGCACTTGAAAGGGATCAGGATAAGGATTTGGGATGGGACGGAGGGAAGAAATGGTGCCCAATCACTTGGACGGTCGTGGATTGAACGCTGTAATTAGGGAAAAGGTATGAGTGACGTCATTAGTACTAATGAGAGTTTTGCTTCTCATTTAGCTAATGAGTTTGGAGCGAGTATATTGATTGATTATACTCGCTACAGTTGTTTGGTGAGGACATGACAGTGTGAGTTGTAGAGGCTTAGTTTTGTAGTGGAAGATGCTACTTAACTTATATACTTTGTATTATTAAATTCCCAGTTGATATTGTGGAGTGCATTTATGAGGTTGCTTATTGTGGCTTTGCTGTGCAGTCTGAAGGTTAATTTCTTGGTATCCGATGGTGTTATGTCCATGTTTGCTATGAGGAAAGTAGGATAGTAGTCTGTTGTTCTGTCAGTGATTGTACCACAAATATTTGTCACCATTCTGAAAATAGAAAATTTACCTGATCAGGAAGTCCGACGGATCTGTGGTGAGCCAATTATTCAGTAATTGGCTATAGTAACTATATATTTCTGGTCACTGGTGAAACCATAGTAACACCAGCCCGAGAACGGCTGCATCACCCACCCACACTCTTCCCCAAGACTGCTGATACACCTCTCAGCCGGCTGATATATATACATATATATATATTTAAGTATATCTAAGATCGTTCTTATCAACGTTGATTTCTTTCAAAAATGTTCATCTCAATACGACTCACGTCTAATGATACAATCACTTTTATACAGTAGCAAATACAACTCTGGTTGGTAGGAGGCTACGGCGAGTACTAAGAAATAATAGTTTACGTCCAGACACTTACATAAACGCTGTCACAAGTCTTGTATCTTATCAAGATTCGACAGATTGAGATCTATTTCTAGTTTTTAGGTCAACAGAGTATTGCTTCAGAAGTACCTGAACCAGTATAGCCTTTTTAATACAGCCCGTCCTCATTACGGCTAAATGGTCATTTATCCGGCAGAAAACACTTTACACATAACTTCAACTGGTCCTCCGACTAGGCTCGTTAAAGCAGCGACCTCCACCCCCCCCCCCCCCAAGACCCATTCAATTTTTTATGTATTATGCATTAAAAATAAGTTTTTTATGTGTAATAATACATATTCGAGTTCTTTGTGTAGTGAGACATAGGGTAGGTAGGTTAGGTGTTTAGGTTCTGTTGGCAATTTGTATTTACAGTACATGGGTGAAGCATGTACAGTATACACAGAGTTGCGATTCAAACAGAGGACATCAACGAAGCACTGTTCAAGAATCCCCCCCCCCCCCTCCCATGTGCCTCTACTTTTCCAACCCGTCCTTGACTTAAGTCCATTACATCCAGTGGTCGACCACAGACGCATACATAAATTTTTACATGCTGTTCATTCAAAATGGGAATTTTCTCAAATATAAATTAATATTATAATACATTAGCATATCGTGCATATATAGGCATAGGTTAGGTTAGGTGTTTAGGTTCTGTTGGCAATTATTTGTATTTGTAGTCCCCCCTCCCCGCTTAGCTCGTTGTCGCCGTGAGGGGGGCTTAGTGAGCGGCTGCCGGAGTGTGATGCTCCTTGGGACAGTCTTCTGTCCTTTTCTAGCCTTGTGCTCCTGCTGCCGTCCCTTCCAATTGTGCTGAGCACCTTTTCCTTTTCCTTCTGTTTCGTTTTTCTCCCCCCTCTTCTCCTATCTGCTTGCCGTTTCCTGCCGACCTTTTGCTTGTTTTGGTTATTCCTTTGGACTTTTTTTTTTTTTCTATTCCTTTTTTTTTTTTTTTTTTTTTTTTTTTTTTTTTTTTTTTTTTTTTTTTTTTTTTTTTTTTTTTTTTTGAGATATATACAAGAGTTGTTACATTCTTGTACAGCCACTAGTACGCGTAGCGTTTCGGGCAGGTCCCTGGAATACGATCCCTGCCGCGAAGAATCGTTTTTTCATCCAAGTACACATTTTACTGTTGCGTTAAACAGAGGCTACAGTTAAGGAATTGCGCCCAGTAAATCCTCCCCGGCCAGGATACGAACCCATGACATAGCGCTCGCGGAACGCCAGGCGAGTGTCTTACCACTACACCACGGAGACTGACACCACGGAGACTTCTTCTGTTTTGACGCCCGGGTGCTTGAGGAGGCATACTCTTGCACCCGTAGAACTGTAGTACCCAACGTCTAGATTGATTGATAAAGATTAAGCCACCCAAAAGGTGGCACGGGCATGAATAGCCCGTAAGTGGTGGCCCTTTTGAGCCATTACCAGTATCAATAGATGATACTGGAGATCTGTGGAGGTGCGACTGCACCCTGCGTGACGGGAGATGGCTCCCGTGCTGATCAAGATTGATTGATTGATGAAGATTAAGCCACCCAAAAGGTGGCACGGGCATGAATAGCCCTAAGTGGTGGCCCTTTTAAGCCATTACCAGTATCAAGAGCTAATACTGGAGATCTGTGGAGGTGCGAATGCACCCTGCGTGACGGGAGATGTCTTCCTTGTGAATGTGTTAAGATGAAGATGAAGCCACCGAAAAGGTGGCACGGGCATGAATAGCCCGTAAGTGGTGGCCCTTTTGAGCCATCACCAGTATCAATAGATGATACTGGAGATCTGTGGAGGTGCGACTGCACACTGCGTGACGGGAGATGTCTCCCATGCAACGTCTAGAGCGAGGGGAACCTTTTATTGTCAATCCCCCTTTCGTCACTGAACCCGATCTCGACAGACTGTCGGTTCTTAACACTTTCGCGCTTAGGATTATCCATGAGTCGTCACCGTTTTTTATGCGTCACCGCATAACAGACGACGCCTGTAGTCCATCGAAAAAATATTTGTATAAAATCCATTTATTATCCGATCAACTTGGGAAAAGTATACAAATGTTTGCCATGAAATTTACGTTTTTTCTAATAGCCGAACAGCTTAAAAAAAACGGTGTGGCAGTGAATCATCGTGGTAAAACAATTGTATTATTGACACGACGAGTGTAATCGACGTAGTTTTTATATATGTTGCCGGTCGAACGCATCCTTATGTGACCTTTAATACTTATGTTCTTATAGAACATTCTATTGCGAGCACATTGGTACAAAAATGAAATACATACATCGACAAATAATGTCAGGACAGTGAATTGAATATACACTTTTCAAAGCGAGTTTCGCCGATATGCTGCCGCGGGTAACACTTCGGCCACTTCCCACATTGTTTTGGGTGTGCTACGACATTAAATCTATATTTATATGCATATGTCCGTGTAGAGAATTTTATTGCGATTCCAATGATACCACAATTAGCGATGTAGGACAACTGTAGGCTTCGCAACCATTAAGAGAGTGAAAACATTTTGTTGCTGTTTGGCGCTCTTGGCGAGTGATCTGAATAGTTTTTTATTTGGTGTTGACAGTCCTTATGCTTGGGCGGCATTTTATAGGTATGCTCTTATAGACAATTTCATTGCGAACACAGTGATACCAAATTTAAATACGTGCGCCTTCAATTATTGTCAGGACAGTAAAAAGAGTGTACACTTTTTCGGTCTTTCCGCATAGGCGCGCGAAGTGCCGAAAGCATCTGGGGTATTGTTTTTTTTTGAGCGCCAAGAGCGCGAAAGTGTTAAGGTGGCGTTTGTGGGGCGTATACTTGTTCCGAACATTAATGGAATCTGACCCATATATCAATCAGGTCAACCCATGTGTTGCGTTTCCAAAAGGGTCCCCCATGTTAGAATCGGTGAACGCCCTAGTAATATTGTTGAAAACATCTTAATAACTTATTAAACCAAAGGTCTTTTTATGTCAGAAGAACGGCAGAAACTGGATCTATATATGAAAACTCTTTCAGGACAAAATTTAAAGTAAAACTAAAGATATTTGTAGTTGTATAAAAGTTGCATTTTTCATCGGTCGTAGAGCCGGAAATCCGCAATATTCATTTCAGAACAATGCTTATTTCACGCAGAATCGTTAATAAACGTAAGATTTTTATACGTCTCAAGAAAGATAGAAACATAATCTTCATTTTAAATGCCTTACCATGGACATATTTGTATTTAAAGCGAAGATACGTGTATTTTTCTAATCGGCGAGCTCCGATCCCGCACAGATCGAGCAACGGAGTAACTCTCTCTCAGAACAATGCTTATTTCACGTAAATTCGTTAATAAACGCAAATGTTTTTATATGTGTTGAGAAAGATAGAAATATAAGCTTCATTTTAAATACTTTACCATAGATATATATAAAGCTCAAGTGAAGATACATACGTTTTTATAGTGGCATTCAGTAGCTTATCGGTCATGGAATGCAGAAGCGTACGCACTTGCCAATATAGTATGTAATTAACAAAGATACGCTTATAAAGCCTAAAATATTATATGCCTTCAGAAAGACAGAGATATGCTCGTTATTGTGAGTGCACCAAAGGAAATATATCTTGTTGGAGGACAAAGATATATCAATTCTAAAATAAGTTTCGACTCTCGCTCGGGCGAGAGATAGCGCGACTCTCGCCCCATCTATTGGAGATTCTGTTCACCAAATTTATTTATTTATTTATTTATTTATGCATATACAAGAATGTACATAAGGAATGTGAGGATACAATTATGGTAATTACAGTCTTGTAAAGCCACTAGCACGCGCAGCGTTTCGGGCAGGTCCTTAATCTAAGAAAATTTTAAGGAGGTAAATACTTGCAAAATTTATAGACAAAAAAATGATAACAGATTACATGAAATGAAAAAAAAAAAAAAAAAAAAGATGAGAGAAAATTATAGGTACAGTATATTAAAGCACATAGGTAGCTATGATTGATTGCAATGACAGCTTAAAATGGTAGTTGACAACAAATTGGTAGGCACAATACAGCAGAAACAATATAAGATTGATTGCAATGACAGCTTGAATGGTAGTTGACAAAAATTGGTAGTCACAATACAGCATATGGCTAGCACATAAAAGAAGACAGCAATGAACACAATGATAAGGTTGTTTGATATTACATAAAAATTAGGAGATTGGGTACCACTAGGTACAGAGCAAATGACCCAAAACTACTCAAAGCCTCCTAGCATTACTTAAATAATGAAGAAATATGGTATATTTATTCACTATAATGTTGGTGCTTAATGCAGAACACGAGAAAACATATATTTACTATAAAATAATATACTTCCATTATGAAATAAGTAAATATGTGGCCTCATAGGAAGTCAACGGTCCAGGTGTCAATGTTGTGGAGCGACTTATCCAAGATATATTGTTGTCTGGAAAGTGTTTGTTGGCATATCAACCTTCTGTACACAGTGATCCAGTCGTCGCACTTCTCTCCTTAAATGATCGCAAATTTAGTTTATTATATTAACAAGTAGAATACGTATTTCTAATAATATCTAACATAACTAGCCAGAAAATATTTAAGACTTATTGAAAAATACTCTGTACCTAGTGGTACCCAATCTCCTAATTTTTATGTAATATCAAACAACCTTATCATTGTGTTCATTGCTGTCTTCTTTTATGTGCTAGCCATATGCTGTATTGTGACTACCAATTTTTGTCAACTACCATTCAAGCTGTCATTGCAATCAATCTTATATTGTTTCTGCTGTATTGTGCCTACCAATTTGTTGTCAACTACCATTTTAAGCTGTCATTGCAATCAATCATAGCTACCTATGTGCTTTAATATACTGTACCTATAATTTTCTCTCATCTTTTTTTTTTTTTCATTCCATGTAATCTGTTATCATTTTTTTGTCTATAAATTTTGCAAGTATTTACCTCCTTAAAATTTTCTTAGATTAAGGACCTGCCCGAAACGCTGCGCGTGCTAGTGGCTTTACAAGACTGTAATTACCATAATTGTATCCTCACATTCCTTATGTACATTCTTGTATATGCATAAATAAATAAATAAATAAATAAATAAATACATGTCTGGAAGTTAAGTTTATCATGCCCGAAACGCTTTGCGTAATAGTGGCTTTAGGCATTGTATGTACTAGCTATACCTATAAGTTAAACAATCCTTGTAAATATTTATTGTATGTATGTACCTTACCTAAATAAAATTGTATTGTATTGTATTGTATTGTAAATCGACTTCATAGAACAATAGTGTTGGTCTATACTAATCGTTATTCGTTAGTATGCGTTCGCTACTTAAAACATTTACTGTACTGATGTAAAATCTCCCATGTCTCTTCGCACATGGAACACCGAACCTTACACACTCTCTGATATATTGTTTAATTAATAGAGATTCACTAATAAAGCTTATAATTGTATATGTTATCAAAAAGGCATAGATAAAGTCGTTCTTACGTTTTAGTCACAGAGATTAGATATTAGTAAAGTAAAGTTCATTTTATTCAGGAAAGTACATAAATAGTCGATTTACAAACATAATATTGGATTTATAGATAGAGCTAGTACATACAATACCTAAAGCCACTAGTACGCATAGCGTTTCGGGCATATTATTGAGAGAGGAAAGATATTTATTTTTAAACAATTTTTTTTTTTACCGACGCTCTCCCTATTGATGAGAACTACAACCTAATGAAGATAAATGTTAATTTTATGTAGATACTGTAATAAACGAAAGTTTTTAATGTCATCAGAGAAGCAGAAATATAGGCAAATTTTAAATCCCTTGTCATAAATATAACTGAAGTGAAAGCAAAGATATATGCATTTTGATAGTTACAAAGACAGCTCTTTAACACGGGTGGAACACGAACAAGGGGAACTTAGTACCCAAATGAGCCACAGAGATATTAGAAAGAATTTTTTCAGTGTCAGAGTAGTTAACAAATGGAATGTATTAAGCAGTGATGTGGTGGAGGCTGACTCCATACACAATTTCAAATGTAGATGTGATAGAGCCCAATAGGCTCAGGAACCTGTACACCTGTTGATTGACGGTTGAGAGTTGGGACCAAAGAACCAAAGCTCAACCCCTGCAAGCACAAATTAGGTGAATACAGCTGAGGGGCGGGACCAAACAGCTGAAGCTCAATTCCCTACGCATAACTAGGCGAGTCCATAGGAATTACCGTTTGTCCTGGCGCCATCTATGTTTTGACAGCAGTACTACTAATGTTCCCACGTTATGTGATGGTGATCGCTATACGGGTGTTACGGTCAGTTGCTCTTCTATATATGTTTATGGACAACGTAGGTGATTTGAGGCAATTTGCGGCCAGAGTGAAATAGTATCCACGCGGTGAGTGATGGAGGAGGATATATACTGCTGTGTACTCGACCAGTGGGTGAGAGGTAAGTTATATATATATTTTTTTTTTTTTTTTTTTTTTTATATAGATATAAACAAGAGTTGTTACATTCTTGTACAGCCACTAGTACGCGTAGCGTTTCGGGCAGGTCCCTGGAATACGATCCCTGCCGCGAAGAATCGTTTTTTCATCCAAGTACACATTTTACTGTTGCGTTAAACAGAGGCTACAGTTAAGGAATTGCGCCCAGTAAATCCTCCCCGGCCAGGATACGAACCCATGACATAGCGCTTGCGGAACGCCAGGCGAGTGTCTTACCACTACACCACGGAGACTGTAAACAATTAGTCCAATTATCGAACACTTATGGGGAATAGATGGGTTCAAAGCGTAGAATGTCGGGTAACCCCATTACATTATGCCTTTAGCTGAACAAGTCTACTGGTGGGGGAAGTAGACGGGTTTTATGAAGGTATTTTACCTAAATATTTGTATTTGGTTAACTAATTCAGCCGTTACCAGGGAGGGTGTTCCTTTAATCTAATATAAAAATTCTAGCCGGACAAAGTGATTAAATAAATTGAATAGAACGAAGTGGTTTGCCAGGGTGCTTAACATTTAGTTTAGTTCACTTACTATGCAGCCCATGCTTAAAGAATGCAAGTTTATCATATTGAATTTACCGTAGTTTTACTGCATTTAATATACCGTTTTTACCCTATTTAATTATGTCGGGTAAAGGCCGGTCGTGGAAAGTTCCTAATATAACAAACTTTAAAGGAAAAGTTTGAGTTTACTTTAACGCTTAAGTTAGTGACCAATTAGCTTAGTCTATTGTGAGGAAAGTTACTAGAATCTAACATTGCAAGTGCCATTTCTCTACTCTTTTTGAGAAACATGACTAGATACATGAACCGCATAGTTTTATTACTAAATGTTCATGGATTAGGTTGCATAGTTGAGGAAATGATAAGGTTTGTGATTTTGTGTACCTTGACTTCAGCAGAGATTTTGATAGTGGTGCAAAATTGATAGGGGCTCGGATCATGGGGAATGCTGACTGAAGTGGATTAAGTCATGGCTATACCAAAGGAAATTGGTATAAATGGAGTTAAGTTGGGAGAAGTGTTGTAAGTAGTGCCTAAAAGCTCTCCTTGGACCTCGGTTATTCGCAAGATTATGGTTTAGACTGCAATAGTTGCAGAATTGGCAAATAAAAAATACCGATGCCCTATATAGTTTTGAAATGGTTAAGACTACCAGATGCAGTTTAATGCTTACAAATGTAAGGTTTGGGGGCTAGGTAAAGAAGAGATAGATGGTGTAGATTGTTAAGAGTATTAAATTTTTTTGCAGGTGGTAAATTGTCCCCGAGCTGGCACTGCTCTCCAGCCTGGGATGTTGATTGGTTAGTCTTCAACTGCCTCCCAACATGGTAGTGAGGTCCTGAGCTGACATGCAGTGAGGAACGTGGAAAGCTTCCTGAATTGGCACATGGTATGCCTCCCTTTCAAACCAGCAGCTGGCACAAATGTTCCAGCTAACATCAGAATAGTGGATGAAGCCCACACTAAAATGTAAGTGGTACAGTAAATGGACACCCCCCCCCCCCCTCCTCCCTTTTGACACTGAACAGTTGGGAGGAAGGGGGGCTTACAGTTCTATTGCTACAGAATCTTTTGCCATAAGCCAGTGGCAGTGCCTATTGGCACTTGCTATTCAGAATCATTGGAATTAGAGGGTAGAAGTTAATTGCTAAAAACCTATTAAATATTAGGGTATGGAAGTCTAGGCTTAGGCTAGTGGGTACCATATCTGCAAGTTCAGTCCTTTCAGGAATGTATTGAACAGAATGGTATGTTGAAATTGTGATGTGGGGCATTAGATCTTAAACAGCATAGTTGAGGGTGTTTTATTAATAATTTTAATGAAATATAAATCTTGTTTAGTTAACATTAAATGTTTGTTAAATAAGCTTTAATCTATAAATGTATAACACTGTTAAGGGTAATAATAAGTCAAAGTTAATGGCAGGAAAAGTTTTGTTCTAAGTGATGGTATTTTTCCCTTGAAATTAAAAAAAATATTTGATGTTTACTTTAGCTTGGTTTTAAATTTATATAGTTTTCCAGAATGTGGGTTGGAAAGTCCAGAAGTCCCTGTCAGTTGGAAGAGTTAATTAAGCAATTAAACAGAATCAGGTGAGTTGTAGTAAAGGTTAATCTGAATAGATTTGCATAAAATTAAAAAAATAGTAATAACTTAAACAATATAGCATTGGCTAAAGATAAATGTAAATTGCCATTGAAGTGCAGTTATGGATAGTTTCTCAAATGACATTTACTGAAACTTGGCAAATTGATGCCATATATTTATATTGCTAAATTAGATCTTTACTACTGCTACTAGAATATGTAGGAAAGGTAAATTCCTTAAAGAAATTTTTTCCATCTGAATTTGTAAAGTACTGAATGCTAATTTGAAAAGTAAAGTGAGATTGGCTTTAAATCTGAAATTAATTTGTTGAAATATTTTTCAGGTGAAAGTGATTATGATGCATGGACTGAGGCTCCTTTACTCTGCAAAAGGAAATCTACAAAAGTGGGTGAGTTTGAATTTGATGTTTTAACTATATCAGTGACCTAATCTTAATTCTCTTATCTAGTCCATTTATAGGTGTGTAACCATGTCCTACTGTTACAACCCACAGGGGATGATGCAGTTTGTACTGATCCTACCCCATTTCATAAAAGGGGACCAGGCAGTCCTGCAGATTTCCCTGGCTTGGCTTTTTCAGAGCTTTGCTCTACTACCCATCTAATAGATGGACTAGATTTGTATAGGTTTAGGGACCCTTAACAATGGTTACATTGTTAATTCTCACAGGGCTTGTTTGCTGAATGGGTGGATGCATCTAAAACTTTAGTGCCTGGCATGCATTGTACAGTGCTTTCAGTAAAGCATATCAACAATGTGTTGATGGCACTAAAGTGGTGGATGTAATGCACCCATTTGGGGAACAAGCTCTGCACTAAAACCAGAGGAAGGGATAGGCCTTGCTGAGACTATCTTAAAAGATAGGCTGTTAGGATTTTTTGGGCTTATTATTAGGCATTGGTGATAATAAAAGTAGTGTCTGTTTAATGTTTATTTTTCTTTTACAGGTGATTGTCTTTGCCTTTTGGATCTTCTGTTCATCTAGGAGCATCTGTCCCACAACCTGAAATGGTAATAAATATTAGATGTATTATAAATACTATATGTAAAACTTATTAAATAAAACAATTTTAATGAAACTACTTTATATACCTTATCCTGAAATTATGCTGGAAATTGTTTACTACTATTGATGCAATGTTTAAACATCTGAAATTTTTTTTACCTTTAAAATAAATACTTGGTAAAATTTACACCTATTTGTAACTTGTTACATAGGTGCATGCAAAATGCATTGAAAAGATGTAAAAGTGGACTACCTACTCAATTTACATAAACTAACAAATATTGCAAATTAGTCTGAAATATTAAAGTGGAAGAAACTTTAGTCAATATTTTAGTTTTCATATTTGAAAGTAAATTTAAAGCTATGCAACACCTAAGCTTTGTACAAATAATTTAATCAAACTAAAGATTTTTGTTAAATGTACAAAACATTAGAAAAGTGACACTGAAGCATCTATATGGTTTTCACAAAGTCTTTGGTAACTTAAATTTAATCAAAGCTCTTAAATGATTTGTCTGCCAAACTTCAGATATTCTGAAATATTTTACCTAGATTAAAACCACCATTGTTTGAAAGGGCAAAACAGATTACTGTCAATTAGTTTGACCTAACATCTGCAAGGTCCTGAAGGAATGGAATTTTTGTAAAACTGCTAAAAACAAACCCTGCCTAATGAACCTGCTCCTTTTTTTTAGAAATGGTAATTGCAACATTACCAAAGGCCATTGTTTTAATAGCCAAAGTACCAAATGAAAGACCAAGAAGCAACAAACAGGTACATGGTAGAAAGGACAAAAGAATGGTTACGAGGACCCTTTCATTTGTTAAAGAAATGACTGGGGAAAAATGCTGTCATACCACAAGGGGTCTTAACCCTTGTCATATACATCACTGACATTAATCTAAATATTACCAACCACAAAAATTGCTGATAACATGTTATAAAAAATAAAGAATATAATATTGAGGCCTTAATGCAGATCTCTAACTCTACAAATAGTAACAAGACTGGCAATTTCTTAATATAAAACAAAAAAAATCCAAGACCTTGGACGTGAGCCAGAACAATCCATATCACAACTACCACATTAAAATGAAACAACAATGAAGGTAAGGTAATTACCAAAAGAAGGCACCAAACTGGGAAGGCCATGTAGCACCATCAAAGTGCGAAATAATCAGAGGGCGCTAAATATCACCAAGAATGCCAATACGAGAACAAAAACGCATAAGGCGAATGATATCAAAAGTATCCGATTCACCTAGAATTCTATCGAGGGACAAGTGACTGCGAGGGATGGTCGGAAAGCAAGAAACACGCTCGTCCTGGAAGTCAGGACATTCAACAAGGATATGCACAACTGTAAGAGGGACAACGCAATTCGGACAATAAGGAGCAGGGCGGCGCTCCATTAAGTGACCGTGGGTTAAGCGGGTATGACCAACCCACAGCCGTGCCAAAGCAGTGTCCCACCGCCGGTTACGGTGGTAGGAGGAAGGCCACGGGGACACACTAAGTTTGAGAGTACGCAGCTTGTTACCAACCACAGAGGACCAACAACCCTGCCAACGGGGAAGAATGAATAACAGGATAAAAGTCGGAATAAGGAAGACCTTTACGGGAGATGGGACAAGAACGGATAGCTTCCTTAGCGGCAGCATCCGCACGCTCATTGAAACACCAATATGGCTGGGAACCCAGCAAAACTCTACTGATTTAAATTTACTAGAAATAAGAAACAGCCAATGTTGAATCTCAATGACCACCGGATGGACAGGATTAAAGGACCCTAGAGCCATGAGGGCACTACGAGAATCAACTACAACCACAAAGGAGGAACGAGAAAGCAAGAGACGAAGAGCATAGAGAATAGCATAAAGTTCTGCTGTAAAGACGCTAGCCTCCGAAGGGAGGCGACACATGTAAGTACGGTCAGGAAAAACAACAGAGTAGCCCACACCATCCGCAGACTTAGACCCATCAGGGAAGATGGAAATAGAGTGGGAGTGCGAATATGTCACATCCTGGTCAGGACAACTTGCTTGATTGTTATTCTTGGTGTGACTCGAGAACTGACTTTGAGGCGGGGCATGGGCATGGATTATCTCCCTGGGGCACGCACCTCCCTGCCCCAGCTCTCTCTCTCTCTCTCTCACATAATCTATCAAGGGTCTAACATGAGGTCATTGTGCCTACCAGAAGTGTATATGTCCAAGGCTGGCCACCTGTCTGGACCATTCAAATGTATAAACACGTAATTAGTCTATTAAAATTATATATAATGCTACAATTATAAATTAATTTGTTCATGGTCATTCGTTTATCAGTATTTTAATATGAGGTATATATACGCATGTATGTATACGTTGACGTACACATATATGATTATGTGTATGGAATGATTATGATTATGTGTAATCATATATGATTATATCTAATGGAATGCATTAGTAAGTGATGTGGTGGAGGCTGACTCCATACACAGGTTCAAGTGTAAATATGATAGAGCCCAATAGGCTCAGAAACCTGTACACCTGTTGATTGACGGTTGAGAGGTGGAACTAAAGAGCCAGAGCTCAACCCCAGCAAGCACAATTAGGCGAGTATATGAACGAATGCACATGTACACTTTCAAATGAATTAAGATACCTTGAGATACACAATGACTTAGTTTAAATAGTTTAAACACATTATGGTACTGATTTTGACATGCTGATGTCTGGAAGGGAGAGGGGGTGTGGGGGGTTATTGTCTGAGGTGGAGGACCAGAGGAGGGGGTCAGTGGAAGGATGGTGGCTGGAGGGATGCCATTGTTCTAATGGTTATGAAAACAATTATTGATGGCAGGAATTCAGTGGGTGTGTACTTCACCCGCACCATCACCATACTGTGCCCTGCTACAACCCCCCCCCCCCCCACTCCACCCATGCTGTGCGGGGCTTATTACACATTATGGGATAACCGACTGTCTGTCCATTCCTGTCTGCTCGTTATGCTGCCCTTCCTTTTGAAAATTGTCTGCTTTATCGACTTCCTTCAAGACCACACGTTAGCCTCTTATCACGCCCTCTTACCACTCTCAGGGAGCCGGCTATTCTATACAATAGTTACCACTCAGTCCCCAAATACGAGTATAGGAAACGAAGAAATATAACACTTACTCTAAATGGTGTGGAACTGAGCCGTGTACAGAAGTACAAGTATCTGGGCATGTATGTTGGATACACATGTGAGAGTAAAAATGCTGAAATAAATCATATCAGCACCTTATGTAAAGCCCGTCTGCATCCTCTAAAAGCACTGGCTTTTTCTGGTAAAGGTGTTGGGGTACCTATCTTGCGGATGTTATACATAAGCACTGTTCGATCCCTGATAGACTACGCAGCACCCGTATTGTCTTACACAGGCCAAGGCAGAATTCAAAAAATAGAGCTGATACAGAACGAGGCTATGAGGATTATTCTTGGATGTCAAAGAAATGCAATGATTGAAATAATGAGAATGGAATTAAATTTACAGAGTGTGTGTGATAGAGTCCGTGACATTAACACTAGAGTATCTATTCGTTTCATGCGGAGAAAAGGAGGGGATAAGCTGTTTGAGAGCGTTCAGACCTGCTTGAGTGACGTACACACTTCCAGGAAACTGAGGGAGACACGCTATACGAGAGGATTAGCTCATGACCTCAGGGAATACGACGTACTTGACTGCTGTAAACCCTCTCGACAGTGTAATATGTCTGCTCCCTGGATAGTACAGAAAATAGACGTCGAAATTGTACCCCTCAAGGTGAAAAAGATTCATCATGAACCGGAACAATTACGGTGTTTGTATGGAAGCATGATATCTCGGTTACCAAGAGGCAACAGTTTACATGTATATTGCGACGGGTCGGTGGCGGAAGATGGCAGGGCAGGGTGTGGTGTCCTAATAAGGGATTATACGGAGTTTGGGACTGTGGACAGGATAATTGAACTCCGGCTTAGTAATTATATATCATCCACACAAGCTGAACTGCAGGCCATTCTGGCGTGTTTGGAGGAAGTACGTCATGACGACAAAAATGTTTTTGTATTTGTCGATAGCCGAGGAGCACTGGAGTCCTTAAACAGTCGAAACCCAGTCTTCATGTCTATAGTGGAGGACTGTAAGAGAAGAATAACTGAGATACAGCTGAAAGGTTATAGTGTGAAATTCATGTGGATTCCGTCTCATGTTGGAATAGTGCTCAACGAGGTGGCGGATGACTTGGCCAAACGTGCCACATCAAAACCACAAGTTGACATTGAATGTGAATTCACAATGAGACAAATAAGAAGCAAAATCAGAAATATTCAGGCACAGGCGGGAGTGGAGAGGAGAGAGATAATGTATGAGAGAAGTCAAACCATGCAACACTATATGTATGTGAGTCAAAACACCCATTTCACTTATGGTAAAAGGAGAAATGCTTGGAGTGACTCTGTGTACATGCGGCTCAGGCTTGGGTACAAATATTACTGGGAATATGGGATAGATGTTCATGGTAATGACACGAAGTGTAAACTATGTGGTATGTTAAGGTCTCACACCCTTGCCCATTATATTCTTGATTGTCCGTTGATTAATGTATATAGAAACACTGAGATAAGGACTGTTCCTGAACAAATAGCCTGGATGTGTCACAACGGAAAGGTTGATGATATTCTTGAGAGATATAAGAATTTTGCACCAAGATTGTAATATTTTGTTGAATTATCTGCAGGTGTCTTGCAAATTGTCTATACAGTATACCTAGGTCATAAAAGTATTTGTGTGTACGTCTGATACCATACTACTTGTGAAGGAGGAAATGTATATGTTTACCTCTCAGAATGTTTGGTAATATGTTTATTGTTTGTGATGTGTGTCTATGTATATATTAACACGTTGTACTGAATGGGGTGAGAATAGCTTGAGCTACCTCATCCCTTTGTGTGTATTTTACCTCAATAAACTTATTTCAATTTCAATTTCAGTCCCCAAGGTGAAAGAGTGTCCGGGCATATGACTTGTTACGTGTACTTATTTGCGATTCGTTTGGGCTGTCACGTGTGGTGATTAGTGTTGGGTAAGGCTAGGCCAGGTCAGGTCAGACTAGGCTAGGTAAGGCTAGGCCAGGTCAGGTCTGGTCAGGTCTGGCTAGGCCAGGTCTGGCTAGGCCAGGTCAGGCCAGGCCAGGTCAGGCCAGGCCAGGCCAAGCTAGGCAGGGTGAGAGAAGTAAAGCGGCAGGTACTTACGTTTCCGAGATAGTAGCGGCGGTAGTATATTGTTGATTTAGATTCGACGACATCCTGAAGCTAGTAGGTGGCGGCCTCATCGCTCTCGAACTTCTTGTTGTTGTAGGGGATACGAGGCACACCCAATATCCCCCTTACATTGATCACATCGCACACTAATATTTTTACTATTTCGGACACCAGATTTGTCTGTTTCGTATATGTATAATTGTTCAATATTAAAACCACAATAGAATGCTCTAAGTACTTTCGTATATTAATACATCTTCAGAAGGAATGGTTCGCTCTGAAGATGTATTAATATAAGAAAGTACTAAAGGAAATTCCTGTTTCAATTCTTCATCCGTGGTCTGACACTCTTATTATATATTGTATATACTGAATTATATATACTATGCTTATATAATATATACTGAAATATTGTTACATTTAACGTATGAAACAAAGTATATATCTGTATTTTTAATATAATATAAAACATTAATATTTATCAACGTATCTCTGTGAATTACATAATTTATCAGTATTGTACAGCCTGTGATCTCCACCTGGCTAGCCACTGATACCTAAGTAGCTTTCATGTGTCCGGACACATGATATTGTTGCTTGGACCATCGACTTCCTTTGATATTACATATTTACATCTTATTTTGTTATGAAATGATATTTTTTCAGAGTAAAATTATGTTTTCTCATTTTCTGCATCCAGCATCCACATTATAGTGAGTAAATATACCATATTACTTCATTGCTTACGTAATGCTAGGAAGGTTTGAGTAGCTTTGGGTCTTTAGTGGACAGAATCTCCAATAGATGGGACAATCTCTCAAAAGACAATCTCACTCGTCTTCGACTTTCCTATAACGATCCCTTCTCTCTCTCTCTGAACTTCGTTCTGCCCTGGCCCTCTGCGGTTCTACGGCGGCGGGCTCCGATGGTATTCATTATGAGCTGCTTCGCCATCTCCCTCCGTGCACGTCTCAGTATTTACTGAGTCTGTATAATCGGATCTGGGAGTCGTCGTCAGTCCCTGAGGACTGGCTCGATGCCGTTGTCCTCCCTGTTCGCAAACCAGGGTCTCTGGGAACTTCCCTTAAGGACTTTCGCCCTATTGCCCTCACAAGTCTGTCTATTAAGTGTCTATTAACCTCAAGTGTTAAGTGTCCTCAAGTGTCTATTAACCTTGTTTAAATTACTAATCAAGCTGTCAATGTAATCAATCAGAGCTTTAATATAACAATGTGCTTTAATATACCTACTTATCTCTCTCATCTCATTTTTCTCTTGTAATGTATCTTTATCATTTATCAATTCTGATTGAAATTACCTACTTAAAATTATCTGCTAGATTAAGGACCTGCCCGAAACGCTGTGCGTACTAGTGGCTTTACAAGAATGTAAATACTGTACTATCCAATGTATTCTCACAAACCCAATGTACCTTCTTGTATATATATAAATAAAATAAAATAAAATAAAATAACAAGTTGTCTGCAAACTCTTTGAACCTATGGTTAACGTTCGTCTGATGTGGTTCCTGGAACACCATCACCTCCTCTCCCCTTCTCAATTTGGTTTCCGCAAGTGCCGCAGCACGACAGATGTCCTGGTGAACTTGGAGGTCTATATTCGTACTGCTTTTGCTGCGAGGACCTCCATTGTTGCCGTCCTTTTTGACCTGGAAAAGGCTTACGACACCACTTGGCGATATCATATTCTATCCCAGCTTCATTCTTTTGGCCTTCGTGGTCATCTCCCTCTCTTTCTCCGCAGCTTCCTCTCTCGTCGTTCCTTTCGGGTGCGCCTTGGTACCGCTCTCTCTGCCTCTTTTCAGCAGTACGAAGGTGTGCCCCAGGGTAGTGTTCGGAGCACTACTCTTTTTCTGGTTGTCCTCAATGGTCTTCTTAATTCCTCTCTTCCTTCAGGTGTCTTCTCCGCTCTCTGTGTTGATGATCTTACCCTTTGCTGTCAGGGTGATGATTCGCTTCTCCTTCAGCGCCGGCTTCAACTTACGATTGATGCCGTGTCGTCTTGGGCCACCGATCATGGCTTCAAGTTCTCTACTTCTAAGACTTGTGCCATGTCTTTTACTCGGAAACGGGTCGTTCTTCGTCCCTCTTTGTCACTTTATGGTCATCCCCTTGAGTACAAAGATTCCGCGAAGCTTTTGGGGTTATTCCTTGACACTCGTTTGTCTTGGTCTCCCCATATCTCTTACCTCCGTGTTGAGTGCTCTAAGGCCCTTACCCTCCTTCGGGTATTGTCCCATACTTCTTGGGGAGCGGATAGGCGCACTCGCCTTGCTTTACATTCCTCTCTCGTCCTGTCTAAGCTTGATTATGGTTGTCCTGCTTACTCATCTGCTTCTCCTTCTACTCTTCGCCGTCTTGATGCTTTGCACCATACTGGGTTGTGCCTCAGTTCTGGTGCCTTTCGTTCGACTCCCGTCCTTAACTTGTATGTTAACACTGGCTTCCTGTCTCTCCAGGACCGCCGTGATCGCTACTGTCTTCGCTATCTTGCACGGTCCTTACTACATCCTTCCTTTCGCCTCTGTCGTGCTTTAACTTTTACCCCTCCTGCGGTTCCTGTTCCTCTTCACCACCTCCCTCTTTCTGTCCGGTTATCTCGCTTATAGGATCCTCTTTCCGTTCGTGTTTCTAATGTTTCTCCTCGTGTTGTTCCTTCTTTGCCCCCGTGGAGAGTCTGCTGGATCCTGGTTCCGCAGTTTTGTACATCCTTGACCCGCATCACTAAAGCTTTTACCCCTCCTACGGTTCTAAAACGCCTTTTCCTTGAGCACTTTTCTTTTCACTCCAGCTCCGTTTCTGTCTTCACCGATGGGTCTAAGTCTGTGGACGGTGTTGGCTACTCTGTTGTTTTTCCTGATCGCACTTATATGTGTCGCTTACCTCCGGAGACTAGCATCTTTACAGCGGAGCTTTATGCTATTCTCTATGCTCTTCGTCTCCTGCTTTCTCATTGTCAGTCTTCCTTTGTAGTTGTTGTTGACTCGCGTAGTGCCCTCATGGCTCTCGGGTCCTTTAATCCGGTTCATCCAGTAGTTGTCAAGATCCAGCATTGGCTGTTTTCTGATCAGGGGAAGGAAGACACCAAGCCTTGGGGGCGTAATTTTATTGACATGATAATAATTCTGCAGAAGTAAGACAGGCTTTTAAATAGGTCTTAACAAATGTGACTACCAATTTTTGTCAACTACCATTCAAGCTGTCATTGCAATCAATCTTATATTGTTTATGCTGTATTGTGCCTACCAATTTGTTGTCAACTACCATTTTAAGCTGTCATTGCAATCAATCATAGCTACCTATGTGCTTTAATATACTGTACCTATAATTTTCTCTCATCTTCTTTTTTTTTCATTCCATGTAATCTGTTTTCATTTTTTTGTCTATAAAACTTTGCAAGTATTTACCTCCTTAAAAATTTCTTAGATTAAGGACCTGCCCGAAACGCTGCGCGTGCTAGTGGCTTTACAAGACTGTAATTACCATATTTGTATCCTCACATTCCTTATGTACATTCTTGTATATGCATAAATAAATGTATAATATAGCCGTGGCTAACGCAAAGTACACGAAACATCTTAAATTGTACACCCGTAGTAAAACGTAACCTTATAGCCTAGTAACAAACTCTGCAGAACCTAATGTCCTAATGTCTAGAATTAGCAGTGAGGCGAATGTAACAAATCTAATTCTAAGTATAACAGGACACCAAAGTGAACAACATAACATAAGGGAAACCCTAGCTGGAGAATAATCAGGCGGCAGAAAAACATAGTGACTGGGGAAGCCTGATATGTATTTGGAGAAGAAAATAACCCCAGGCCAGAGGCCGAGCCGCCAAGGAAGGAATTACCTGACAAGGTAGGGCTTACTAGTAGAATGTCTGTAAAGTCAAAGTAGTAGCTGCGGACAGCGAAACACTTGGGGACGGGCGCTGCACCCCCCCCCCCCACCCATCCCCAGTGAAACGGGAGGAAAACGTGAGGAACAACGACTGACGTAGTCAGAACCGTGAAAACTGGCAGCCAGCAGAAAGGGGGAGGAGGGTGGGCGCTTCGTGAATCCTGGACCGGGACGGCAGAGGGAATGAGAGCGAGACCTGACTTCGCGCGCCTTTTATGCCACCCAGGCTGGCCGCACCGCGCCTTGCGGGACGCGATGCGCAATTGTCTCTTCCTTCCCCATCAGAAACTCCACCGCCTTTCGTCAAAAGGCAGTGGCCATTTCTTGTTCACAGTAAATTTAAGTCGGTTGAGTTTTGTTGGGTTCCCAGCCATATTAGTGTGTCTTTAAATGAGCGTGCGGATGCTGCCGCCAAGGAAGCTGTCCGCTCTTGTCCCATCTCTCATAAAGGTATTCCATATTCCAACTTTTATCCGGTTATCCATTCCTCCATCCTTACCCATTGGTAGGTTTCTTGGTTGTCTGTTACGGGTAACAAACTACGTACTCTTAAATGTTGTTTCCTCATGGCCATCCTCCTACCACCGTAAATGGCGATGGGAAACAGCTCTGGCGAGGTTGCGTATTGGCCATACTCGCTTAACCCATGGTCACTTGACGGAGCACCGCCCTGCTCCTTATTGTCCTAATTGCATTGTCCCTCTTACGGTCGTGCATGTCCTCCTTGAATGTCCTGACTTCCAGGACGAGCATGTGTCTTGCTTTCCGACCACCCCTTGCGGTCGCCTGTCCCTCAATAGAATTCTTGGTGACTTGGATACTTTTGATATCATTCGCCTTATACATTTTTGTTCTCGTATTGGCATCCTTGGTGATATTTAGCACCCTCTGATTATTCCGCACATTTGATGGTGCTACATAGCCTTCCCAGTTTGGTGCCTTCTTTTGATAATTACTTACTTGTATTTGTAGTACGTGGGTGAAGCATTTACAGTGTTGTGGTTCGAACAAAATTCGTCAGTGAAGCACCTGTTCCAGAAGGGTTCGAACGAAATCAGTTGAGTTGTGTGTAAACCATTTTTCATTCATAAACAGGGGGGTTTGGCCACTGCATGGAATCACTTTTGGGTCTTTGGAGTACAGGCTATATATACAGAGTTGTGATTCAAACAGAGGACATCAACGAAGCACTGTTAGAGAAATCACACACACCCCCCCCTTCCCATGTGCCTCTTAACTTTTCAACAAGTCTCATTACGTGCAGTATCAAAGGCTTTTCTAATGTTAAGATAATGTTGCAATCCTTCCTACTCATCAATTGTGATTTAAGATTTTCATGAATGGCTTTTCCGATTATTAATTAAAACAATTTTGCTACAATAGACATTAAGTACATTGAACAATATTTCAAGGCAAGTGATCAATCACCCCCTTTTTAAAAATTGGCACCACATTTGCAAAACCTCCACCACTCTGGCTGACTAATGATTCATCAAAACAAAAATTCACCAATCTATTTACAATCTTTCAGCACCCTGGAAAATACTTTGTCTGGGCCTATGGACTTTATAGCCTTTATATTTTTAATAAGTTCCTCTTTGATACTAGTCAACTTGTCCTCTTCACTTAAATAGATTTTCACAGATGCAGGCATAAATTATTTGCTAGTACAGTATATAAGAGTACTGTATTGTACTTATTTAAAATTCCGTCATTATCAGTTACACGACTCATTTTTCAATGGCCAACCCCGTTTATGAATGAAAAAAGTTTATACACAAGTCAATTGATGATGTCCAAACACATCCATAACAAGCAGACGCAGACGACTTATTCGAACCATAACGCTGTAAATGTTTCACCCACGTACTACAAATAATCAACAGAACCTAAACAAATACCTAAATATGTACAGTATGCTAATATGTAACATTGGTATGCTAATACTAACCGTAACACAGTATGCTAATATATTAATTTATATTTGAGAAAATTCCTATTTTGAATGAACATAATGTTAAAATTGATGATTTGCATCTTTGGGGTCAACTGCTGGATGGAATGGACTTCGTCTAAGGACGGGATGATCAGGAAAAAACGTTAGGCTTTGACTTTGCCTGCTGTGGAAACAGTTATTCCCAGGTAGGAATAACTATTTGTAGCAATTTGCATAGTGTTTTCTGTGTCGGTTATTTTTTTTTTTATTGGTCTGTGGGACCAAGATTTTGTAAATATCTTACTAGTGTAGCAGTATGGTATCTGAAACAGCAAATTGGGAAACAATAATGAAGTTTACCCTGACGAGCTTTCTAAAATGTTTTAGGGAAGGCTCTCCTCGGAGCAAAACAATATTCTACAAATAATTTTTATTTTCACATCATAATTGTACTCTAGTCGTAGTGTGGGAAAACTTATGAAATGATAGGCATCACTTTACTATCTAACCTTTTTTTTCTATAATCATTCCAGTCTTTCGAAGTGTCAACACCTTATAAAACTGAGACAAGAAAAGGATGGATGTTATGCTAGAACAGTTGATAGCCAAAGTACTCCAAGTGGGAAATAGGGGAAGTAATGACTAGTTATTTAAAACAAGGGCGATACCTAGTGGCAAAGTTTGTGTTCATCCTGTCAGGAAGAAATAGCTTTCTTACAAGATGTACAATGTGGGATAATCTTTGGGTATAATACACTCAAAACTGACTTTTACAAATGTTTTGTACTTAATATTACTCAAAAGCTCATACTTTTAATACAGTGCTATTGCAAATACCAATTGCTATGCTTAGATTCATACATGTTTTGGAGCTATTTAATAAAGCTAGACCAAAAATTGTCTTTACAATAAAAATATGTTGTGGGATTTAAAGTATTTTGTATGCACATGCATTCACCATTGTAAGTATCCTGCCTCTCGTTACACTATTAAATTATCAATTTATCAATTTCCATCATCGAATAAAATAATCGAGTATATGCCATATATAAAATCCAGTTTCCAAATCAAATTTTATTTTTCACCAATTATTGACAACATGAAGGTGTTGAATGCCAAGATGTTATTCGTCATGGTAGTAAACGAGCCTGAGGTATCGGCGACATGTAATATGGAGTAACTGCCCAGGCTGTGCTGCCATTCACATATTAAATGGCAAAATCTGAGGTACGAGTGATATGTAAAATGATGTATTGGCCCAAGGTGTGCCGTCATCAACACAGTTAGTGGCCAAACCTGAAATGCTAGTCTGCCATATGACATTAATACATTTGTTAATTCAATTGAATCATTTGAAGAAAAGGATTTAACAGAAAAGTTTGAAAGTCCTTGGCACTGGAATTGTATTCAAATTGTACAAATGTTAAACTGTTAGATACGAGATTAATGCGCAATTCAGTGTATGTAGGAGCACGTTGATTATGCTGGGTATGACACATTTCAACTAGACTTTAATGATACGAATTTGTAACACTAATGGGAAAAGTTATTTAATATCTAGAAATTTAGATAGGTTCCTTGTCTATATTCTGGCTAACAAATATATGTATGACAATTTCATATAACCATGTACAATGCCATGAGTTTTCATATTCATACATCATAGGCCTTACATAAAATTCATAAGGATTTTATACAAGTATATTTACATAACAATGTTAAACCTATTCCTAGTAGGAAATATAAACATCAGGGGATTTTAAAAATCAAAACAATAAGTTGATAACTTGTAAAGCTGAACTTCACTTCTGAATATTGTCATGAAATGCTTCAGAAGTTTACATAAATTAAAATATATATCACAAACATTACCTGCATCGGACAAGTGTTTTGTGCTTCACTGGAATACTACGGCCGGGTCAACATATTTACCTTTCGATTTTAGGATTTTGTACCGTAAGTTTCACAAAAGCACCTATCTGTTGTAATTTCAAAATGGATACAGCTTTTCATTTCCAAATATTTATCTTTTTAAATGGCATTTTGAAATTACTATCTTTTTCTTAGGTATAGGTCAACTTCTAAGAACAATGCTATACTTAAAAATTCAATGCGTTTAAACTATAATGCAAGTCTCAAGAATTTATTTCAATTTGCACCACTGGGATATTGACCATATTTAGACCCAAATATTGAGCATGACAAAGTTTGCTTTCATTTAAATAAAGCAATGCTTAACCCACTGTGGGTCACAGTAACATTACATGGAAACAAACTCAAAGAAAAATTAATATTATCCCCAATACAAAATTAAATAATTGACCATTAACAAAACAAAATAGTCAAAATGCAAGGCACTGAAGCATTAAGCTTCTTTTATTGATGGTGGCACAGAGGATAATCCCCGATTAAAAGATGATCCTAAAATGACAAATGGGAATGAACAATGAGAGCTACTTATGTTCAAGGTAAGTATTTACACAAGCTTCCAGTTGTTCCATGGGTGTAGTCAGGATATGAAGGAAAACAGTTAGGATTTAGTTAAATCTTTCCTTTAGTCACACGTATACTTCCATACGTACTCATAAATAGATCTTCTAATATAAACACTATGGGAGAGCTAATTGAAGTGAAACTTAAAGCCTCCTCCGTGAAAGCCACCCCCTGGAAAACCACCTTGATGAAAGTGGAAATGCTGGAATGGGTTGAAACCATGACCACCAGGTCCTCCCTGCTGTTGTTCTGGATCTAGTGGATCTTCTCCATTGTCAAACTTAGCACGCATCTCTGTGTGGAAGAAAAGGCATTACATTAAGTTTAACTTATTCAAGTGAAAGTGAAGCTAAGTCATATGTGAGAGTAGGATGAATACCTCTGAAGGAAATGTAATAATAGCACAGTCTGCAAAAATGGTTGAAACATTACCATTATTAATCCTTAAATTGCGCAACACATCATATGTGTCGAGTTACTTGCTATAAAATGCGCATCACATCATATGATGTATTGGAGTACTACGCAAGATTTAAATGGCCAGCGGATACACAGGGTTCACCTCACCATCAGGGCTCTTTTAAACAGACACCATTTAAAAAAAAATCGTGGGCCAAATTCCCGGGTGTGAGGGCCTCAGTATTGAGCGAGTCACCAAGCCTGATGCACGCAGCATGAGCTCACAGCACTGCTGTTCAGCTTGTGACCACAGCAGCGCCTAAAAATGCCATAATATATATGTTCATGCTATTATTTAGCGATGATATTATTACAGAAGACCCCTGACTGTGATAAAAATGACCAGGATTCTGATAATAGCAGGATTGTTGTGATAATTAGTGCTGTAGTGGGAGGAGTAATCTTGGTGGGGAGGGTGGTAGTGTTGTCTGCTGACTCTGTGTGACCACCTTTTACTGTCTGGACTCACTATACCAGCTTAGTTCACTATGGTGAACAAAACATGCAGATACTTATATATAACATCTGTATATAAAAGCAAAAACAGTATGGTGAGAGGAGAATATTGGCGAGTCAGGTGAGGTGAGGGAGGGAGGAAATGGCAGCCAGTGGCGGGCTGCCACTCAGCATACCAACTTAGTGGTTCGTTATGGTGAACACAAATGTAGATACTTATATATAACATCTGTATATAGTGAATAAAAGCAAACACAGTATGGTGGGAGGAGAATGTGGGCGAGTGAGGTGATGAGGGAGTGAGTGGCAGCGAGTGGTTGGCTGGTGTGTGGCGGTCACTCCTCATTGCTTTTTGACTCATAATACCAACTTAGTGGTTCATTATGGTGAACAAAACATGCAGATACTTATATATAACCTGTGTATATAGTGTAATAACCGACAAAGTATTTGTTCACTGTTTGATGAACATAATTAAATCAACAATATGCACACCATAATTTTGAGTACAGCGATGATTCACTAATTTTATTATATAAATACATCACACTACACACTATTGAATATTATTACAGCAAAAAAACAAAAATACGAAAAATCAGGGACATTGAAATAATTAGGTAATTATCTCTTTGTGGCCACTCCTGCCTAACAGCTGGGAGCAACAGATCATCTGGGACACACTGAGTCAGCGCCTGTTTTTTGCCAGACTTCCCCACCCTATAGCGTGCAATATACAGTATGCCACTTACGATTTTTATTATTATTTTTACCATGATCAGAGAACACAAATTAACAGGTTTAGAAGATTTTTTTTTTTTTTTTGGTATGCGCCTGTGGGGTGACAAATGCTAATTAATTAGCCCTGAGCAACACAAGGGTTAATTCACATACATGCACAGAGCAGCATGCACACTGAACATGTTTGCGGATGCTGCTAAGATACTGAGGAAGATAAGAGATGCAGACAATTGTAAGGCCCTTCAAATTTCAAATTGATCTAGATCAAATAAGTGCTTGGAGCATCACGTGGCAAACGGAATTCAATGTAAATAATTGCCGTATTATGGAATGTGTAATCGGAGAAAACTTACACAAATTGTGACAAATTTGTCATTTGTCAAATTACAACTTACAAATTATATGATAATAAGGAATTACAGAACTAATAAAGAGCGAGACCTAGGGGTGGTTTTGGATAGTAAGCTGTCCCCAGAGGAACACACAGAACAGTAAAAGGAGCGTATGCATCGCTTTCCAACTTCAGACTTGCTTTTAATTACATATGGACGGTGAAATACTAAAACTGTTCATGATTTTTGCAAGACCAAAATTGGAATATGCAGCAGTTGTATGGTGTTCAAATCTCAAGAAGCATAAACTGGAAAAGGTGAAACGGCATGCTATACAATGGCTTCTAGAATTGAAAAACAAGAGTTATGAGGAGAGACTTGAGGCATTAAACATGCCAAAACTAGAAGATAGAAGAAAAAGAGGTGATATGATCACCACTTACAAAATACTAAACTGGAATCTACCAAATTGATAAAGAGGAATTCCAGAAACCAGCAACTTAACGAACAAGAGGACACAGATTCAAGTTAACGAAACAAAGGAGCCCAAAAAAATATTAGAAAGTTTTCCTTTGCAAACAGTGGTAGACGGTTGGAACAAAATAAATGAGGTGGTGGTGGAGGCCAAAACCATCAGTAGTTTCAAGGCATTGTACCATAAAGAGTACTGGGGAGTTGCGACACCACGAAGGTAGCTCTCATCCTGTAACTACACCTCGGTAATTAAATACACTTCTCTTCATGCCCACAATTGAGCTGGAAGGTTGTCATCAGAGCTTACCAAACAAAAGTCCAAACATCTTGCCTAACCTGCCTTATGTCACTTGGGAATCTTCATGGTGTACAATCAGGCAATCAAGTCATTTAGGTTAAAAAAAATAAAAAAAAAAATAAATTTTGTCAATTTAAGTCGACAACATTGAAAACAACAGGTCATACGAGCAAAGTGCCAAAAGTCCTAAATTGTCTTTTACAGATGTGATGTGTAACTCGGTGAGTTCAACAGATTTTATTGGGAACATCGTGATGTGAGAATGTACAGAACCCAATATGTGGCACCCAAAAGTTGTCCTAAAATATAAACATGGAAGACAAAACTGGTTCAACATCATTTGCACGAGAGCCAGAGAAATATAAACCAACATTGTAGTAGCATTCAAATTATGCTTTATAGTGCTATTGGTAATTTACCATAACATTACAATGATGCTAAATTCTGTCGATCTTGAAATTTCTGAAAACCATTTTCTAAATCATTCTATTTGACTTTTGATGAAAAAAAAAAAAAAACTAAATTTGTGAGCACAGTGCAACAGAGGTTATCAGAGAATCAACAAGAGATCACCCCAGCCAACCACCCCATTGCAAGATGATAATTTCTGTCTATACATATTATCAAATTTATTTGCATATTACCCAGCTGAAATATACGAAAGCTGATAATTATTTAAAGGCGGCACAACACCAGCAAGTTTATGTAGCACTGTCTGTCACAAGATATTCAGGAGATGGGGAAGAGGGTGTCAGAGGGGAAGATGCAAGATGGAAAAACAAGAGAGGAGAGGGGAGAGAGACAAGGACACAACTGGCTACCCCATCTAGTGTTTATAACAAGTGCCATACAAATTATACAGTTGTTTATTACCTTTTTTTCCCAATCCATGTAAATGAACTTTATCATCTAGTACAAAAAAAAAAAAAAAAAAGTTCAGTATTCCATAACAATTATGCTTCATACACCCACCTGTCCCACACACCAGATGAACTGGGTACCAGGCAATAGGGGAAGCATTATATTTAAAGGTTTACAATTATTTTATATTTATTCAGTTTTTTTTTTTTTTGCAGGGATAATCCTGCGCGAGCCTCTGGCTGGCCCACTAAGTGTTGCTTGTTTCTGTTTTACTTGGGCGGAGTATGAGTATTTATGACTCGCATGATCGCTTCAGTAATATTTTGCCCAATGTGTTTAACAACAACTCCTGCAGATATTTATTGTCATCCTTTTCTTATATATAAATGTTTGCAAACAATGGGTACAGAGAAAATGACTTGCACTACAATTTATAATATTACCATAATTGATCAAACTAATTTTGCCTGTAGAGCAGCCAGCCTTCATGTTTATGTATATTTAAAATTGGTACAGTAGCTTAATGTAGTAGGCAATTTTTTTCCATTAAATTAATTGTTCCTATATGATAAAATTGTGTATTGTACTTTTAGCAAACAAACAAGCTGTCATATTATGAAAATGTCTTAAGAAAAAACTGATGAGCGACACTGTATCATCAGAACATGAGCACAAGTATTCGGGCTGATGTACATCAAATTAAAGCACAAGTATTTGGGCTGAAGTATATCAAAGAGAACAAATACTTTGATGTACATCAAATTAAAGCACAAATGTTAAAACTGTACCTCCCATTTTTCAATCAATTATATTGGAAGGAGGAACTAGTACCAAGTCTTACCTTCATCTGTTAACACCTCTTTGGCTGCTGCAATATCGATAAACATCTTTTCTGCCTTTTTCTTTTCTTCTCCATCAAAGTGATCGGGATGCCATTTCTGTGCTAGGCCTCTGTTGAAAATAAAAAAATAATTTAGTATAGAATTGCTTTGTTTAATAAAAAATTTATTTTATCACAGTATTTACAAAAATTTTCTTTGAGTCAACATGAAAAAGCACCTTTCTGAGCAGAACTATTTAGCTGCACCATAAGGAAAGTGAAGCATCCTATGGTCCTATCCTAGGGTCTAGGTGCAAGTCAGACACGACCATTTATTGGCACCAACACCATAGCCAACTTCACAAACTATCATTGAAAGGTCGTTATAGTGCTAGGGAGTAGATACTACTCAATTTAGACTAGAATTCAATAGGATTCAAAATAAGCAAAAGCCTTTTCAAATACACCCTTACCAAAAGTAACTACCAAGCAAGGCCTCACACTAACTGCTGTTTGCCTGAACAACGAACTTCCCGTGCAATGATTAGCACAGCCTGGAATTGTTCACTAGTGCCTGTCTTCCCAGTACTCTATGCTGTATGATGCTTTCAAACTACTGACAGTTTTGGCCTCCACCACCTCGATGCTCTCTAGGTGTGATTAAAAAAAGATAGAGATGTGGCAACCAGAGTTCCCATTACTGTTTCTAATCGATGTGAATGACCTATCAGGGGAGTCAGTTCATACATGTCAATGTTTGTAAACGATGCAAAATTAACAAAGAACGTAAAAACCGAGGGCTATAGTATGCTGCAGGAATATCTTGAAACTCCAGGAGTTAGCAGGCAAATGCTGCTACAGTTCAACTTTAAGCTGAAGGTAATGATGGCAAAAAGGGAGAAGAGGGACTAGAAGCCACCTATTCAAGTGGAAATTGATTATATGAATAAGAAAGAAAGACAACAGTAGCAGCATACAAGAACTTTAAAAAATAAAGATTTGCATCAAATTAGTATCTGAAGAGGACTAAAGTAATACAACCTCAACCATAAAGAAAGAGCAGAAGGGAGATGATTACTACATCTAAAATACTAAGGGGAATACAGAAGGTGAACAAGGACAATCTCATTATATCGAGAGAAAAGAGGACAAGAAGGCATCAGTGGAAGCTGGATATCAAACTAGTCGGAAAATTAAGGAAATGCAATACTCTAATCCTGTGTAAAGGGAACTCCATTGTAAACAAAAATCATTTTTGTACATGTACCTGTATTATTCAATAATGTTTTCAATAATGTTTTCAATAATGTTGTATTCAATGTTATTATTCAATAATGTTCAATAATATTAATTATTATTCAATAATGTACTGTATACAGAAATTTAAGAACTTGTATTATGATGCATTTTTACACACACAAGGTATAATAGGAAGATGGTGTCTAATATGGCTAAGACAGCTAATGACATTTCAACTTTCTTGCTTAATAATCCTTGTATTATTAAACAGTGGATTATTAAATATTCTTCCTTGAATGAGAGCCTATTCAAGGAAGATTCTACTATCTTTAAACTAATACAAAGTAAATATCTTACCTATACGCTTTAGTAATTTCTTTTTTGTTAGCCGTTCGTTTAACTCCTAGGATTTTGTAGTAATCTCTCTTGCTTGCTTGTTTTTTAAGTTTCTGTGTTTTTTCCAGACCTTCCTTCGCTCTTTGTAAGTTTTCGTCAATATTCAAGGCTTTTTGGAAATCATTTACAGCTGTAACAAAAATGAAGTGTAAATTTTATGTAAGAAATGTACTGTACTACAATTATGTAAAGTATCAACATTCAACAGCAAAACTTTAACCAATTTAACTAACGTTAAGAGGAAACATTGAACCCTACATACTTATTGTAATGTAGTTAAATAAAATATTTAAATGAAAACACATTCTCTCTCCCCTCATATCTGCCTTGCATGGTCAATAGGCATTCTGCAATTTCATCTAATCTTATGTTATGTCAATTAAAATTATCATTGGAACAGGTGCATAATTGTATAAATATATAATTTATATAATTTGCAGATTAAGCAAATTGTAAATGCACACCTATTTATAAATTATTTAAATTTGGTTTAGATATACAGTATACCCACATCAGTAGTGCTTATCAAGAACTTCACACACTGACCTTCGTCAAGCATCTCGTCGGCAATGTGCGCTTCACCCAGATCACAATACAGTCTGGCTTCTTCTTTAATGTTTATTGCCTTATTGCAAAATTTGATTGCTTCACTAGGGTTCATATGAACTTCACACTGACACAACTTGTCATAGGCAAGGAACTGTACTTCTACCACCTCCTTTTCTTCTCTCAGAATCTGAAATGTTAAAATTATCAATAGCTAAAACAGAAACACTGCAAAAATAAAACAAAATAGAGACAAGACAATCTTCAAAGTTTAACACTTCAACTGCACATCACAAGCAGGGTAGTGTTTGTACCTAGGATGGGGTTCTGGAAATTCTTCTACTCCCCAAGCCCAGCCCGGGGCCAGGCTTGACTTGAGATAGCTTGATCCAACAAGCTGTTGCCTGGAGCAGCCCGCAGACCCACATATCCACTACAGCCCGGTTGGTCTGGCACTTCTTGAAGAAAACTATCTTAGTTTTCTGCTGTACTAGTGGCTTTAGAAGAATGTAAACATATCATGCTATGTATTATCAAACCCAGTATAACTTCTTGAATATTAATAAATAAATAAAAAGTTTGACCTAAACAAATTTAGGTCAAGATTTGCAAGAATTAAAATTCTTTAAACTAACAATGCAACCATGAACAGTGCATGCTGCAGCAGCAGCAGCTCACAGCACAAACATGTACTATGTGCCACAGCATCACTTACTGATGAATGAAATAAATTAGAAACTGCAAGAATTTAACGATGATAGTAACAGTCTCGATCACCGTTAGAATCTTCTATGTACAAGGCTCAGATATCAGTGATACAGTAAACTTGATGCACGTGTCAATGTTTCCAGCATGATGCCTACTCCACCAGCATAGCACACTCAGGAATGTGTACACAATTCGCAAATAGAGTGGTAGACGCTTGGAACAAGTTAAGTGAGAAGGTGGTGGAGGCCAAGACTGTCAGTAGTTTCAAAGCGTTATATGACAAAGAGTGCTGGGAAGACGGGACACCACGAGCGTAGCTCTCATCCTGTAACTACACTTAGGTAATTACACTTAGGTAATTACCAGTAGATTGATGGTCGGGAGGTGGGACCAAAGAGCCAAGGCTCAACCCCCGCAAGCACAACTAGGTGAATACACAGCTACAGAGGTTTGGTGTGCAAGCACATCACACAACAGGACTTCATGTTCTTTTGAAAAATGAATATGTGGAATAATTATTAATTTTCAGGATATAGTAACCTCGATTCTGATAACTACAGTGTTTTGGATTGTGTTAGAGATGTGTTCATTCTAACAGCAGGAGTTCCACAAGGCTCTTGTACAAGTCCTATGCTGTTTAATATACAGTACATAATTATAAATGACTTGCTTCAACCAGAATACATGCACACACCACCACCACCTTATATACCATGATCATTAGATCAGCACTAGAATACCCATATACCCTCCTGGACCTGCTCACATGGACCAACTAAATATCTAAGAGTCCAAAATAGAGCATCCGCTTCTCTGCAAACATCACCTTGAGAGTAAAAAACAAACAAGTTTCACAGGACTCGGAATGATGCCCCATGTACCCTCCTTGACAGGGCTGCTGCCTGTTAAGGAAGCTACTCTACAGAATACAAGGTCTCTACAACCTAGACCATGAAGACCACCTTGGAATTATTTACACAACAAATAACAATAATGTCTAAGAACCAGAAGAATCTTTCTCTAACAAAAATTTATCTGACATGTTTGTAGCCTCGACTCGTATCCTGAATGACCTCACAGATGACCCTGAAAAATGGGTCTTCCTATATCCAATCCTCACTTGATCAAGTAACTAAATAAACAAAGAAGTAACAATTTAAATTAAACACCATAAAATAAAGATATATAACAAAAACCCAAATAATATAAACAACTGAAAACTTTTGTGAGGCAAGCAAGGAAGTAGTGCAAAAAGTTTAAAGTTTGGGGAAACGACCTTGAAGAAGCCAAAATCACCAGCTCAAGAAGTCAGCACAGCAGCAGCCCAACACTGACATCCTTCACCAGCCAGCCTAGCTGATGCCTACCCCCCCATTAACCCACATTATTTACATAATAACCACTATAAATCCAGGGTGGATGAGCTCACTAAATTTGTCATCCCACTCATGCTCCAGCCTCATCCTACATTTCCTGTATTGTATTTATAATCCCCATCCCTCTTTTCCTCCCCATCATCATTTCCCTTTGGTCACCAAAGCTTAAAAAATAAAAACACACCACTCCTTCCCCCCCATCTCATACCAAAATCCTTATCCTGACCCCTTCCCAGTGCTATAGAGTCCTAATGGCTTGGCGCTTCCCCCTGATAGTTCCCTTCGCTTTGTCAAGTGCCGAGTGTGTTGGCCTAGGTGCACTTTGATAACTGGTTCCAAGATTATAACATCCACCAGAACTGTCGAGTGGTTTGTAATGGTGCATAAACATGTAGATAGATATGGATAACATTCGTGTATAGTGTAATAACAGCAAAAATAGTATGTTTTATTGTTCTAATAAATATTGTAGTGCACTTATTAGGGACATGAATATATCTATGGATAATGATGTTCAGTGATACAAATATCACTGACGACCCAATTCATCATTGCACTGGAAAAGAATGGTAAAACATTAAAAATAAAGACAAAATGTATTCAATGCATGCAATTACAACTTGGTGTAAAATGTGCAGGGCTAGGCTGTGCTTTGGTCACTGGTTACGAGATAATCATCCTTTAGAATTTCTTATTGGCTTGTAACATGCACACGTAAGTCAACAGTTATATTCAACGTATGTACAGTGTTAACAGCAACAACAATATGCTTTATTGTTGTAATACCATACTGTGTTATGGTGCACATATTAGTGACACGAATATATTTGTGCATACCAATGTTACACACATTGTGTAATATAAATTCTGCAATTGACAGTCCAATAGATAAGTGCACTAAAAAATACAAAAATGTGTACACAGTATCCCTGGAGTTTGCTTCATCAAAAATCAAAGATTCAATGGCATCATGGGGACTACATCACTTCACTACACCCAAAGTAATTAACTTGGGATTTGTTTTTTCCCCAATGATCAGGGAAGAAGGTAGCAAAATAATTAAACCTTTTTTTATTTCTTGCAAACATGGAATGCCTCCTGAAATGTTTGCACAGTGAAGGAGTTAAACTAGATGTGGTATAATAGGCAATAAAAAGTATCCCAGGTGTCTTATGCTGACGTATCTTGCAATATGAAACACTAATGCATTCTTTACTCATCTCTTAGGGGATGCTGTGAGGACCCATCAAAATGGTTACAAAACTAATGCCTAAATTAACATACATGCAAGCAATATATATACGAAACAATATACAGAATCTAGCAGCAACTGAAATCCTGCTCAAGCAAGACATCCCTGGATTTTGATTTCACTAAGTAATAAAGTGATTGAATATATTTCATCTACAGTATAAACTAATCCATCCACCCAATGAACCAATTCCTTCACCAGTTAACATTTTCCCAAGTTTATCTTTAATCTTCCTGGTGGCTTTTCCACTAATTGTCCCCGTGTAATTTTTCTAATGTAGCCTAAACACATTAACTTTAAGAACATTTGGAACACTTTACCTTCTTGGCAGTGATGACACAGTCTTCATATTGCTTATCCTTAATGAAATCCTGAGCATCATTATTAAACTTGCTGACTTTTTTTATTTTCTTGTAAAATTGAAAGCATTCTTTGTGGTCTGGATCTAACTTCAAGCACTCGCGTATTTCACTGTTCAACAAAAGAAAATCGTTACAGAAGTTCTACATTTTTGTGATGAGAGAAAACTCATTTTAAGAATACTAGAAGTTTATTTTTTCTACCAAAATATTAATTTAAACCATTAAGTTCAGAATTGTTTGACTGGTAAGCATTTAATTTATGCACTGGATGAGCATGTCTTTGTAATGACAAAACTTCATTACTGTTCTTTATTATCTTACACCTCCAGTTATCAACCATCAAATTCATCATTCTCAATGGATGGAAAAACACTGATAATTTCTGCTGCTTTTGCATTTAAGCTAAAGTACTTAAAAGTAAATCTGAAAAAGGCCCGATAATTTTACTAGCAATAAGCCATGGAAAGCGCATTTTTGTTTATTGCAGCAATTTCAAAAAATAAAAACCAAGCATTGATAATAATAATGTGCCTTTTTCTGGTAGACCCTCTAGTAGCTCCTCTGAGCCTCTAGTAGCTCCTCTGAGCCTCTAGTAGCTCCTCTGAGCCTCTAGTAGCTCCTCTGAGCCTCTAGTAGCTCCTCTGAGCCTCTAGTAGCTCCTCTGAGCCTCTAGTAGCTCCTCTGAGCCTCTAGTAGCTCCTCTGAGCCTCTAGTAGCTCCTCTGAGCCTCTAGTAGCTCCTCTGAGCCTCTAGTAGCTCCTCTGAGCCTCTAGTAGCTCCTCTGAGCCTCTAGTAGCTCCTCTGAGCCTCTAGTAGCTCCTCTGAGCCTCTAGTAGCTCCTCTGAGCCTCTAGTAGCTCCTCTGAGCCTCTAGTAGCTCCTCTGAGCCTCTAGTAGCTCCTCTGAGCCTCTAGTAGCTCCTCTGAGCCTCTAGTAGCTCCTCTGAGCCTCTAGTAGCTCCTCTGAGCCTCTAGTAGCTCCTCTGAGCCTCTAGTAGCTCCTCTGAGCCTCTAGTAGCTCCTCTGAGCCTCTAGTAGCTCCTCTGAGCCTCTAGTAGCTCCTCTGAGCCTCTAGTAGCTCCTCTGAGCCTCTAGTAGCTCCTCTGAGCCTCTAGTAGCTCCTCTGAGCCTCTAGTAGCTCCTCTGAGCCTCTAGTAGCTCCTCTGAGCCTCTAGTAGCTCCTCTGAGCCTCTAGTAGCTCCTCTGAGCCTCTAGTAGCTCCTCTGAGCCTCTAGTAGCTCCTCTGAGCCTCTAGTAGCTCCTCTGAGCCTCTAGTAGCTCCTCTGAGCCTCTAGTAGCTCCTCTGAGCCTCTAGTAGCTCCTCTGAGCCTCTAGTAGCTCCTCTGAGCCTCTAGTAGCTCCTCTGAGCCTCTAGTAGCTCCTCTGAGCCTCTAGTAGCTCCTCTGAGCCTCTAGTAGCTCCTCTGAGCCTCTAGTAGCTCCTCTGAGCCTCTAGTAGCTCCTCTGAGCCTCTAGTAGCTCCTCTGAGCCTCTAGTAGCTCCTCTGAGCCTCTAGTAGCTCCTCTGAGCCTCTAGTAGCTCCTCTGAGCCTCTAGTAGCTCCTCTGAGCCTCTAGTAGCTCCTCTGAGCCTCTAGTAGCTCCTCTGAGCCTCTAGTAGCTCCTCTGAGCCTCTAGTAGCTCCTCTGAGCCTCTAGTAGCTCCTCTGAGCCTCTAGTAGCTTCCCCGCATGAAGTTATCTATATGTATACATTATGCATATAGATAACTTCAAATATTTCTGAAATAAAGAAATATTTGAACACAAAGTACACTATAAATATATTTAGACCAAAACAATTCAGTTAACCTAAATGTCCCAGACAAAAAGCAATCCATCATAGATAAAAAATGTTATTTTAGTCTGAAAATATCAACAAATAACTGAAAGCTGGATATTCTATACTGCACAATGCAAATGTGTACAGAAAAATGTAACAAGTTTAACTAACCTCAGTCCCTGTTCAACATCACCAATTTGGTAATACAGATTTGCTAGCTTCAGGAAGCCCTGAGTGTTATCTTGAACGAGTTTGGTGGTAACACGCATGTCTGCAATAGCATTCATCACATCACCCACGGCTTGGTAAGCTTCAACACGCAACTCACGTAGGGAAGCATCCCAAGGACAACGCTGTAATTAAGCAGGAAAATAGGTATTCATTAATGAGTACCCATGAATTACATGTTTAGTTCACAAAAGATTCTTTATACACAAATATAAAGTGTCTTGCACAATGAAATCACAATAATGTGATGTATCAGAGAGATTGTTGTGGGATCAAACTCTCATCCCTGTATTTCTCATATTACAGTACTGACTGAATGGTGACAAGTTAAGAAAAACTCCACATCAGGTAGAAATTCTGGACAAGATGCTTTTGAGCTCATCATAGTTCAGTCAGTAGCGTGTCTGGAGAGTCCAGTGAAAGTGAATTCAACCCAATCACACTGCCCTAATATTTTCTGTGTAGTGTGATAACAGTGATCAGTGTTATTTGGCATTCCTTGCAATTTCTAATCAGCACGTGAAGGCCAAATCAAGTGTTATAGCAGGCTGGTTTCTCAGTGGTGGCCCAAGTTATAATTAAGTCAGTAGCCCTTCTTTCGTTAATTTCTCTAGCAAGACCATTTTGCCAAGCGCTTTATCAGGATCAAGTGCGAGATCATAATTTGTGTGTGGGGCACAGGAATATAGACCTGTTGGACCATAATGACTGACTCAGGAAGTATATGAAGGGCCTCAGGTCAGATATCATAAATACTCTCCCTCAAAAATGTGTATTCATGAGTGGCAAGGTCAGTCATGCAAGTATGTATTGTATATGAACATTATCCCATCATAAACACAATTTTTCAATATTAAGTTAACTTACCTCAATGATGTTTTTTAACAAGAGAATAGCATGCTGGTGACGACTGGTTCTCACACTTGAATAAGCTTCCAGTATTTCTCGTTTCAGTGGTTCAATTAACGTGTAAAGTTTGTTTGCTTCCTCATGACCTGGCTCTCTTCGTAACTGAAAATAATAATGTACTAAACATTATTCCAATAGCATAATAAATGGAAGTGATTTTTATGGCATTCCTTCTAGCAATATAGCAGCTACCAGTTTTAAGTTACTTGCTAGTACAGGTAATAGTGTATCTATTGGTACCTGATACTGAAGGCTAAAGTTTATCACTCAATAATAAACCCAACTTCCAAGTTCTAATTCTTACAACTGTCAAACTGTGAAGCTTTGTACAGCAGACCCTCAATAAATTTGCCACCAACAAAACAAAAATGTAATAAATTAAGATGACAGAAGTAAAATGCCCATTACAGTTGAACCTTCAACATATTCACAATGGACTGAAAACTGGCAGCAGTAGTTCAGTATGGATAAGTGTGGGATTCCCAACCTAGAAGGAAGAGAAGGGAACTATCAGGAGAAAGTGCCAAGCTATTACGACTATATAGCACTAGGAAGGGGTCAGGATAAAGATTTGAGATAAGGCAGGGAAAAAGAATGGTGCCCAACCACTTAAGACGGTCGGAGATTGAACGTCAATTTGCATGAAACGAGACCGTCGCTCTACCGTCCAGCCCAGGTGGTTGGGTAACCTAGGAGGAAACAAATAAGTACTAGTTGTCAACTAAATTATGAAACTGCAAAATAAAACCAAGAAAAATAATATGAGTTATGAGAGGAGGGCAATGTTCACAGTACGGCCAACATGCCACCAATATTCCAACACATCCTCCTAAAGTATTTATAGCTATCTTCAAGTTTTGTACTATAAATTTTGTCAGAAGGCATGACAAGAAACAAGCCAAAAACCAAACTCACATTCCTGGGCCTAGTATAGCACATATATACAGTACTAGGGAGTACAGTAAAGGGAGCCTTTCCGCTGAGCGGACAGCACGCGGGACTTGTGGTCCTGGGTTCGATCCCAGGCGCCGGCGAGAAACAATGGGCAGAGTTTCTTTCACCCTATGTCCCTGTTACCTAGCAGTAAAATAGGTACCTGGGTGTTAGTCAGCTGTCACGGGCTGCTTTCTGGGGGTGGAGGCCTGGTCGAGGACCGGGCCGCGGGGACACTAAAGCTCCGAAATCATCTCAAGATCACCTTAAGATAACCCTTCTGAAGAATGGTTTCAAGTTCTCTTTATAGTAATGCACTATACACAGTATAAAGACATATTTCCCATTAGTTTAGTTCATTTATTATGGGCTCCATACTCATCTTGTGAGCATTAGTGAAAAAGGTGCATTAAACTTAAAGATTAAACTTAGATTTGCAAACTAAACCGGTAAACACACTTTGAAATAGGGTTGCAAATCTGAGGAACAAATTACCAAGTTATATCATAAGTAAACCCACAGGAAAAGTTTACCTTCTGGCTGTACAAGTACATAATTATAAATTGGATAAATTTAGATTTAGGAAAGACCTGGGTAAATACTGGTTCAGTAACAGGGTTGTTGATTTGTGGAATCAATTACCGCACAACATAATAGAAGTAGGATCCCTCGATTGTTTCAAGCGTAGGTTCAACATACATACATACATATATGAATGAGATTGGGTGGATTTAAATAGCTACTGCCTCGTATGGATCAATAGGCCTGCTGCAGTTACCTTCATTCTTATGTTCATAAGAGAAAGTGGTTGGCTATACTGTAATGTGAATAGAAATGGCCTACATGAACCAACAGACCTGCAATTCCTAATTTCTTATATTCTGGTTGTCCCTTACAGTATTTCTGCCGTGTACCACCACATGAGCACTATGACTTCTACCCAACACCATCGAACTAGTGCTGTGACTGGCCTAGATTATCCCACAATATATTTGTACAGATAAATTAATAGCTAATGGTTGTCAAGCTAAATCTCAGTTTAACTATGCTATGAGTGCAGTTGAATTTCCGGACTTCTAGTAGCAATGTTTCACACTCATGCTTCCATTATGTATAGTTTAAAATTGTACAGCACAATATTTTAATGGCTTTAAGAAATTTATTACAGAATGCATAAAGTAATGCAAATTAGAACAAAGACCTACTGTAAAGTACTGTAATAAGTAACATTTATACAAAATGAATCAGGCTTACTCACTTGGTGAAACATTTTGAAACCAGTAAAGGAAATGAGAAATTGTGTTTGTTAATGTGGTATTCATATATGTGCAGTGTAAATCTACAGAGCACAATTACTACACTTTGTAAAAGTATGCCCTTTTATAAGCCCAACTCATGGGAGAAGTTTCTCTGCTAAAAGTATGTTTATGATACCTACAAATAAAAATCTGCTGCAACACCCAGTTCATGGGAATTATTATGCCAAAAAGCAACATGCTTATGCTTACCACATTCTCCAAATCGATATGCGCTTCTTCAAGTCTGCCTAACTTGACCAAGACTCCTGCACGTTGAGCTCTAGCTGCTGTAAAATCTGGTTTTCGTTCAATAACTTCATCTAAATCTTGAAGGCCTGGCCGTGATCGACCAAGAGCTAGATAAACAGTGGCACGGCGATAGTAACTTAAGAAGTTTGTGGGGTCTCCATCTGGAAGTTCAATTATGAAATTAAGTTTCATTCTTAGCTGATAAAAGTATTATACTGTACAGTACTGTAAACAAGTTTCTAAAACATACAATCTTCTCTTCCATTACCCTATACCTTTCTCTATACCTCACTTCTATCTAAATAAGAATATAAAGCACTCCTACTTGGATAACTTTTACAAGAATGGAATTTCAATTCACTCAAATCTATTCCAACCTCATATACAAAGATCAAATACGTATATTTAAACAAAGCACATTGTAATTAATATTTCATGCACGTTTCATAAATACAATATTCAGTTTGCTGAAGTAGTTTGTCATGTAGACTTTTTTCAATTAAATATGCATTCATATACCACTGTTATTGTCCTGAACATTATCAGCTGAATGCAATGATAAGCATTCAGCAATAACCTTCCATATCTTCTATGCCTGTCCTCCTACTTCACTCCTCTGCTACTCCTGTCACTTTCCCTTCCCCCCCTTCCTATTCTTTTTTCTTCACCCTTTTATCCATCCTCTTCCCCACTCTCTTCAGGTATGAAGCACATAGCACCCAACTTTCTCAGGCACCAATCCCAAGTTTGATATACTGTAGTGTGTCTAAATTTATTTATGCATATGGGCTTTTAAAGTCCATAATCATAACTTCTTGGGCAGTCCTATATTCCAAGATTCTGTCAAACAGACTACTGTATACACTGGTATAGGTGTTCATGGATTGCATGGTAAATATTATTTCTATCCAAACAAGCTTTATTTTATCTAATACTGTACTGTTAGGTATTTTGTCACCCTGTAACTTTTTTTGACTATCAGAAACAATCTCAATTCCATTCGATACCAAACATTTACTCATACATCCTGAGGCCACTAAACCATTTGAAAAGCATTTGTATTAATACATACTAAATGTAAAAGCAAAAAATATTTTTCACAATACAACACCAAAGACAAAAGAATGAACTGGCAGTATCATTCAAGGCACTGGAACAATGGAAGATGATGAACACACAATACCGAGATTCCCTTGGAGAAACTTACCTATTGCAGCATGGAAGTGTGACAAGGCATCATGAAGCTGACCTTTAGCTAACATCTGAACCCCCATCTCCAAGTGACGGTCTACTTCTGCTACACTCGTACATTCTATCTCTGTATGGAGTACAATTACACACACTATACATTAATTTGTTTGTTCTTTAGGATAAACAGTTGTCATGAAAAAAAAAAAATTCTTATTACTCAGGAGAAAACCCAAGATAAAGTGGAGGAACAACACAAGATGTCTTAGTGCTGACATTTCTTGTTATGAATCCTAGTGTTCTATTTATAACAGCTTCCCCTCTTGGCCTTCACGTCATTTACAATAATTTGGTTTACTTTTAAATAATCACACCTTAATTTACCTTGGGAAAACCCCTAAAACCACATGCCTATCTTTCTAACGAGTCATGAAACGGTATTTCAACTTCATGAAATACTGCGCGCTGACAAAGAATGAGTAAATTTGTTAAACATGAGTAGGCCTTATTAAAGTCAGGGTGCAAATATTTTATTAATCAATATTTTTCCATGATGTAAACAAAGGGCACTTATCATTTTAATTAATTTCCTAACACTTGATTGAGCTAATTGGCCACAAATTTGACAAGTGGTCTATTGTTAAAAATCTACACAACATTCACAAGCTTACACAAATCCAATACTCTCAACTAATTTATTAAATATGCAAAACAGGGGCTCACTAAGCTCATAATTACATTATCTAAGGACCCTGGGAATTGCTTTGTTTAGTCCAGGGTATTACTGGCCATTCATTTTTTTTTTTTTTTTTTTTTTTTACTTAACTTTTCCCTGGTTACACAATCTTAATTTTATGATTGTTGTCCTCTAACTCCCCTTGCCACTTCGGATGGTTAGAGGGTATTTATGTAGCTTCAGAATTAACTAGAATTTGTCATTAACATCCAACATAACCATCACCAAAATGTACTCTATTGGTTCATTATACAACTACCAATGCAGTACATAATCCTAGAGCTAAATGCTTTAACTTGAGGTATATTGAAAGAAAACCTAATACACCATCCTGCTTTGAGAAAATTTGTGATGTCAAATCACCCACTAAATTTAATGTTTCCTTGCTTACCTAACAAAATGGACAAAACCAGAAAATAGTTTTCTTCATATACCTGTACTGTATATACAGTGTATATATTATATATACTGCATAGTAATAATTTTGTACAAAATTTTACCATACTAAATTTTTAAACAGTTATCGTCATAGCAATACATGCTTGCACATGAATTTGTATCAAAAGGTACAAATACATACAAGTATAATGATAAATAACACTATTTCTATTTTCAAGGAAAATGTAGGGCAAATTTGCCCAGTACCTGAACACTAAACATTATTGACATTCTTAGTAAACTAACAAAAGCAATATTAGGTTTACTGCAAACTTATGGTATGAAACAAGAGGAAACATTCTGTAAAATTAAAATTTAAATGACACTACATATAATACCCACAAAAATATTAACCTGAAAATGGGAATGCCCAGTAATTTGACTCCAAAACACCCTACTGCTGGTCTCCAGACAATAAACCACATCTCCCATGAACAAAGGAATTTTTAAGTACTGTATAGTCATGAATATTATAATTAACAGCTTTAAAGGTTTAATAATAATTGTTAAAGTTATTATTAAACCTTTAAACCTATTAATTATAATATTTGTGATTATACAGTACTTAAAAAACAACACTTCTAGGAACACACACACCTGGTTACCAAACATTCAACACCCACCAACGGAGCCAGACAGCAAGCACAACTAGGCGAGTACAGCAAGAGATGTTTGGGCAAGTTTCCCCTACACCTGATTTTTGCCTAATAGAAAGTCGGCACCTCGGAGTTAAACAACCGATGTGGGTCAAATCATGAGAAATCAGTCATTGGTCTTGTGGGACCTTGATAGCTCAAAGACATCCTGTTCCCAACAATGGGAAACTATATTGATATGCATGATAACATGGTGCATGGGGAATGTGTCAATTGATTTGGAGCCACTGTACAGTGCTGTACTTTGTTTGATGTCGACACTGTAAACGTCCAGATTTTCATCCCAGTTTGAGACACTGCTTATTACCCATAGTGCAACTTTATGTTCCAACCTGCATCTTCATACAATATAAAGACCACAAAACTGTCTCAAAACAAAATGGGGATATATTTGATTTCATAAATTTTTTTAGCTTCCAATATTTATTCAAAAAAGACATGTTGAAGTTTTAAAAGATGTCCAATACATGTTTTGGGGTATATTCGGAGTTTCAGGCATTTGCATTTCAATAAACTTTTTTTCGAACCAGTGAAACATTATTGGCAACCGACAGGATACCAGCGACTTTACCTGACTTTATCAGAGTGTATGTATACACGAACCAGTCTGTATCCTCAACACAAAAGGCATCAGTCACTCGTATTTTTTATTTATTTATTTATATATACATACAAGAGTTCTTACTTGTACAGCCACTAGCACACATTGAGTTTCAGGCAAGTCCTTAATCCTAATTATTGTCAAGAATACGACCCGCCAAATTGTTTAACAACCAGGTATCCATTCACTGCTGGGTGAACAGAGGCTACAATTAAGAATTGGGGCCCAGTCAATCCTCCCCGGCAGGATACAAACCAAGGCCAAAGTGCTCGCGAAGCACCAGGCGAGTGTCTTACCACTGTACCACATAGACTGTGGTGAATGTTTTTAAAGGTCTAATTCACACATCAGGTTAGGTCAAGAAAAATTGTCAAATTTATATAAATATAAATATATAGTACATTAACTTTAAGACCAGCAGCATGAACTTAACACAACAGTAATGTGACGACACTAATGGCAGTAACCCTAGTGACCGCTCGCCCTATACCTTATACCCCATATACCTTATACCTGACTAACCTTAAAACGAGCTTGGGGCCCAGTGGTGGACACCTCAAACACCTCTAACAATCGTCATACCGAACTACTCACCGAATAGATTTATATCCAAAGAAACGAAAAAGACCCATAAGGAATAGGCGGTCCTGTAATGGGGTGCGAATATTGTCATTGTTGGTTGTTGTGGCTGTCAGGCAACCCCCTCGGTATCGGCGGCTGATAACAACAAACTCTTAATCCCACTGGTGCCAAGCATATTCCGAATACATTCCAAGACGCCTCACGAGGGCACGCGGAATCGCCTTTAAGGGTTCCGACTCCAAGGATCGCTCAGGTTTTGTCTGAAGACGTTAGTACAGGTCAGCAGTCCGCAGCGTCGGGCACGGTCGTGGTCAGCACCGATTGGCTGCTCTCAGCGCGCGCATTTTGAATCACAAACTTGCCACTAGGTACCCAAATTAAATCAAATCAAATCAAACCAAATGTTTATTCAGGTAAAAATACATACATACAAGATGATTTACAAACATAATGTTGGATTTATTGATAGAGCTAGTACATACAATGCTTAAAGTCACTAATACGCACAGCGTTTCGGGCAAGGTGTGGGGAAAAAAACTTTTTTATGTAATAAATCTCACAGAATGCATTACCCAGTATGCATTCAGGTGGTTACAGGTAATGAATCCCCCCAATGGTGAACATTCTAATTGTAAACTATGTGAACAAGAGCTGGGACATACTCTCCAACACGTACTATATCTGTGATTGTCCTGTTATATAAGTGACTTCAGATCAATTGGTATGCGATACTTTGAACTCTGTAATTACTTCATATACTCAGGAATATTGGGAGATATTCTTGTGCTGTACTCAGATTTTGCTAGCGGGGGCCTTACATTTCAGGTTCTCTCTTGATTTTTTAGTCAGAGTTTATTTGTTTTTGTATTAATTAAGGCTGGTATTTTCTCTCCTGACTCCATAGGATGACTCCATAGGATGACTAACCATCCTATGAGATGGGAATATTAGGTGAACTTATAGCTAGTCTTTGATCTACACTGTATAATCTTTCATATAGAATAGGGTAGCAGCACATTGCTGTGGATACCCAAACTTGTTAATAACACACAAAAACTGTTGCCTTTTGATTCAGCTACTGGGAACATCCCCAGTTTGCTAACTGTAGGTAGTAACTAAGTGATTGTAACCTAGCCACCGCTGCCCACTGGATGGGGGGCGGTGTGCAGGACAAACATATCAATTGTGACACTAACTATCCACATATGTCAGTTGCTTAATTTAGAAACTGTACTTGTGGTCGATCTCGAACCCATTGATGTGACGACTTATATTGAATTTTGTAACTAGCTCATCAAGATTGTAACTTGCTTAGCTAAATGAATTGTAGGGTTCAGTCCCTGAGCCCATTATGTGCCTCTGTAACCCTTTCCACTACCGCCCACAAGTTGGGTATGGGGTGCATAATAAATGAACTAAACTAAAAATTAACTACTGGGAACAAGAATTCCAAGCAGCACAGGCCATGGTGAGCCCGTAGTTTTAAACTACCCATGTCTTTTCACTCATAGAACACAACACACACTCTAATATATTGTTTAATTAAGAGATATTCACAAATAAAGCTTATATATATGTGTGTAAATCACGAAAAATAACACGTGATGAAAAATGTAAAAGTGTCAGACCACGAAGGAAGAACTGAAACAGAAATTTCCTTAAGCACTTATGTATTTAATAATACTTTATTAAATACATTAAATAATGTATATAATAATACATTATTAAAAAAGCTTATATATGTATATATATATATGTTATCAGAAAGGTCACAGATAGTCACAGCCCCCTTTCACCCGAGGCCGGCTTCCATCAAGACCAAGCAGAAGGAAGAGTAATAATTAATTAGTTATATTATTGTTATAATAATAATTTTACCTAACTTCATCTATTTAGTTTCCTACATTGAGCTTTAAATTTGCTCTGTACCTAGTGGTACCCAATCTCATAATTTTTATGTAATATCAAACAACCTTATCATTGTGTTCATTGCTGTCTTCTTTTATGTGCTAGCCATATGCTGTATTGTGACTACCAATTTTTGTCAACTACCATTCAAGCTGTCATTGCAATCAATCTTATATTGTTTCTGCTGTATTGTGCCTACCAATTTGTTGTCAACTACAATTTTAAGCTGTCATTGCAATCAATCATAGCTACCTATGTGCTTTAATATACTGTACCTATAATTTTCTCTCATCTTTTTTTTTTTCATTCCGTGTAATCTGTTATCATTTTTTTGTCTATAAATTTTGCAAGTATTTACCTCCTTAAAATTTTCTTAGATTAAGGACCTGCCCGAAACGCTGCGCGTGCTAGTGGCTTTACAAGACTGTAATTACCATAATTGTATCCTCACATTCCTTATGTACATTCTTGTATATGCATAAATAAATAAATAAATAAATAATAAATAAATTATAATAATAATAAGTGCGAACGCATACCAACGAATAACGCTAGTATCTATATAACAAATTTATTGTCATGTGGAATTGATTTAACTTCCAGACACTTTTTTTTAATAAATATTAAATATTTTGTGGCTGTTTATGAAAAATATTATTATAAATACACATTCTACTTGTTAATATTACCAATTAAATTTGCGACAATTTGAGCCATGAAATGCGACGACTGAATCACTGTGTACAGGAGGCTGATATGGCAGCAAACACTCTCCAGGCGACCATATATCTTGGATAAGTCGCTCCACAAAATTGTCGCTTGGACCGTCGACTTCCTATGGCGTCACCTCTCACATATTTACGTCTCATTTCGTTATGAAATTAGATTATTTCAGAGTAAAAATAGGTTTGATCATGTTCTACGTGTAGCACCAACATTATAGTAAGTACATATACCATATTTCTTCATTACTTACGTAATGCTAGGACGATTTGTGTAGTTTTGGGCCGATTTGGGCGGTCCGTCTAATTACCAAAAACTACCACATACTACACACGCTTCAGAAAACTTCCTGGCAATACGTTAGTAATGAATAAATATGATATATTTACTCATTACAATGTTGGTGCTGAACATACAACATGAAAAAACATAATTTTAATCCGAAAAAGTATCTTTTTATAAAGAAATTAGACGAAAATAAAAAGCTGGTGACGCCAAATCAAGTCGACGATCCAAGCTTCGGTTAGGTTTGGTTTAGGTTAGGTTAGGTTTAGGTTAGGTTAGGTTAGGATAGGTTAGGTTAGGTTAGGTTAGGTCAGCCTAACTTAATATATCATATTTATTCATTACTAACGTATTGCCAGGAAGTTTTCTGAAGCGTGTGTAGTATGTGGTAGTTTTTGGTAATTAGACGGACCCGATTTGGGTAATAATCATCCTGTGAGATGGGAGTATTAGATAAACTTATAACTAGTTTTTTATCTACACTGTGTAATATTCCATATAGAATAGGGTAGCAGCACATTGCTGTGTATACCTAATCTTCTTAATAAAAAAAATCAGTAATAAAGATTTTAAATTATAGTTTGTATTATTACAAATACAGTACTGTATTATCCTTATTAAATCATGTTGACCATGGATCATTAAGATCTCATATTGATATGTAATAGTCATATTTCTTTTGAACTGCTAATCCATGCTAATCATTCATTAAATTGTGCATTATGTCTCAATTTTTCACTTCCTTGGATATACTGTACAGTACAAAAAGATAGGATAAAAATAAACCAGTAATATTTCTTTCATTATATTTTTCATTTAAATAACTGCATCAATATTTTTACAGCTGACAGGATTTGTTTTACCATATAGGTGCATTATTTGTTAAAAAAAATTTGGTTTATTGTTACACACAATGGTACTACATAGCCTTCCCAGCTTGGTGCCTTCTTTTAATACTTACTGATTAAAAAATAAATAATAAATACATTTTATTCAGGAAAAGTACATACAGCTGATTTACAAGCATAATGTTGGATTTATAGACAGAGCTAGTACATACAATACCTAAAGCCACTAATACTCATAGCATTTCGGGCAAGGTGTGGGGGAAAAAACACAGACTAAAACTTAATAGTACTCAGGATCAGGTATAAATTGTGTTGAAAGAAGGAATAAAAAATACAAAAAGGGGGGTTAACATAGCATAAATCAGCAATTGCATATGTTGGTGAACAGCGTTGTTTAAAATATAGCAAGACATGGGTTGACATTTAGGAGGTAAGTTAGGTTACATGGAGTTAATTAGGCAGTACTTGGTTTAACTCTTAAACTGGTTGAGAGAGGAACAGCCTTTGACATGATTCGGGAGGTCATTCCACATTCTGGGTCCCTTGATTTGTAGAGCACTTCTAGTGTGGTTACACACAGCCAAATTGAGTACTGTAACAGGAAGAGGTCTTGGGCACAAATTTGTTCCATGCTAAATGTAGAGGAATCAGCTGAGTATTCCTCAAATAAAATAAGTTGCCTCAGCTTATAAGGTAAATAAAATAAGCATTTCTCAAATAAGTAGCTGCCTCACCTCACTGCCTTACTGCTATATAGCCTTCCCGGCATGGTGCCTTCTTTTGATAATTACTTGTTCCACACCCAAATTGTATAACAGGAAGAGGTCTTGGACCCCTACTTCCCTCTCTCTTTTTTAATAGTCTATATACTCATAATTATAGCTTTAAGTATTCAATGAATAAAGTTTTTGACATTTTTACCCTTCTCCTTATCTAACATCATTTGTGCAGCATATTTTTATTTTATGTCTCACCCAGATTTAATTTCAAAGTAAAGCCAAGCTAAATAAATTAGAAATGGGTATGTACACCCTTACTACTAGGTGAACAGGGGCATTTGGTGATAGTAAACGATCCCATCAGGCAGGGCTCATCACCTTCTCTCATATTTCATGTTCACCAGTGTTTATTTACTTAATAACTACGGGTATAATATCTTGCTATGATAAAACTAATTCTACTATCATCAAACACACATTTACTTCAAGTTTCAAGCAGAGAATGCATATATAACAAACACGAAGGACTCCTCTTCACTAGATTCACCAGCTATAATATTCTAGTCATGTTCCAAAATTATAAATCGATCCCAGTAGTAGAGAAAAAATGACTTATATCCAGTTTACGTAAAGCTACAAGTGTTCAAAACCACACTTAAATCCCAGAATGAACTTACGAAGGTTTTTCCACTTAGTGTAGCTACTTGAATACGGACGTAGCCGCCATGAAGGCGCTAAGAAGGAAAACGTTCTTAGCTAAGAGGAAAAACCTTCGTAAGTACCTTCCTGAATCCGGCCCCTGGTCAACGACCAGGCCGCGAGGACACTAAGCCCCGGAAGCACCTCAAGGTAACCTCAAGGTATGGTCACTTGATGGAACGCCGCCCTGCTCCTGATTGTCCTAAATGCATTGTCCCTCTTACGGTCGTGCATATCCTTGTTGAATGTCCCGACTTCCAGGACGAGCGTGTCTTGTTTTCCGACCGTCCCCCGTGGTCGCTTGTCCCTCGATAGTATTCTTGGCGACTCTGATACTTTTGATATCGTTCGCCTTAAGCTTTTCTGTTCTCGTATTGACATCCTTGGTGATATTTAGAGCCGTCTGATTATCCCGCACATTTGATGGTGCTACATAGCCTTCCCGGTTTGGTGCCTTCTTTTGACAATTACTTACTTTAGAGATGTCACTTCACTGTACTGTATTTGATTTAATCATCATTATAACAGCTATCCATTAATATTATTTCAGTATAATAATTTATGGTTATTCACTAATCATTATTAGTCACCATAATTAATTATCCACTTTAATTATCTATTTATTCTTTATAATGAGCTAGAATGCTTCTTCATTTAAGGATTATCAATTACTTAATCACTTATGAGTATTAATTAATTATTTGTATTTAATAAATAATTATTAATTATTATTATAAAAATAAATTAAGTCCCACTCTGAGCGTTTTCTTCCAATCCGCAGTATTACTTACTTCTATGTCATCAGAAAGACAGAAATATAAGCATTTTAAATACTTTGGCATAAATATAACTGAAGTGAAAGCAAAGATATGTGTATTTGTATAGTTACTTGACGGCTAGTTCTGGGAGTGTGAAGCCCTGCACACCACCTATCAACTGTGTAATTAATTTGCCTACTGTATATGCTAATTAACCTTAAAGGCCTATATGTCAGAAGAAAGATATAGACGTTAATGTGACTTCATTTCAAGAAATACATATCTTGTATATTAACTCAAGGACATTATTTTTTAGAAGAATTCATTATGATTGCACATATTTGGAGTTTTAAATTATGACTTTTTATACTGAAAATACTGTATGCAAATTAGTGCATATGGCAATGGGTGAGATTTTTGCCAAATTGACCTACTGTCATAAACATCTATAACATAGATGAGAATAACCAGCAGCCATACAATGTTGAGAACAGTTTTTTCTTGTCCAGATGAAAATATTACAAACCATGTTATCAAATTTGTAGATGACACTAAGATATGTGGTAAAGTAGAAGCGTTATGATTTTGAGGCCTTACAAAGAGATCTATATGAACTACATAAATAACTGCAAGACTGGCAAATGCTCTTTAATATTGAAAAAGGCAAGATCTTGCATAAAGGGTATAACAATACAAGTCACATCTATCAAATCAATAAAAAAAAAAGTTTTTATTTTTATTTATTTATATATATATAGGAGTTTTTACATTCTTGTACAGCCACTAGTGCACACGCACAGCATTTCGGGCAAGTCCTTAATCCTAATTTTCACACACATCCCCAGGAAGTAGCCCATAGCAACTATCTAACTTGCAGTTACCTATTTACTGCTAGGTGAACAGGTACATCAGGGTGAAAGAAACTCTTGCCTATTTGTGTCCGGCTCTGCTGGGGATCGAACCCAGATCCTTAGTACTACGAACCCCGAGCACTGTCCTCTCAACCGTCAGGCCCCCATCAGGAGGTCAAATGAACCTTTGACTTCAAGGAAATGAGGGTAGTTATTAAACTGTATAAATCTCTGGTGCATCCGCATTTGGACTACTGTATCCATGAATGGAGACCTCATCTTCAGAAGGATACATCTCCAGCCTGGAGTCCATACCTAGTTAAACACAAGGCAAAGTTAGAGAAGACTCAGAGGTATGCCACCAGACTAGTCCCGGAACCGAGAGGTAGGAGCTACGAGGAAAGGCTACAGGAGCTAAACCTCACGTCCCTGGAAGACAGGAGTAAGGGAAGACATCACCACCACCTACAAAACTCTCAAGGAAATTGACAGGGTGGACAAAGACAAACTCTTTAGCACAGGTGGAACACGAACAAGGGGACACAGGTGGAAACTTAGTACCCAAATGAGCCACAGAGACATTAGAAAGAATTTTTTCAGTGTCAAAGTAGTTAACAGGTGGAATGCATTAGGCAGTGATGTGGTGGAGGCTGACTCCATACACAGTTTCAAAGGTAGATTTGATAGAGCCCAATAGCTAGGCTCCAAAAATCAGTCCACCAGTTGATTGACAGTTGAGAGGCGGGACCACAGAGCCGAAGCTCAACCCCTGCAAGCACAACAAGGCAAGTACACCTGCCTTTAGAGAAAGTACAATGCCTAGAGACAAAAGTCATACCAGAAACAAGTCAACTCTCATGCTAGGAAAGACTGAGAGCCACAGAAGTAATAACACTGCAAACCTGTCATGGCAGGATGGATCTCATAAAAACTTAAAATATTGAATAAACTGGAGGATATTAATCCAGACCATGTCATTAAAAAGGTGGAATGTAATGCATACAAGAGGCAACCACTTCAAGTGTAAAAAGTCACAATGTAGGACAGAAAAGATGCTTTTTTACCCATATGGTTATAAACCCATGGAACCATCTACCTGGTGAAGCTGGAAATGTCATGATATTACTGAAGTTTAAAATTCGGTTAGAAAAAAATTCTAAGTAAAAACGGGGGATCTTTCGACAAGCCCCTGGCCACCTGTCCCTGTCATAGCCACTAAATAGATGGTGGCCTTTGGGTAAATTAGTTAAGCTATATTTTATGTATTAAACTTCATCTGTCAAGCCATGAATTCTTTATGAAGAATTTCATTTTTTTTTTCTGAACATAAAAGTTCTTATCATATATCATGCCATGGGTTTCAAGACAGTCAGTGGTAAAGTTCAACCTAAGAAAATAGTTGCGAGGATGACAATAAAGGAAAACCAAGAGATCATTCATAGCGAGACCATGTGATGTCTCTCTACAGACAAGTGTTAAAACATAGGGAAAACAAGTGTATATAGACAGATTCTTAGTAAGACAAGTAAGCAGTGAGCTACAATAGGTCCTAGTAGTATGCCTGCAATACATAAGGGAGAGAGTACCCTAAGAAATGTCATCACTGCTGTTATAATGGAAGGGGGACTCCCCTTCCAAACACTAACACCTCTCCTCCTCCTATCTTCCATACGCCAACAAGAGTCCTCAATAAAGGCAAGTTATACTTGTACGTACTGTAGTACAAAATATTAGTAGTAGTACTGTATGTATAACATTTATTTAAGTTAATATTTTTAGGGGGTGTAGAACAGATTGATTCAATTTCAAATCATATCAAATGTTTATTCAGGTAAAAGTATATGTATACAAGATGAGTTACAGACATAATGTTGGATTTCTAGAAAGAGCTAGTACACACAATGCCTAAAGCCACTAATACACACAGCGTTTCAGGCAAGATGTGGGAAAATACACTTAGGCTAAAACTTAATACTAACTGAGATCAAAGCATAAATCGAGTTGAAAAAGGGAAAGGGGGAGGGGGAAACATGGCAGAAATCAGCAGTTATACAAGTTGGTCAACAAACAGTACTGTATTATTTGAAAATAGCAAGACATGGGTTGACATTTAGGGAAGTAAGTTTTCATGGAGTTTATTAGGTAGTACTGTCAAGTACTTAGTTTTTCTCTTAAACTGGTTGAGAGAGGCCTTTGATGGATGAGAGTCTTTGATGTGATTAGGAAGGTCATTCCACATTGTGGGTCCCTTGATTTGCAGTGCATTTCTAGTTTGGTTAAGTCGCACTCTTGGAATATCAAATAGGTATTTGTTTTTGGTGTGGTGCCCATGGGTTCTGTTATAACCTTCTAGGAAGCGTTTAAGGTCAAGATTGAACTGTAATGCCCGTTTTAAATATATAGAGTACACTTCAGAGGATGTGCAATGACTTAATACGAAACATATTCAAATATTTAAGTAAGGGTGCCGAGTGCTGTCTGGAGGCCAGTTTGTTATCGTTCTAATTGCAGATTTGTGTTGAGTAATTAGAGGACATAGATAATTTTGGGTAGTAGAACTCCAAGCACAAATACCATAATTGAGACCAGGATAGATGAGAGGGTTACCAGGGCAGGGCGAGGTACATAATATCTGATCTTAGAAAGAATGCCAACAGTTTTAGAAACTTATTTTGCTATATTTTAAATGTGTCCCTGGAAACTCGGCTTGTTATCGATGAGGACACCAAGGAATTTACCATCTTCTTTGTTACTAATTTGGATATTGTTTATTCTTAGATTAATTTGATCTGAGGATTTATTACCAAACAAAGTATAGAAAGTTTTATCAATGTTAAGGGTGAGTTTGGTAACACCCTTAGTCAGTTTGTTAGTTCTTAATCCTAATATTTGGGAAATAGTGCTCCATGTTTTCTTAATATTGTCCGTAATTTGGTCAAATTTATTTTCATAGTATTTTATTTTGGCACTTCTAATTATTTTAGACAGTATTGATGAGTATCCCCTTGAAACTTTTTTGGAGATGACATTACTGTAATTTACTATAATGTACTTTATTTCTTATAGGAAAATTTGTTTCAGTTTTTGAATCGTCTCTGGAAATGGATTAAATCTGAAAATGGAAGCACCACTGCATGTGATGTCATAAATATATAACTTCAGTACAGTAATTACTTACATTGGAAACTTGAGACATTACATGATAGTAATATAATAAGAATTGCATACATTTTTATTCAACTAATTTTCATAATATTAATGTGTAACTGTATACATTTGTGTGATGCAGGAAACAATGCCACACTCTCATTTTCTGACTGTCATTTTAAACTAGTAACCTTCAACATATATTTTGAAGCAACTTTCAAGAGGAAAGAAAATTGCGCAAAATAGATTAAAATTCTAATTTGTAATACCGTAATCTTCTTCTTATCATCTCCTGGTACATACAGGCTTGATGGGGTTCTGGGAGTTCTTCTACTCCCCAAGCCCGGCCCAGGGCCAGGCTTGACTTGTGAGAGTTTGGTCCACTAGGCTGTTGCTTGGAGCGGCCTGCTCCAAGCAACAGCACATATCCACCACAGCCCGGCTGGTCCGGCACTCTTTGGAGAAAATCATCTAGTTTTCTCTTGATGTCCAAATTGAGAGGTACAAATTGAAGATTTTTTAACTTGCCTACTAATTGTAAGCTGTGAAGCTAAAGCCTTTCAATTACTGTAGCAGATACACGACTCCAACAGCTGAGCTGAGCTCTGAGCTGACAATGTTATACTTTAACAGCAATTAAATCAAGTGCAGGCGATGAGTCACAATAACGTGGCTAAAGTATGTTGACCAGACCACACACTAGAAGGTGAAGGGACGACGACGTTAAGAATGACTTGAGAATGGTCCAGGACAGACCGAAACGTCGTCGTCGTCCCTTCACCTTCTAGTGTGTGGTCTGGTCAACAATTAAATCAAATTCAAAATTTGAATGTGTAGGATTATTTTGACAAGATAATAAACAGTTCATACTGGAAAACATTCCAATACAGTATCACTGGACTCCACGTTAGCGGAGGAAATTGTGGTGCAAGGCAAACCATGTTTATTTATATGTACTATCATGTTGCTAGGTGTTGGGGTTGGCAGGGTTACTGTTATGTTGTCTTCTTTACCTTTGTATCTTGCAACCTCACCTTTCCTGTTTTCTAACAAATTTGGAAAAATAGAACTACTTTTCATAGTTGTAGAAATTATGTTACTAGATTCTGTGCTGTTTACATCCGTAGATATCACACTATTGAGGGCTGATGAGGTTGCATGTTGTCCCTGGATGTTAGTGCCTATGGCATTTGTGTCCACTGCACCTTGCTGATCAAGTGAAAGAGCCCGAGTAATGTCTGTAGTAGTACAGGAAAACGAAGAATGACGAGTACACTTTCGCATATTCTGACCACGAAGCCGAAATGAAGGTCGCCACTTGAGGCCACTTGGTGGCCTTGGTGGTAATGGTGGTGCTTGGGGGCTAGTTTCTTGGGTGAGAGGTGCTGGAGAAATTGTGGCAAGGGGAGCAGTGATATTGTCAACTTCTATTTCTTGCATTGTTTCCACTAGTTGTTTGTACTCTTGACCCTCAGGTGAGTGGTAAAAGGATACCATTCTGTGATAAGAAAACTATTAACATCTGACTAAATGCGCTGCATGTATATTTATTAATAACAATTAAAACAAATGCATTGTACATACACACACACACACACACACAGTCACCTGAGGACAACATAAAGAACATTGTGTGATGAGCCTATGCTATGGTTTCCAATTTCAGAACTGATTTTAAATACTGTACATGAATGGAGAAATAAAAAAATTCATGACTTTTGTGATACCAAAGTTGGGATATGCAGCAGTCGTATGGTGCCAAAATCTTCAGAAACACATTGACAAACTGGAGAATGTACAAATACATGCAACTAAATGGTTTCTGGAACTGAAAGACAAGCACTATGAGGAGAGCTTATAGGCACTAAATATACAAAAGCTGCCCTGATTCTCTCATTCCCATCATGTTCCTCTCAAGGAGTAACTTTTTGTATCCCATTACATTTTATAGATTGCTCTTCTTTGCTAGAATTTCCTCTTTTTGTGGACTTATTCATGAATACTATCTTTATCAAGCATTCCCTGTGTGTCGAAGTGGAAGTCTTCAAGAAAACTAGACAGTTTTCCGTAAGAAGTGCTGGACCAAATGGATTGTAGTGGATATAATGTATGGACCTGTGGGCCACTCCAAACAACAGCCTGTTGGACCAAGCTCTCACAAGCCGAGCCTGGCCCCCAGGCTGGGCTTGGGGAGTAGAAGAACTCCCAGAACCTCATCCAGGTACAATCCAGGTCAGCCCTCCTGCCTGATCATCTACCCACCCACCTGCTTGCCTCCCTTTGAACCAGCCATCATGGCCACCCCACCAACCATCCCGTTATCCTCCCAAATATGACTAAAAAGATACTGACATTTATACACCTCCAGGTTTAGCAGAACTCCAAATTTAACAAGCAAGGTATAGCCCCATATAGGTTATTAAATTGAGTAGATACTGTAGTTAAATTGCTAGATATTCCCAATATCTTCCTCCTGAGAGCTGCCCATCAGTTGGTGGTTATAGCAAAAGGTTTTCCAAGAGGATCTTACACCACACAAAAGGAAAGCTTTCACTCTTTCAAGTTCTCAGTTTCCTCCTTAGCTTCACGCTTGCACTGTATCGTGTGCTACCCCAAAATATGTGCCTAAGCCATATAACTTCACCGTTGTAATCACTGCCATCATCTTATATCATGGTGGATATGTTGAATGCAAATTTTCCTACAATGTACTTAGAAATAATCTTCAAATTATGCTACAATGTACCTGTCGATAATCCTAAAATTTTACTAAAATGTACCTATTAATTTTCTTCAAATTTTCTTACAATGTACCTGTTAACTTTTTTCAATTTTGCTACAAATTACCTAATTAAAATGATGTTAGATTAAGGACCTGCCCAAAACACTATGCATGTTAGTGGCTTTACAAGAATGTAAAAACATCAATGCTATGTACTCTCATAAACCCATTGTACCTTCTTGTATATACTATATATAAATAAATAATTCATTCTTTCCTATACCCCTCAAACATACTTCCTGGTAAACTGTTTTTAGGCATTCTAAAGGTAAGTTGATTCTTTATTCAAAACCAAGAAGAATTACTTTACCTAAAGTGTTGAAGAAAACATGGCGAGGCACTTGGGAGTAATGCAGCAATTATCTGTGGAAAATAGGGTCTCTGGCAGCCATGAAATCTCCAACAGCTTACTGTTACTTTCGCTAGAAAGGTGGGTGTATCTCTTGGTAAATGAGTTTCCAATGAGTAGCCTTGGCTGACCTTCTCCCACACCTTGCTGTTGTCTTTCAGGTGCTGTGAAATATGACATACTTTTAAATTATGTTTAGAGCATTATTACAAGTTTGAATAAAAATCACCATATAAAATTTGGGTACAATACACATGTATAAACAATACTCCACTCTAATAGAAGTAAGCTGCTCAAAATCTTTTTGAATATGTCATTTTATTTACATCGTTGGCATTGACCTTAAGAAAAATATAAAATCCCATTTGATATGCTAAATATCTGACTTTGTTGTGTAGACTAAGATTATAAACAGCACCTCTCGTACTGACTTCAAATATCCAGTACATGAAATTATTTTAAGTATTAACTTAGTAACTTACCTCCAATGTGGAATACTATATTGGTGTACACAGCAGTTGTAAAAAAGTTCTGAAGTCTTTTTGTCTACAAAATTAAAACCAAAACAAAGGACTCGGTAGGACCCTTGAAAGATATGTATCAACTATATTAAGAAATATAATAAATAAATAAATAATAAATGTTTATTTAGGTAAGGTACATACATACATGAAATTTTTTACAAAGATTGGTGGACTTACAGATAGAGCTAGTACATACAATGCCTAAAGCCACTATTACGCAAAGCGTTTCGGGCATAACAGTAATATACTTCCTACATACTCTCAATTAGGTTCATGACAGATAATGAGATGTCGATTAATGCTACATAACCTACAAGTGTTCCACATTCCAAGAAGTTCTACACTAATCCTAGGTCCACTAACTACAATTCCCAAGTGTACAACTAATTACAATTAATATCTCCTCCCAACCAGCTAGATGTTTGTCAGTTTGACCAAGGTGAGAAGCTTGTAATATAGGCCATTGTATGCAGATCGGAGTCAGTTGATTGGATGCTTGAAAGATACAGCAGAAATTATGAGAAGAATCAAGACAGATAAAGATAGACTACCAGATGACCTGGACAAACTGGAGGAATGGTCTAGAAAATGGCTACTAAAGTTTAACACAGGAAAGTGTAAAGTAATGAAATTAGGCAAAGGGAACAGGAGGCAAGAACACAAGGTACCATCTGGGAGGTGAAATCCTGAGAGAGTCAATAGAGAGAAAGATCTGGGGGTTGATATCACACTGAACCTGTCCCCAGAAACCCACATCAAAAGGATATCTGCAGCAGCATATGCTAGATTGGCCACCTTAAGAACTGCCTTTAGAAACTTGTGTAAGGAATCATTCAGAATCTTGTATACCACTTATGTCAGACCAATCCTAGAGTATGAAGCTCCAGCCTGGAGTCCATATCTAGTTTTACATCAAGGCAAAGTTAGAGAAGATTCAGAGGTATGCCACCAGACCAGTCCCAGAACCGAGAGAGTTATGAACTACGAGGAATGGCTACGAGAGCTAAACCTCACATCCCTGGAAGACAGAAGAGTAGGGGGTGGGGGGGGGGGGGGGGGGAGAGACATGATCATCACCTATAAAATTCTCAGGGGAATTGAAAGGGTGGACAAAGACTAACTATTTAGCATGGGTAGAACACGAACAAGGGGACACAAGTGGAAACTTAGTACCCAAATAGGCCACAAAGACAATGAAAAGAATTTAAAAAAAAAATGGAATGCATTATGCAGTGGTGTGGTAGAGGCAGGTTCCATACATACAGTTTCAAATGTAGATTTGATAGAGCCCAGTAAGCTCCAGAACTTGTACACCAGTTGGTTGACGGTTGAGAGGCGGGACCAAAAAGCCAAAGCTCAACCCCCCCCGCAAGCATAACTAGGTGAGTACATGTGTCCTTCAAAATAAAGCTAGCTATGACAAGAGCTCCAAAAAACTAATTACAAAACTTATTTTGTTCTGCCAGTCAGAGACTGGCAGAACAAAATAATTTAAAAAACTTATATGATTATAATGCATATCTTTAATCTTTTTAAAATAATTTACCTTGTATGGCTGTGCACCTCCTGACAGGATTTCCCATAGAACCACACCATAGCTCCATACATCACTCTGACTAGTAAACTTTGAGCTGATGAGGCATTCCGGAGGCAGCCATCGCACTGGGAAATATCTTGTTTCTCCTACAAATTACATAAATGAAAACCGAGTACAGAAAGGAGGTACACTGTTCAAAATGGATAACCTAAATATAATGTCCAGTAAATTCTCAACATTTAAACACATACCAGTAAGTTCTATTTAATTAAATTATGTATACTTTTGCAAATGCTGTACAGTACATGCAATAAAAGAATTATCTTCTATATGTTCTGAAAGTACAGGTGCAGTATTATAAACATTATTTAAAAAAATCTAAAATAATAACAACAATACATTAACTGCTTGGCATAAAGTTGAACCCTCAAACTGGTCCAATACATCATATATGTGCTCAAGGAGGTTCTCCACAATGTATGCAATGTTTGCAGTACTGTTTAATAATACTCAAGCATACATAGTTATGTTTGCTTTATGATACTGTAATTTTATTAATTCCCTAATTCAGTGTGAAGATTGGTAAAATAAGATTTATAAGCTTTTGCTATCTTTCAATCAAAAACATTTTTTATCTTTCAACCAAAATCATCCGATATTTTTCAAGAAGAGGTTTTTGATAATATCTTTCAACATATGTAGAACACATCTGCCTTACTGATTTTGTAGTAGTCATTGTCTGTCAATCTTGTCATGCCGAAGTCTGAAATCTTAATGTTAAGTTGGTCATCAACTAAACAATTGCGAGCGGCCAGGTCACGATGTACAATTTTGTGACTTGCTAAGTATGCCATTCCATCTGCTATCTGTATTGCCATGGCACACGCATGCTGCAAGGAATCGGTAAATACATGATTTCTAATACTGCATTTGAATTATTAAGAGAACTCTCCCCTATTAAGAACTCTCTCCCCTATTAAGAGAGAATGGGGTTTGGAGAGAACTGGACAACTGAGAGATGGTTCCCCATGCAAACATATTTGGCTCTCTGGAAGTCACATGAAATTCTAGTTAATAACTCTTGGCCTAGGACATAACTGGTTCACACATTATTAAGCTGCTATGTCAAATTCCACACAGCATGCAAATATATCATTTGCCCTAGTTTGCTCAAGCACTTGGACTGATCGGTACAGCAACGGTTTCGCTTCTTGTAGGTCAGCGTTCAATCCTTAATAGTACAAGTGGCTAGGCACTGTTCCATTCCTCTGCCTTATTCTACCTGTTTGTCCTCAAATTCCTTTCAAGTGCTACATAGATGTACTGGTTTAGCTCTTTCTCCTCATAATTACCTACCTACCTTGGGTTAGCAAATGAACCTAAGGTTTTCCAACCCAGTATGTTGGTTTTACACCCCCCTTAATACAGTCCATAAACAAATTATGTATTGTATTAAACCCTTTGAATACTAAATAGAGGATGCAAAACAAAACTACTCTGTACAAAAAATCCAGTTTAATGTAATTACGTAATGAAATGCCTTTTGGGGGGGGCCCCTTAATGGTTCACTGGTACCAGCCTCCTGGGCCCAGATTCACGAAGCAGTTACGCAAGTACAGTACTGTACTTACAAACGTGTACATCTTACCTCAATTTTTGACGGCTTTGATTACATTTATTAAACAGTTTACAAGCATGAAAACATCCCAATGAACTGTTGTTATTATTATAAACAGCCTCCTGGTGCTTTGGGGTTCATTAACTGTTTAATAACTGGAAACAAAGCCACCAAAGATTGAAGGGAAGGGAACTATCAGGAGAAAGCGCCAAGCCATTATGACTATATAGCCCAGGGAAGGGGTCAAGATAAGGATTTGGGATGGGATGGGGGGGAAAGGGAATGGTGCCCAACCACTTGGATGGGCACCATTCCCGTCCAATCTTGGAAAGATTGAGAAAAGATGTACAGGTTCGTAAGTGCTTGCGTAACTGCTTTGTGGATCTGGCCCCTGGATACCTAGGTAGAGACAAAATAAAAAATGCAAGAAAAATATTAGCAACCCTGACAACTAGGGACACAATAATTAGGTTATTACCACATAGTTATTCTCATGATCAGGGAACACATTTTAACAATATTAGAAGGAACTTTTGTCTTTTTTATGCATAAATGGGTGCTGCACCATATAAACAGGTGCACAGCCCAGGCACTAAGGAAGTGACTTCTTAACACTTTCGCGCTCTCCGCAAAGGTCACTCAGCCAACCGAATGTGCGCGCTGCATTTTTATCGCTTAAGCGTAAAAACAAAAATGTGTATACTCTTTTTACTCTTCTGACCTTAGTTCTCATGCTACGTATTTCATTTTGGTACCAACGTGTTCGCAATAAAATTCTCTAGAAGAACATCAGTAAAAAAAGTCACGAAACGTATAGGGATACCAGCACCAAATAAATAACTACGAAGATGACTCGCCGTAAGCGCCCATCAGCAACAAAATGTTTTTACTCTTGGGATTGTAATCACCTCCACACTTGTTCTACAGTGTTAATTTTGGTATCAATGGACTCGCAATGAAATTCCCAACACGGTGATATGAATATAAGCGTAGAATAATGATTGCGGCCCGCCCGCAAGAGTGTGGGAAGTGGTGAAATTGTTACCCGATATCGGTGACGGGACGACGCACGGCGTTTTGAAAGTTTATACTTATTTCACTCTCATGACATTAATTTTCTATGTACGTCATTCATTTTTGTGTCAATGTGTTCGCAATAGAATGTTCTATGTGCTCATAGGTAAAAAATATCAACAAAGTGTAAGTTAGAATAGCGCCAAATATAAAACAACGCTGGAACATATCAGTGAGCGTCAAACACACACGAAATGTTTTTACTTTTGTTATGTTTGTCAAGTTTATACTTGTTGCACACAGTTATTTTTGGTTGTATATTGATCGGAATAAAATTCCCTAAACAGACATATGCATATAATACATGATATGGGAGAAGCATTACCAGTATAAACGGCTAAAGTCACCCACCTGCAACGCGTTTGGGACAAAATACCATTTGATCGAAGTTATCCACACCTTTCATGAACTTATTGTACTATGCAGCCTAGTGGTGAGAAAGAGAGTCTCATAGCGCGCAGTTTAAAACAAACCCAAAGTAAATCGGATAAAAATTGAATTTTATACAAATATTTTAAAAGTTGACATAACTTTATGTCCACTATGCGTTTATGTTAGACGAAACCGGACGCGCCGGCGCGTTCAGATAGCGCGAAAGTGTTAACACTCCAGAGAAGAAATGGGAATGTAAGGGCAGCACTAGGGGGGGGGGAGGGGGCACAAAGGGGAAGGTTACCCTGAGCACATACCTCTTCACTCTGAAAAATTGGCTCGTGCTACACCACTATGTAGAGGAAACGCCACCAATGACAAACACCATATCACACCACTTTGCTGAACAGGCAGAACACCAGAGCCATCACAGAGGAGAGGCGACCCAGAACTCACTACATCAGTGAAAGAACTGGGAGAAGACACCCCAGCATGCAGCAAGTTACCCCCCCCCCCCTCTCCCCAAAATAAGTGGAGGAGGTGGGCCAAATGAGCTCACTCTAGTTCCTAGAAAATTTGATAATTTCTTTACATAGTTGGGAAGAGTTCTTTAGGCAAGTTTTGAGGCTTTGGTCTCTGAAACCAGCAGGAGTTTGTTTTAACTCCCACACTTTTGGTTGCCTTCCCCAGTGAGGAGGAGAAAACAAATGTCATCGCTCCCTGCATGAGGGAGTGAGGGGGAGCAGATTCTGGCTCTGATCCCTAGTAGGCTATAGAACTGATGATGTGATCTAGTAGATGGTACCCTTTCAGTGTATAGCTTCAAGGAGCCACAAGGGGCTCCTCCCAGAAAAGTTAATGAGATGCTAATAGGTTTAGGAAAGGCCTCACAACAAAGAAATGTCAATGATCCTAGAAGGATAGGCAAATATGGAAAAGATAAGAATTGCCCCCTAAGGGTGACATTTAATGGAATGAAACAAATGACAGAAGTGCTTAGAAATGAATGGAAATTGCAAAATGAAGATGTCTGGCAATACTGGATCAATGAGAAAACCCATCAGAAAGATGGAGCAACAAGCAATTGATGATACATTCACAATACTTTGTTTACAAGCATACCCTAATTCCAACAGGTAAATAAAAGATATGAAAAATATACAAAACATTCTAAAGGCATACCTGAACACTATAGACAGACTTGGGCACAGTAAACAATTAGTACCCCAACATATGTAAGTATGAAAAATTAAATAAATAAACTTGTGAAACAGAAAAACTTACATCAACACTGAGAACAGAAAATATGTCATCATCCTGTGCCTTCAGTGATCTCAGATACTTTTGCAGATCCCCTCGACTCATTAGCTCCATCACCAGCAACATATGGTTTGGACCAGGTACAACTCCATAGGCATGCACAAGGTGATAACAATTTAACTTCCTGAAAGTAAACGAAGGAAATAACAGAATTGAAATTGGAATTTGTTTTATTTAGCTTTGAATCAAGAGTGAATGATTTAGTTTTAAATAGAATTAGTCTCAATGAAGATATATGCCAGGGCCTAACCCTTATTCATTATATAACACAGCAAAATTTAAATTTATCTTTTTTTTATCCCATCGCCCAATGATGAATTACGGATGCCAGCTCAGGTATGGCCTAAATCTTAAGCATATAGTGGTGCTTAGAATCTTCATGTCAATAAATGATCCTACTTTCATTGTAATAAGGGAACCCAATAGCAATTCTACCCCATGACCTTAATTCTTACAGGGACAACAAATCTTGCAAAATTGGTCTGCCTCATCCATGTCCTTTCATCTAACTTCTTTCCTGTAAAACATCAAAATGCCACCTTCACTTTTTCTATTTCCCAGTACTGTACTGTATTTTTGCATTTCTTATATTCTGCATACAAATTAATAATTCTGTAATAAAAAAAAAATTGGAGGGATTTTTTGTGCATTAGCAGGTATGACGATTTCTCCAGTCTTTGTCTTGGGCTAAAACACCAATTTTTAGGGGTTTTCCATTTCAATTTGTTACTTTCATCAGATTTTGTTGAAATTTTTATAGGATACACTACTCGGCAGGCTTAACATTTCTGAGAGAGCTATTTAAGATGATAGAATTTTTTGTGACAAGCTAAAATCACCAAATTCATGATCGTTATTACCAGGAAACATAAGTTATAAATTTCCTCAAACAACTATAGAACCATGTATGGTTTTTCCAATGATACCATAAAAGTGTCTGCCATAATATTTGTAAATCTGAAATGGATTAAAAAGAAAAAACCAGCGTTGAATGTGATGAAACACCATTTTCTGGGAGAGTCCCCGAGGCTCCCCGGAGTTTACTAGGCTGATATGCTTATGTCAGACTTTGAAATCAGTCATGTGTATGGAGTTCTATGGGTCTACCGGGGACCACGAGCCAGAACCTGACCCCCTCAGTAGAGGCAAGGGGAGCAATGGCCTATAGAAACCCCCTGTGTGGTTGGAAGCATTCTGTCTGCCATCAACTGGGTTAGGCACCCAGAAAGGTAAGCGTCCTAAAACAAACCCCTATTCTGGTGAAAATTGCTACCAAGTGGATAGAATTCCCCTAAAATAAACAAGCAAACAATCATGACGTCACATGTTGCCGCGCCGCTGTCCGCGCAGCTCCCCCCTCCCCGAGAGAGGGAAGAGGGAGCCCCAGACCCATTGTGGCAGCTATCCACCCCCAGTTCTGAGGGTGAATGTCAAAAAACGTGAAAAACCGCCGACCGGAGGGAGGGAGGGATGCCGGGGAGCCTCTGGGACTAATCCAGAAAATGGCGTTTCATTACATTCAACGATGGTTTTCTGGGGGGAGCCCCTTCTGCTCCCCGGAGCTAACTCCCCACAGAGGAAAGTAGAGGGACCTACCCGGGAGGTGGTTGCCGCTCACTCCTTAACTAAGTCGAGACAACCGGCTTCAACAGCTGATCCAAAGTGACACAGACCCGACTAGGCACAGGAACGTGCACGAGATAACGAGCCGCCAGGACCCTGCTCGACCGCCAAAAAAACCCCGAGCCCGAATGACAGCCCAGGATATGTTGCCAAAAACAGAGGCAAGAGCCATGAACATGGACACGGAGAGAGACCGCAGGCTGGCAAGCCATAATAATCCTGCGGGCGACCCGGAAGACCCACACCCGCAAACAGGGAAGGAGGAAAACCGGATCAACCCAAAGCGCGACCCAGGACACAGAAGCCGTGGCGCGCAATGAACGGTGGAAGGCTGGCACCGGACACCAACATGATGCACTCCCGGCCAAACCCACCAAGCAACAACAACCCAAGTTCCCCTCCGGAAAGCAGCCGTCTCAATCTCCGCCAGAAAAGAAATAGACTGCCGCACCAAACAACCCCATCGCCATGACCTAAGGAGCAGAAAACTCCTGGCCCGGAGGAGAGCAGGAAGCTCACCAACCCAACCTCCAGAGGCCAAGGCCAACAGAAAAAAAAAGAGCCTTGGAGAAACAATCCGGAACCGAAAGGGCCACAACAAACTGAGGAGAAGATAAGAGAGCACTTATCAGATAAGAGAGCGATCAGGACCACTCAGGCGGCGCATGAGCAGGCCGGAGGTGAAACAACGCCTGAGGCAGCATGCAAAACGGTGCAGAAGTAACCTCAATACCGAAAGCAAGCTGAAGCGGCTCCACCAGCGCCGCACGTTGTTTATTGTCTAAATAAATGATCTACCAGTTGGTATACAGAATTATATGAACATGTTTGCTGATGATGCTAAGATAATAGGAAGGATAAGAAACTAGATGATTGTCATGCCCTTCAAGATGACCTGGACAAAATAAGTATATGGAGCACCACTTGGCAAATGGAATTTAATGTTAATAAATGCCATGTTATGGAATGTGGAATAGGAGAACAGACTTCATACAACCTATATACTATGTGAGAAATCTTTAAAGAATTCTGATAAAGAAAGAGATCTAGGGGTGGTTCTAGATAGAAAACTATCACCTGAGGACCACATAAAGAATATTGTGCGAGGAGCCTATGCCATGCTTTCTAACTTCAGAATTGCTTTTAAATACATGGATGGCGATATACTAAAGAAATTGTTCATGACTTTTGTTAGGCCAAAGCTAGAATATGCAGCAGTTGTGTGGTGCAGTTGTGGTGTGGTAACACGGTCGATGGCAGACATAGAATGCTTCCAATCACACGGGGGTTCTATAGGCCATTGCTCCCCTTGCCTCTCTAGAGGGGGCCAGGTTCTGGCTCGTGGTCCCCGGTAGGCCCACAAGAACTCCATACACATGACTGATGCCAAAGTCTTACATTAGCATATCAGCCTAGTAAGCTCTGGGGAGCCGTAGAGACTCCCCTCAGAAAAGGGGATGAAAAAACTGCAAAGAGCACCCACCAACAGGACGGAACCAATGGACTCAAGGAACAAGGAACTGAGCCCCAGGAGGGGCCGATGCCCAACAACTCTCTCGAAGAGGGGGAAGGAAAAAGCCCCACTCCCTGTAACCGCAAGCCCCGTTCTAAGGGTGGAACAACCCCAGCGGGGTCCAACTGGGCCTGGGGCCCCCAAGGCAGCCCTTCCACAGCCTTGGGAACCTACACTGCAGGCCCCAGGGCCAAGCCGTCCCCCCCAAAGCCCCGTTTTCACAAGAAAAACCCCGGGGCAGCCGCAAAAAATACTAAGGAAGGGAGCCCACTGGCACTCATACAACATGGCTGGAGGAACAGGCTTGAATGCCCCCGTCACTACCCGGAAGGGGAATTCCCCGAGACTGCCGGAGTCTCAAAACCATCGAAGCCCCGCCATGACCCCGAATCCACAGACTGTAAGGACCCGAATGCAGGAAGGAACAGGGGGGGGGGGGGACACAGATTAGATCACAGCAGGGAAAAGACAAGGGGGTGTGGAAGGAAACCAAAGCAACCAACACCCCCAAGCCCCGTCACCAAAACGAGGCAGCCTCAGGGCTTCCAGGGAGCAAACCACCTACAGTGTTGCCAACACTGAAACACGACGTGCAATGCCCATGCTGCCCGCATCCACATAGTCAGCATAAGACTGGGTAATCAAGCCACAAACAAGCAACAAAAACTCGCAGGGCTCCGGGTCGAAGGTGGCAACGACCCCACAGGCAGCAGACAGAGGCAAAACAGTGAGTCACCCTGAGACAATGAGACAGAGCAACTCTCGAACTCACACAAAGCGAGGGGGAACCCCGGGGTCACATCCATCGGACCCACACATCCCCGTGGGGATTCCCAGGGTCCTGAGCGTTTACTTTAAGAGGACTCGCGCTCAGGTAAACCCAGGCAGGGTACTACTAACTGGCGCCCAAATCTACCAAACAACCTTCTAAGAACTGAACCCCCCGGGACGTGTACACTCACGGGGACCTAGCAGGGAGGGGGGAACCACCAGAAGAAGGAAGAGTACTCAGTACACAGGGGGCAAGAACCAAGGCAGACCCCCTCACCAGGCAGAAAACAAAAACAAAAAGAAAACCCCACAAGAGGACAGCGTACCCAGGCGGAACAGAGATGGCCACTATGATAGGCGAAAACAAGCTGCGCAGTACCCTGCGCCCTGCCAGTGCAAACTGCCCCCAACCCCAAGGCGAACAAGGAAGACAGAACACCCGAGCACACAAGGGGTGGCCAAAAACTAAGCAGTGAATGGCCTAGCAGGGGCAAAACCCAAGGAACTTGTGGAAGGGAACCCCAAGCCAAAAGGGCAGTACTTAAAGGGCACCTAGAGAAGGAAACCCCTAGGCGCATGTAGCCCGAGTACTGAAGAATCACTCCCGGCTCGGGCACCACCTAGAAGACAGACACCACACTCTAGGTACTGTGTTGAAACAACCACTGGAGCCAGAGCACACAACCTCAGCCTTTAGCATCAGCCATAGAACTGAGGGTGGATAGCCAGCGCGATGGGACTGGGGGCTTCCCCTTCCCCCTACCGGGGAGGGGGGAAGGAGCTGCGTGGACAGCGGCGCGGCGACGTGTGACGTCATGATTGTTTGCTCGTTTATTTTAGGGAAGTTCTATCCACTTGTTCGGCTTGTGGTAGCAATTTTCACCAGAATAGGGGTTTGTTTTGGGACCCTTACCTTTCTGGGTGCCTAACCTGGTCGATGGCAGACATAGAATGCTTCCAATCACACAGGGGTTCTATAGGCCATTGCTTCCCTTGCTGCTTCTGAGGGGGGCCAGGTTCTGGCTCGTGGTTCCCGGTAGGCCCATAGGACTCCATACACATGGCTGATGCCAAAGTCTGACATTAGCATATCCGCCTAGTAAGCTCTGGGGAGCCGAAGGGGCTCCCCCCCCCAGAAAAGGAATTAAAATACTAGTGTGTTTATTATTTATGTTATTTGAAATTGTTATTTGAATTTGTTTAAACTTGGTTTGGTTTAAACCAGATTTTAGAAACTATGTTTAAGCTTTAAAGTTAATCTTTTACTTAAAGTAAATAAAAATAAAAAGTTCTAGTCAAGTTGACTTGGAGCCCTTTAAACTTTATACTGCGCATAGCGTCTTTTCCTGTGTAGCGCCTCACCTTACTTCTACCAAAAACTCGCAACTTCTCCTGGCCATTACAGCTAAACTACACGAGATTGAGATGTTATTTGGATTTTTGTGCATCCAGGATGCTAATTAACAATGCTAAAAGTAAAATAATTTGTTCAGAAAATTGTGTGTGTGCGCACCACAGGAGTGTCACATTTAACATGTGTGCAGTGCAAGGGGTTAAGAGGTCACTTACAGCATTAACTTGGCCTCTTGAAGTATATCATCTCTAGCCTGGTAATTGGTGACTTGCTTGACAGCAACAGGAGTGAGTCCTGACTCAAGACGAAGCTGTCCTTTCATTACTATGCCAAAGTGACCTTTGCCAAGCTGGCAGCTCTCCTCCAGTAAAAGATTAGAGCAATCTAAAATATGTTGACTTGAGATCATGGCATAGACATCTGGGGTCCACAGTGGCCCTGAAGAGAAAAAGGAATATATATGATTATATATACTGTATGACTATAGTATATTTTCTTACTATAATTATATGTTAACTTATGAGGTACTAACATATCTACCTTGTATATACACAGTCACATGCTTTTTGGACGCCTTGGGATCGAGACTGATTGAATAACATGTGTCTGGAAATGTGGTTCATCATTCTGAAAATCTATACTGTACAGTATTTTGTTTGTACTCGCCAATATGAGAAATTCTCGTCTGCTTATCAATTTGATTATTGTTGATGGAGCATTGTTATTTAGATGTGAGAGGTGTGGTGGTTGGTTGATGGTGTTGTGTTGACTGAAATAGAGATTAAACACTGCACTGCGCACACTGTGATGTCATGGACAAACAGGGTGCGTACACCGGTATATCACGTTTGTTTGTACAGTATATTGTAAGATTCAAGACTCCCATGGGTACATGGAGCTCATCCTGTTCTTCAGGACTCCAGTAAACAGACGCCATCTTTAAATTAATAAAAGTCGTCTGCATCCCTCCTGGCTAAGAGAGCCTCAGTACTGCCAGAGCAACCAAGCTCTGGTCGCAATGGTAACATTTTTTTAAAGTTTCCTGTGATCAAAGAATGCATTTTAACAATAAGAAAACAACATTTATGGAATAATTTTTTCTGCACACTGGAGGCCTGTCATTCTGTGGTACAGAAGAGTAGTGCTGCAGTGCAGAAGAGTAGTGCTGCAGTGCAGAAGAGTAGTGCAGCAGTGCAGAAGAGTAGTGCTGCAGTGCAGAAGAGTAGTGCTGCGGTGCAGCAGAGTAGTTAAGAAGCACATCACTAAACTAGAAAAGGAGCAAAGACATGCAACTAAATGGCTTCCAGATTGGAAAAATAGGAGCTAAAAAAAAGGTTAAGAGGCATTAAATGTATGAAAGCTAGAAAATGGAAGAAAAACAAAAAGAGGCAATATAATCACTATTTACGAAATAATAATAGTACAGTAATTAATAATATTTACAAAGAAGAATTTTTGAAAACTGCAACTTCAAGAATAGGATAAAGGTTCAAACTAAGGAAACAAAGCTGCCAAAAAACATCAGAAAGTTCACTTTACCAAACAGTGGTAGACGGTTGGAACATGTTAAGTGAGAAGGTGGTAGAAGTAAAAACTGTCAGTAGTTTCAAAAGGTTATACTGTATAATAAGAATACTGGGAGGATGAAACACCACGAGTGTAGCTTTCATTCTGTAATTACACTTAGGTAATTACCTTTCTAGGGATGCAGTGGCAACTTTGTGAATTCATTGGAAGATACAGTTAGCAAGACTGTAAACAGTTAGGCACTAGACATCTGGGTGTGAATGTGAACAATATGAATATGATGGTAGCATGGGACAGGACACAAATGTACAAATCAAAAGTTGGGAAGTGAAAAAAAAAATGTAAAATAATAGTGTATACATAGGTACAAATATAACACCCTAAGGGGTATATTGTACTGTACAAACAGCTGTCTTTGGGTTGGGTCACAGGATCCCCATGGCCCAACTGCCAGTCTTAATATTGGCCAAGAAGCACAATCATTAATTCTAAGCCTAAATTAGACAGATATCAAGGTACAGCAGGATTCTCATGTTCACAAGCCAAAGCTCTCAGATGATGATGATACAACTTCTGGTGAAAAATTTAGGAGGCAGTTTGATCAAGAAAAGAAGGCCAAATAAGGTAGCTGGTATGCCCCACCCAGATGTCTAGGCAATTCATGAATCTCTAAGTGACTAGTACATGCTAATAGGCATTCTTAAGATCCAAGGAAGTGAGCCAAAAGTGACCCCCAGGAAACCAAAACCCAGGCATATTTTATTTTTATTTTATTTATATATACAAGAGTTCTTACATTCTTGTAAGTATACAAGTCAAGACATAGTTGAACAACACCCAAGGCAACTCACCTGTTTCGTGATGATAGTGTGGGTTAAGAGTTTCCTTTACAGGTTCCTTTCTGGACTTCATCTTGAAAATTAAAAATGAGGTACCAAACAGCAACAGTACCAACAGTACAGTTAGTACTGGCCAAAGCTTCATATCATGGGATGATTCCTCCTCTCCACCCTGAGTTAAAAAAAACAAAAAACAGCATTGAATGTAATGAAACGCCATTTTCTGGGTGAGTCTCGGAGACTCCCCGGAGCTAACTAGGCTGATATGCTAATGTCAGACTTTGGCATCAGTCATGTGTATGGAGTTCTTATGGGCCTACCAGGTACTATGAGCCAGAACCTGGCCCCCTCTAGAGAGGCAAGGGGAGCAACGGCCTATAGAAACCCCCGTGTAATTGGAAGCATTATATGTCAACTATCGACCAGCTAAGGCACCCAGAAAGGTAGGCATTCCAAAACAAACCCCTATTCTGGTGAAAATTGCAACCAAAAGCTAAACGAGTGGATAGAACTCCCCAAACAAAACCGAGCATGGCCCGACTGGGCCCAGGAACATTTACAAGGTAACGAGCAGCCAGGACCCTGTTCAACCACCAAAATCCCCACGCCCGAATGTCAGCCCAGAACATATTGCCAAAGATGGCGGCAAGAGCTGCGAACTTGCGGATGTCATGGGCACGGTGATAGACCGCTGGCTGGCTAGCCTTAATAACCTTGTAAATGACCTGGGAGACCTGCATCCTCGAACAGAGAAGAGGAGACACTGGATCAACCCAAAGCGCATCCATGGACACAGAAGCCGTGGCATGCAAATAACGGCAGAGAGCCGCAACCGGACACAAAACATGATGCACCCCCGGCTGAAGCAACCAAGCATCAACAACCCAGGGACTCATTCTTCACCAGAAAAGAAAGAGAAGGCTGCAGATGAACAACCCGATCACCTAGACCGAAGGAGCAAAAACCTCTGCACTGGAGGAGAGCATGAAGCTCACCCACCCGACCCCACAAGGCCAATGCCAATAGGAAAAGAGCCTTTGAAAAACAATCCAGAACCGAAGGGGCCACAACAAAATGAGGAGAAGAAAGAAAAGAGAGCACTCGGTCCAATGAACAGGACGGCTCAGGCAACGCATGAGCAGGCCGGAGGTGAAACAACGCCCGAGACAGCTTGCGAAACGGGGCAGACGTGACATCAATATTGAAAGCAAGCTGAAGTGGCTCCGCCAGCACCGCATGATATGAGGCGACAGTGTTAGGCATAAGAAGACGGTCCTGGAACAACCAAGAGAGAAAGGACAACACCACCCTAACAGAAAGTGAAGTACAACGATGAAGACGTAAGAAGAACCGGAAGGACCGTCCGGAAATTTCATACTGCCGCCGAGAAGCCTGTAGGTGGGACACTAATAAGGAAGCCACCTGATCACCATAGAGATGATGATAAACTCGAGTCAAAAATAACATGCGAAGACTCGAGGAGAAGACCATCCACGTGGCGTACCGGTCCAATCTGCTAGAAGAGGTGGAGCCGCGGAAAAACCTCCATGTTCGGACACTGAGCAAGCAGTGCCTGAAACCACAGCTGGGCTGGCCACCAAGGAGCCAAGAGGACAACTCTTCCCTGGTAAGTCTCTAAGTGAGTCAGGACCTGGAGCAACAGCTGAACCAGGGGAAAGAGGTACAGGAATCCCCACCTCGACCAGTCCTGCCGAAAGGTTTCGACCCCGACGGCTTCACAGTCGGGAAAGGGCACCACATACAGGGGAAGGCACCGCGACCACGCTGGCGCAAAGAGGTCCACCTCGGGGCGTTTGAACGTCTGGCAAAGCCAACGGAAGGAGTCGGTGTCGATCGTCCATTCCGTGGAGAGGGAAACGAAATGAGACAGGCCATCGGCCAGGACGTTGGACACTCCCCGCACGTGAACAGCCAGGACACCCAAACCCCAAGAACTCAGCAGACGAGTCATTTAAAGCGACCAGCGCCAAAGAGCCAAGGACCACATCGAACTTCCCCGGTTCAGAGAATGAACCACCGGGGAGCAGTCCAAATGGAGCCGGATTGTCGACCCGCTGGGGACTCAAATCCTCCGAAGAGCAAACCATACCGCCGTGAACTCCCGCATAGTGCTGTGGGCTCGACAGAAGGACAGACCCCACCGACCTTGGCCAGCCTGGTGAGCACTGGTTACAAAGTCCCAACCGAGAGACGACGCGTCCGTGAACACATCGAGCAAGGGCTCGGGTAGGCGCCAAGGCACTGAGCCCCGAAAAACCAAAAGAGGAAGCCAGTGACGCAGCAACTGACGCAAAGCCCCCGCAAAGTACCCAAAGAGCGGCCGAGAAACCGAGCAATAAAACGGACTCACAGAGGCAGACCCCGAGGAACTTGTGGAAGGTTCCCCAAGCTCCAAGGGCAGTACTCACAAGGCACCTAGGGAAGGGAACCCTAGGCACATGCAGCCCGAGTACTGAGGAATAGCTCCTGGCTCTCGCACCCCTGGAGTACAGCAGCCACACACAAGGCACAGCGCCGCAAAATACTAGAGCCAGAGCACACAACCGAGCCAATAGCATCAGACTCAAGAACTGGGGTGTAGATCGCCGGCGTGGCAGGTCTGGGGCTGCCCCTTCCCCCTCCCAGGGAGGAGGGGGCTGCGCAGACAGCGGCGCGACAATGGATGATGTCATACTAGTTTGTTTGTTTTTGTTTGGGGAGTTCTATCCACTCGTTCAGCTTTTGGTTGCAATTTTCACCAGACTAAGGGTTTATTTTGGGACACCTACCTTTCTGGGTGCCTAACCCGGTCGATGGCAGACATAGAATGCTTCCAATTACACAGGGGTTCTATAGGCCATTGCTCCCCTTGCCTCTCTAGAGGGGGCCAGGTTCTGGCTCGTGGTCCCTGGTAGGCCCACAAGAACTCCATACACATGACTGATGCCAAAGTCTGACATTAGCATATCAGCCTAGTAAGCTCTGGGAAGACGTAGGGCTCACCCCAGAAAATCAATGTTTTAATAAACCTTGATATAAAATTATTATATTGAGTACATTCTTAATAAAATGCTTTAAAATTCGGGAGCCGACACCAATAATCAACATACAGATGAATTCGACTTTAAGCATACAACTGTTTGATGGTCCTCCATTGATCCAGAGGGAAGATGCAAGACCTGCCAGACAGCTAGAAGCAGGAGTCAGGCAATAATCGCCTCATCCTATCCTTCGGCGCTCCTCACGATTAAGGAGGTTAGGTGAATCATAGAGTGAATTGAACCCACACTAATAAATGTCTAAATTCCTCCTTGTAAGCTCAGTACAGTATACCTGTGTTGGTATACTGTGTCAGTGACCCCTTAAAATGTCACATTGCTGAAAAAATGTCAAACAGTAAAAATGGAGTGATTAAGTGATCTAGTATTTCTCCACCCTCCAGATATATTTGAATAGAATGGAAAATATCCAAAGATAATTAATAATAGTCACAATGCTGTTGTGTTTAATAACATGTGTATTAGAGAAAACCTGCTACCAAAATATATTAATATATATAGATACATATATACATAGGCTTACTGTCCCTGACAAAATTAATGACTATTATTATGATGAATTGATGAATATAATAAATTTTTAAGTGCTGACCTCAATACTAAAGAGAACTTGCACAGACGACTCATAGAGGTCTTCAGCATCTCTTGTATATGGTCGCACACTGACCCAGTAACTTCCCGGCTCCATTAAGGTTACATTGAGATTATAGGTGTTGTTGTTTTCTTCAAACACCTGAGAACTCACACATCTCTGCAAGTAATTCACAAAAGAATAGAGCATGCAAAATCAGATACAGCAATATATATATTATATATAATCAAAGTATTGAACATTGCCAGTTTCATTTATATATGTGGCAAGCACTGACCTCGTTGGGAGAAAACTGCATGAATATATTTTCTGGTTGAATAGTGAGCATGTAAGCGACGACCTGACTATTGGGCTCGGTGGGGGGTGACCAAGCCACTACTTTAACACCGGGCTTGCTGCTGTTGCTCACTCTTAATTCCCTCACTAAGTTACCCCCAGCTGAAAGTTAACAATTATTATTTTAAAATTATTTTGGAACAAAGTACAAATCCTCATTATTCATTTTCTAAATATAAATACTGTAATGGGAAGGTGTTTCAGACACCTCACATTATTCAAGTGATCTGCATGATTTATTTCAGGCGTCCCATAGACAAAATAGGATGCATTCGGGACCAAAACTAGTATTAAATAAAAATTTAAATAGAGCATGATCTTAAGTTTCTGAGCATTCACCATTTTATTACTTTCCAATTTGTTCATAGCCCATCCCAAATTTGGGTGAAATCAGAGATTCCAAAAATTTTGTCTTCGTCGTCGTCTTTGGTTATCACAAAATTGTTGGATTTCTTACTGCAAATTATATATATAGATCACATTTTGGTAAACATTTATACATACAAATAATATACCTGTTTAAACAATGACTTTGTAATATATAATTAAACTACACCTGTTTATATTAAGTATATATTAATTAGATATTCAAACTTTTATATTTACCTATATGTACAGTACATTATAATCCAATGGAAGTTTATGAGTTGAGTCAAATTATCTCCTTCAGTTCTCAAATATAATCCAGTGCTAGGTCAGCATCATATAGCCAACTGACACTCTACTATACTCTGTATAAATATTAAAACACATTTAGAAATAACTTGCCTTAGGCTCAGAAGCAGGCTATACAATAAAGGAAAAATGGGCATGCAGACTTCAAAATATTAACAGAAATCAATAAAATTGACAAATTCTTAAAACCTGCAACTTCAGGAACAGGAGGTCATAGATTCAAGGTAAGGAATCAAAGGTGTCAAAAACAAAATGGAAAGTTCTCTTTTGTGAACAGTAGAAGTGTCATAAGACAGAGTGCTTGGAAAGACAGGATACCACCCATTTAATGCTCATCCTGTAATTAAACTTAGCTAATTACAGAAAACACAATACATGATCCCTGTATAACAGTGCTGGACAGTAAAGAGGAGGATTGGGAAGGGGAGGGGGTGTGACAGAGCAGGAAAGCAGCAGCAGCCTGAGAGAACCCCTTTCCCCAGAATAGAGACCCAGCCCTTGAGACAGAAACCAATCCAGAACAGAGATTCCACAACAACAAATGTCACAGACTTCAGAATATAATGGATCAACCTACCTAACATGCACCATTGCAAAGGTAGTAGGAATGACCATTGTTGGCATGTATCAAGGCAGGTGAGCATCCATCAAACTGCAATCAGTGAGTGTGGTCTTGGCAGGCAAGTTCACTTAAAATCACACCAAAGATTATGGGGGGGCTCTCCAGGAGCTAAAGATAAAACCAGGCAGGGACTCCAGGATTCAGAAGCCATTCTCTGAGAAGAGAACAGGCACAAAATGCAGCCTAAAGGATCAAATGTGGCTGTAAAAGGCATCAGCAACGTGATGTATAAACAAGGCTCATACATCCCTGTGCACCCCGGTAAAGAATGCACCCCAACCCCTGAGCCTCACAGAGGAGTTACCAATCCATGTACGACTTAGGACAAAGCACTCTACACTGATGGTCAGTCTCTCAGAGACATAATAAAACCCACCTGAGAAGGCAACATTAGCAAACATGTAGGGAAGGCAACCCTAGTCCTGTGCAGTTCAAGGTGAACAGTTAATTAAAGTCCATGCAACAAGTGAAGCTTGTAAACACACACTCTTGAAACATAAGACTAAAAATTTGGAGCAATACACAAGCATGTGCTAATACCCCTCCTCCATCAAGGACAAAGTCCAGACTCTGAACCTTCCCTAATATTCTGGAAAAAAAAGCTAGAGTAATCCGAGTTCATAAAAGTGGCGATCTCATTGAAACAAAACAATTTTAGACCAATATCAATCCTGCCCACCTTGTCTAAAATATTTGAAAATCTAATGTACAAACAGCTCTACTCCTATCTAGCTAAACATAATATAATTAGCTCTTGTCAATATGACTTGAACCACCCCCCAAAAAAAGCAACACCACCCTTATTAATACTATTAGCACCAAGAACTCTCTCATAAATATGCTTGACTTTATACATGCAGCTCTTGATAAAAATAAATACCCTGTTGGTTTATTTGTTGATCTGTGTAAAGCTTTTGATGCTGTTAACCACAATTACCTTCTCAAACTCCAACACTATGGAGTCAAAAAGGTCACTCCCTTCAATACCTACAATCTTACCTCAGTGACAGACTCCAGTATGTTTCTGTGAACGATACTACTTCTCCAACCCTGCCAATTAATACTGGCATTCCTCAAGGTAGTATACTTGGTCCACTCTACTTTCTAATTTATATCAATGACCTTCCATATGCCACTCAACACCTGAAGCCACTACTATTTGCTGATGACACAATCTTCATTTTCTCCAATCTTAACCCACTTATTCTAAATGCTACAGTGAATACTGAACTTTAACAAAACAAAAATCCATCTGTGGCTAACTGCTAACAAATTTACATGATGGCTGCTGCCAAAAGGCTATAAAAATTATTATTATTATTATCTTTATCATTTGGAAAAATCTGGGACCCCAAGGGTATAGGCAACTGGGAGGAGCAGTATCGATCTAGATCACGCCAGGTGATTGACTGAGGTGGCTCACTAACTGGTTTATGAGCTATCAGTGCTGCCACCTGGTGATGGGCAGTCAGAATTAGAGGGTGAACTATCTAAATATTTTTTGGATCATTTGCAATGTTGTTGACTAGCCTTGCTGTTGTCTGGTTTTGTTTTGCCCTATCTTGCTGGTAGTTGCTATCTTAGTTAAGATGATCACAGATCCTCTCCACACTTCTGTGTGGGAGCCAGGTTTTGGTCTCTGGTTCCCAGTAGGCTCTTATTGATTTGAATGGGGCTGTTGTGACTGGAAATGTGACACTAACTAGAGCAGCTAGCAACAGGGAGTCACCTCGGTGTGCTCCCAGAAAAGGCCAACAATGAATGTAATGAAATGCCTCTTTCTGGTAGGACACTGAGGATCTTCCTGATGATATAACCTGGATTTTACAAAGCCTTAGACCTTACACAACACACCAGACCCCTATATCATGAGCATCTACCAAAGACTAGGACCAGAATCTGGCCTGCTCAAAGAAGCAAAGTGGAGCTAGGGGGGATAAGTGACACTGTTGATATTGATGACTTTTCTCAGCACACAAACTAGAATAAAAAACCCTGTGACAGGTTTGTACAGACTGTCTCAGTACTCTGTAAACATAAAATCAATCAGTTAATGCTGAATTCCTTTGAGTTCAATTAAGAGTCACTTACTGTTATGATCTCAGCCTACAGGAGAAACGAGTCTCCCTCCTTGAGAGTTATTCGTCAAGCCTGACCTGATTAGAAGGTCTAGCGAATATTGCGGTGATAACCCATATGAAAAATGGCTGGTTGGATATGTAAAACAATTTAAGATTATGGGCAGTAAGTAAGGAAATAGATAAATGACTGGCTAGGAGATGTGGACATTTTGCTGGAGGCGTGAGGCTCGCTTCCGGAGGACCTTGACCTCACTTGAGTGCCAGACATCGCAGGGGGAAGCCGCGCTCCGTTTGAGCTCCCGTCAGAAGGGAACCCCTAGTGATATATCTCTAAGAGAAGAGAAGTGTGCAGACGTACCAGCTGTGGAATCGAGCTGGGAACGTTGTGGTCTCAAGTCCTGGTCGACGAGCAGATATTAAATCGCCCAGAAGCATTATTGTGGGCTGTGTGGAGCGCCCTGACCAGACGCCGTCAGAGGAAAAGCGCCCTCGATCAGTTAATCTGTGGTAAGCACGATATACGCCAGTTTATAGTGATCACTTGTAGTTGGTCGTGTGCCCAGCGACAGTAGCAATGTTTATTTATAAGTTAGACATGTTTTAATAAGGCAGAAGGCCTGAAATAGGAGAGTGAAGAGGGAGGAGCACGGAGCGACGTCCGTCCTCTCTGAGCGCTGGCGGACGACTGAGGGAGCCTGGCTCGGGATGGAGGAAGACCCTCCCAGTGAGTGAGGACCGACACCAGGCGAGGTGGAGTATGGACCCGCCCAAAACGGGGGAGTCCACTCTCACTGTATGTAGAGAACAGATAGAGGTTTGAGGCAAGCATATTGTGTGGTTATTTTTGTTTATGTGTTAAAGGGGAACATTTTATTGGAACGTCGATGGGTTGCAGGTTTGTCTTTGGGGAAGAAGTTGCTGAGAACTTCGAAGCCAGCAGATGATGTAGCTGATGAGACTCCAAGGTAGTGGAGCAGAGGACCTCGAGCTGTGAGGAGAAGCAGCAGTGAAGAGGAGTGTCACGTGCTTCTGTAGAGGTGGTGTAGCAGCCAAGAGAGCTGTGGAAGAACCTAACAGAAGGGTGAAGCACCGTAGTTACTCAAGGAAACTTCATGATAGCAGCCTGGAGGAGCTGCAGAGGATCCTGGTAGTGAAGCCTGGAAGAACCTAAGGATATTAGGGTTGTGAACTTCCAGAGGTGGAAGGGGGAAGTTCTGGTGGATTACTAGTAGGGAGTTGATAGTGTTTGGTTGTCATTAGCGTGCAAGACGCAGTGAGAGGTGAGTGACTGTTGGCATTCTTATGTCAAGGAGTTTTTTTATACTGAAGTATCAATGAACATTTATACTGGTATATGTTATTGCATTCAAATGCTGATTTTCTATATATATGTTATCTTGCTGATGGTGCAACAGTGTGTAGGCTTGACCAACTTGAGGAGGTTAATAGTATCAGGTGGTGAACCAGGAGATAGGATATCACTTGATAAGCTGATAATAGAGTTCTGATGGTATTGGAGTGCAGCCTGATTGTGATATTATAGAGTATAGGATTCATTATTATTATATGTGTGTATGTATCGTGTATGTGCTTTGTTCAGTAAATGTGTCACAATTTGCTGGTGTTTGCCCTTGTCCTAGTGAGGCTTCCCAGGAGGTAGTAAAGAAGGAGAGAGAGAGGGAAAGAACCATGAACCACTGCTGTGGACAGGGTAGGAGGTAATACTAGTAAGTCATAGGGGGATTGAGGAGATCATATCTCATAAGGAGAGAGTGGGGAGTCACAGCGGCTCGAGTGGGTGTGTGCACGTGACAACGAGGCTAAGTGTTGGAGCCGCATCCCCTGAACGTGTGACGTTGAGCCCCTCTCCAAGAGCCAGAAGCGCCAAGGGTGATCTCCTAGTATAAGCACTCTGCCGAGTTGTGGGTTGGGTTGTCCATAGAGAAGGATCAACGACGACAACACAAACCAACCCACAGTCTATAATAAATTGGGGGCCTGTGTCCGGGAGAGTGAACTGACACACCCACACCCTGTCCAAGAGTGGATTTGTACACCCTTGCTGAAATAGATAAACTGTGTGACCGCAGGTGTATACTCTCTCTCTGGGGAAGACTCACAGGACAAGATGGATAAGGTGCAAGCGTTTGTGGAGTCAGGCAAGCCTGAGGACTTGGAAGGTTGCACGAGGGATCAATTGAAGCAAATAGCAGAAAAATGTGGCATTAGGTTGAAAGCATCTAAAGTAGCTGGGATGAAGGATGAGATCCTGAGGCAGTTAAGAGCCAAAAATGAAGCGGCAGAACAAGGAGCCCAAAAAGGAGCTGAAAGTGGAAAAGAGGATGATGGGCAGGATGAAGTGAGATCCCAGGGATCGAGTAGGAGCAGCAAGAGTAGCCGCAGTAGTAGGAGTAGCCGAAATAGGAGCTTGGAGAGATTCCAGTTAGAGCTCCAGATCCAACAACAGCGTGAGGAGAGACAGTTCCAGCTGGAAAAGATGAAATTAGAACTCCAGATGAAAAATGAAGCCGAGAAGGAAAAAGAGAAAACCAGGCTGGAAGTAGAAAAAGAGAAAACCAGGCTGGAAGTAGAAAAAGAGAAAACCAGGTTGGAAGTAGAAAAAGAGAAAACCAGAGTAAGAGAACTGGAGTTGGAACAGGAGAAAGAAAAAGAGAAAGCAAGACTAGAGGTGGAGAAAGAAAAAGAGAAAACCAGAGTAAGGGAACTGGAGTTGGAACAAGAAAAAGAAAAAGCCCAGGTCGAAAAAGAAAAAGCCCAGGTCGAAAAAGAAAAAGAGAGAACAAAACAAATGCAGATAGAAGCGAATAGGACCTTGGCTGAGCAAAGGATTGAACATGGGTTGCCAGAGAGCACCACCCAGGTATCACACCCACCAGATGTTAGGGTTAGGGAGAAGGACATTCCCTTGTTTGTTCCCGAAGAGGCAGAGAGCTTCTTCGAACATTTTGAGAAAGTAGCCAGTATCAAGGAGTGGCCACAGGAGGAATGGGCCCAGCTGGTCCAGTTAAGATTGACCGGTGCAGCCAGGGAGGCGTACACCCAATTGTCACTGGAAGAGTGCCAGGATTATGCCACAGTAAAGAGCAGCATATTGCGCTCGTTTCAGTTAACCCCAGAAGCTTATAGAAAGCGCTTCAGAGAGATGATCAAAGTTGGAGCGTGTACTTTTGCTGAGACAGCAAGGGATCTGGAAAGACGATTCCAGAAGTGGATTGAGGCTGCTGGAGTTGGATCTTACGCTGACCTGAAGCAACTGATGGTCATGGAGAAGTTCTTGGAGATGATGCATCCGGAAACAAAGTTCAAGATCCAAGAAGCAGGGATAATGGAGGTGAAAGATGCCGCAGATAGGGCGGATATGATTACTGAAGCATACAAGAGCTTGAGGGAGAACAGAGTGAGAAGCGAGGCGAGACGCAGCAATGGCAGATCCAATGGAGTCTGGGGAGGAAGAAATTACGAGAGGCCCAGAAGAGTCTGGGATGAGAAAAATTTTGATAAATGGGCAGATAAAAGTAAGTACCCTAAAACTCAGAAGAGTAGGTCGCGCACTTCATCTGAAAGTGAGGATGGAGGAGCAAAACGAGAAACTGATCGTTATCCAGGAAATCAAGGGTCCAGTAAAGCTCCACAGAGTGCGAGTAGTACGTCTGGCCCGAGGAACTCCAATACGAGTGGACAGAGTCAGAGCTACTCTGGTACATATAGAAGAGACTTTTCCCAGATGAGATGTTACAATTGTAACGGATTGGGTCACGTGATGCGAGATTGTCGACAGGGCAAGAGAGTTGTGACCCTGGCCATGTGTGACCCCCGAGGTAAATATACTAATGTGTTCCGAGACAAACCACAGAAGATGAACTTAGTGAACGAGAGGTATAGGCCGTTCATGAGTAAAGGTTGGATCAGTATAAGAGGCCAACCTGAGGTAGAAGTTGGTATCTTAAGAGATACCGGAGCTAATCAGAGCTTGATTACGAGAAGCCTGATTGGGAATGATCGACGGTTGGCTGGCAGGAGTAAGATGAGGGTATATGGGTTATTGTCGGAGAGTGACATGCCCGTATGTGCTGTCCAGCTAAGGTCGGAATATGTGTCGGCGGAGGTGATGTTGGGAGTGTGCCCCGACATACCTATTCCAGGAGTCCAAGTGATCCTGGGGAATGACTTGTGCGGGACAAAGGTGTTGCCGAGAGTCGTAGTGGAGACTGTGCCAGAGGAGTGCCCAGAAGGCCACTGCACGGGTGGGACACCTGAGAGTGTGAACCTGACTGACATCCGAGGAGATGAGTCAGGAGACCGCCAAGCCATTGAGTACCCTGTCTCGGTAGTGATGAAGACAGAGGTGGCCGACAAGGAAGACGCTGGAGAAGATGAGACAGTGTCGATTCAACCAGTGGAAGATATCGATGTAGATATAGCATGGCTATTTGATGAAGGTCCAGCCCAGGAAAATGAAGTCTTGGTGAGGTCAAAAGTGAGGATGACCCAGCCGAAGAAGAATCATGTGAAGAGAGTTGACCTGAGTGAAGCCCAGACTGCTGAAATTAAGGGTCGGAAGGTGAATGCAACTGTGCTGAGTATGAATGAGGAAAGATGTGGACATACTGAGGACGGGAGTAGAGCGTCACGTTGTCCACGAGCACAGAGGCATATGGATAGTAGAGTTAAGTTGTTTGAGATGTCAAGAGTTGACATGTTTCACAGACAACGTGGAGGAGAGATAGTGAAGAAGAGTAATAACCGGGAAAATGAAAGGAGAAGAGACAGCATGTGTGGAGAGATGCTTATGAGCACTTTGGGAGAGGCAAAGCGACATGTATGGTCGAGTGCTGTTGGATGTAGTATAGTGCCCGAAGAAACTTTTAGGGAACGAAGAAGAGTCGAAGGAGAAGAAATGGAGTGGTATAGAAGTAAAAAGTGTGGGGAGAGGAAGATGATACAAGCATGGAGGAATAGAGGAAAGCCGAGGACTCGGTGGGAGTCGAACAGGATGAGGTCTCGGATATATGAGGAGACGAAAGGGAGGATCGTCGGTGAAGACGAGGGAGTGAGGTATGATGACAGGAGACGAAAGTATAATGGCGGTAGATGGAAGAGTGAAGACGACAGAGGAGGTACAGACAGTAGATGTCTGACTCTGGACGGGAAGAGAAGAAGACGAGGAAATGGAGGGTGGAGACAGTAAGTAGAGTGGACCAATGGAGTGCAGGCGTCCAAAGAGGACAGCCTAGCCAAGAGGCGCCAGAGAAGTCAAATCGTTTGTGAGAAGATCATATTTCTGGAGAGTTGTGAGCCAGATGTTGCAAGGTGCAACGAATTAATTGTAGACTCCTAAGAGAGTATATGGGGTGAAGAACGAAACAGTGTAGGGGCGGATGTATTATCCCGAGCTTTGCCACTGGAATAACTCTCAAAAATAAGGGGAGGGGAGTGTTATGATCTCAGCCTACAGGAGAAACGAGTCTCCCTCCTTGAGAGTTATTCGTCAAGCCTGACCTGATTAGAAGGTCTAGCGAATATTGCGGTGATAACCCATATGAAAAATGGCTGGTTGGATATGTAAAACAATTTAAGATTATGGGCAGTAAGTAAGGAAATAGATAAATGACTGGCTAGGAGATGTGGACATTTTGCTGGAGGCGTGAGGCTCGCTTCCGGAGGACCTTGACCTCACTTGAGTGCCAGACATCGCAGGGGGAAGCCGCGCTCCGTTTGAGCTCCCGTCAGAAGGGAACCCCTAGTGATATATCTCTAAGAGAAGAGAAGTGTGCAGACGTACCAGCTGTGGAATCGAGCTGGGAACGTTGTGGTCTCAAGTCCTGGTCGACGAGCAGATATTAAATCGCCCAGAAGCATTATTGTGGGCTGTGTGGAGCGCCCTGACCAGACGCCGTCAGAGGAAAAGCGCCCTCGATCAGTTAATCTGTGGTAAGCACGATATACGCCAGTTTATAGTGATCACTTGTAGTTGGTCGTGTGCCCAGCGACAGTAGCAATGTTTATTTATAAGTTAGACATGTTTTAATAAGGCAGAAGGCCTGAAATAGGAGAGTGAAGAGGGAGGAGCACGGAGCGACGTCCGTCCTCTCTGAGCGCTGGCGGACGACTGAGGGAGCCTGGCTCGGGATGGAGGAAGACCCTCCCAGTGAGTGAGGACCGACACCAGGCGAGGTGGAGTATGGACCCGCCCAAAACGGGGGAGTCCACTCTCACTGTATGTAGAGAACAGATAGAGGTTTGAGGCAAGCATATTGTGTGGTTATTTTTGTTTATGTGTTAAAGGGGAACATTTTATTGGAACGTCGATGGGTTGCAGGTTTGTCTTTGGGGAAGAAGTTGCTGAGAACTTCGAAGCCAGCAGATGATGTAGCTGATGAGACTCCAAGGTAGTGGAGCAGAGGACCTCGAGCTGTGAGGAGAAGCAGCAGTGAAGAGGAGTGTCACGTGCTTCTGTAGAGGTGGTGTAGCAGCCAAGAGAGCTGTGGAAGAACCTAACAGAAGGGTGAAGCACCGTAGTTACTCAAGGAAACTTCATGATAGCAGCCTGGAGGAGCTGCAGAGGATCCTGGTAGTGAAGCCTGGAAGAACCTAAGGATATTAGGGTTGTGAACTTCCAGAGGTGGAAGGGGGAAGTTCTGGTGGATTACTAGTAGGGAGTTGATAGTGTTTGGTTGTCATTAGCGTGCAAGACGCAGTGAGAGGTGAGTGACTGTTGGCATTCTTATGTCAAGGAGTTTTTTTATACTGAAGTATCAATGAACATTTATACTGGTATATGTTATTGCATTCAAATGCTGATTTTCTATATATATGTTATCTTGCTGATGGTGCAACAGTGTGTAGGCTTGACCAACTTGAGGAGGTTAATAGTATCAGGTGGTGAACCAGGAGATAGGATATCACTTGATAAGCTGATAATAGAGTTCTGATGGTATTGGAGTGCAGCCTGATTGTGATATTATAGAGTATAGGATTCATTATTATTATATGTGTGTATGTATCGTGTATGTGCTTTGTTCAGTAAATGTGTCACAATTTGCTGGTGTTTGCCCTTGTCCTAGTGAGGCTTCCCAGGAGGTAGTAAAGAAGGAGAGAGAGAGGGAAAGAACCATGAACCACTGCTGTGGACAGGGTAGGAGGTAATACTAGTAAGTCATAGGGGGATTGAGGAGATCATATCTCATAAGGAGAGAGTGGGGAGTCACAGCGGCTCGAGTGGGTGTGTGCACGTGACAACGAGGCTAAGTGTTGGAGCCGCATCCCCTGAACGTGTGACGTTGAGCCCCTCTCCAAGAGCCAGAAGCGCCAAGGGTGATCTCCTAGTATAAGCACTCTGCCGAGTTGTGGGTTGGGTTGTCCATAGAGAAGGATCAACGACGACAACACAAACCAACCCACAGTCTATGATACTTACCTAATGAAAAATCAATATATTTTCCAATTTACATAAATAAATTACTAAAAAGTTCAAGTCACTGCAACTATGTACGAAGAATAAAAATAAGAAATATAAAAGCTTACCTAATCTTAGAGTAGTTTCTACAATTTTTAGAGGATGAAAGGAACAGAGTGCACAAGACTTCATCCCAGAACCCCTCGGGCAATTGTCCGTAGGTTCATGACAGGCGGTCACCTGCAGCCCACAGTCACAAACAGGTGTCCACACACAACCATCACCATGGTTGTCACAGTAGTGAGTAAAAGAATAATTATTATTATTCCTATACTGAATATATGTATGCATACATACACATACTACATACATAAATGCATACATTGTAAAGAATAAGCCATAAATGCTGATTTCTGCCATGTTCCCTCCCCCTCTTTTTTTTTTCCAACTTCAATTACAAGGATGGTGAACTACTAAAGCAACTGTTCATGACTTTTGAGAGACCAAATTGGAATATGCAGCAGCTGTATGTGCACATATCTCACGAAGCACATCAATAAACTGGAAAAGGTGCAATGGCATGCTACAAAATGGCTTCCAGAACTGAAAAACAAGAATTATGAGATGTGTTAAATATGCCAAAGATAGAAAATACTGTAGAAGAAAAAGAGATGATATGATCACTTAGAAAATAATAACAAGAATCAACCAAATTGACAAAGGAATTCCTGAAACCAGGAACTGTAAGAACAAGGGAACACAGATTCAAGCTAAGGAAACAAAGATGCCAAAAAAATATTAAGTTTTCTTTGCAAACAGAGTGGTAGATGGTTGGAACAGGTGAGAAGATGTGAGTAAATGTGCTATCAATATGCTGTATTGTGCCTATTAATCTTTGTTAACCACTTAACTGCGCCAACCGAGAAAACTCTGATTTTTCGGTACCAATTCTGAATGTGTACGAGGTTGGTTCTGTACGAAATGGATTCTTAGGATGCTGTGAGAGGCAGCCATCTTTGAAAAAAATTCTCAGAATGCCCTAGGGCTGCTGGCTGGGTCAGTACTGAATGGGCAACCATGGGTGGTGCACGCGCCTCTAGCTCCCAAACACCTGTCCGGCGCGGTGTTGAAAGATAACGCTCTGTCAGTGAAATTCAAACCTTATTGTTTGAAGAACATAAGGGCCATAATATTGGTGAAGCTAGGTGCAATAACAACCTAACACAAAGGTCGGATGCAAGTGATACAGCACCTATGAGGACGATACAGCGAGCGTATCCAGTTGTAGCTCTGAGTGTCACCCTTGCAATCCTATGCTATCTCCAATTTATTTAGATGACACATGGATGAATCATTTTCTGCATTCAGTGATGATGTATCTGATACAAGTAGCATAGATGAACAGTGTTAGCGGCTTCCATGGTGGTGTTTTCCATATATATTTTCAAGAATACCTGAATCTCTTCCTAACTGACAGATACTCTTTGAGGCTAGCTGAATCTCTTTCTGACGGACACTCTTTGAGGCAAGCTGAATCTCTTTCTGTGTGGCACCATACAAAGTGATCTTTTCAAGACTACCTTACAAATTGTTCTTTTCCTATAATCTTTTCAATACTACCTTATGCTTTACAAGCTTGGCTACATACAACCTACAAGTACTAAAGTCAAGGATGTATGTGAGTGCGTTATTTGCAAGCACACAGAATAAAGAAACAGGAAGCGAAAATTTATCTGTACCTGGTGCACTGAGAGCGAAGTCGCACTGTGTACCATGGACTACTGCGTTGATTATTACTCACTTCCGAAGTACTGAGTGTGTAATACAGTGTGTTACTGTGTAAATAGTGTGTGAAACTGTACATATTGTACTTTTAGTGACTTTTTAACAGGTAATATTTCGACAATAAACATTTATTGTGGACACATTACTGACACATGTATTACAGTTCCATGGAACATTATGAACGTTCTACTGTATACATATTGTAAAGGACACAAATAAGCATCATATACGATAAAAAAACAAAAAACCGCATTGGAAATACATAAAACAAATAATTGAAAATATATTTGTGGCAACACCCGGTGCTTGAATGGCCCGCGGGACTGTGTCTGGGCGATTCACGCATGGGCGACCAGGCCCTAATGACGTTACAGCACACCTTGTCCATGTCCCCACAGCCAAAGTAAGTGGAATTTGGTATTTATTTTCACACAGACATGTTCAGGGAAGGGAATTTATCCTTTTACGAAGAAAAAAGAATTTTTGGGGAACACTTTATTTCATGCGCACCGGGGAAATTTCACAATAGACTCGGCGCAGCAAGGTGGTTAAATTACCAATCAAGCTGTCAATGCTATCAACCAGAGCTACTGATGTGCTTTAATATACCTTCTAATCTCTCTCATTTTTTTCTTGCAATGTACCTGTTATTTTATAAATCTTGCTAGAATTTACCTACTTCAAATTATCTGCAAGATTAAGGACCTGCCTGAAACGCTGCACATACTAGTGGCTTTACAAGAAAGTAAATACCATGCTATGTACCCACACAAACCCAATGTACCTTCTTGTATATATATAAATACAGTCTCCGTGGTGTAGTGGTAAGACACTCGCCTGGCGTTCCGCGAGCGCTATGTCATGGGTTCGTATCCTGGCCGGGGAGGATTTACTGGGCGCAATTCCTTAACTGTAGCCTCTGTTTAACGCAACAGTAAAATGTGTACTTGGATGAAAAAACGATTCTTCGCGGCAGGGGATCGTATTCCAGGGACCTGCCCGAAACGCTACGCGTACTAGTGGCTGTACATGAATGTAACAACTCTTGTATATATCTCAAAAAAAAAATAAATAAATAAATAAATAAATAAATAAATAAATAAGGTGGTGGGGACCAAAGCAGTCAGTAGTTTCAAAGCGTTATACGACAAAGAGTACTGGCAAGACTGGACACCACAATCATAGCTCTCATCTTGTAACCACACTTTGGTTACACTCTTGCCCAAGTTAGGAAGGTTTTGAATGTCAAATATACCTAAGACTACTCATAGCCCAGTCAACAGAGCTTCGGCCTCACACACGGGGTCCAAAGGCTCGAGACCCATATAGCCTAGGTGAATGGAAGCACACACATCTTCATTCCTAGTGAATATCAGATCTAGCAAACATCCTTCCAGGTAGCTAGCACCAGAGAGCTCTCCAAATATATTAAGTGTTGTACATATATTTTACATCTCAATGAATGGGGGCCCGAGAAGGGCAGAACCATTTACATCCAGGTGCTCAGAAGGTGTTTGACTGCCATACAGTATTGCTAGAACTAAGCCATATATTACTTCACAAATTCCTGCAGACTCCATTTTATCTTACCTCAATCTCGTAACGAGAAAACTGACGAAGGTTGGTGATATTGATTCTTTGTTCTTTATGGAAGAACACTTTCACACCTGAATAAAACAAAAATTTGGCTATTAAATATCATTATGATGAAATCATAATGCACAATTTAAAATATTTCATGGGCATCCATTTAATTTTCCATTAACATATAGGGTACGGTATTTTAAATCAGTAATAAGGTTTACCTGGTTGATACCTGGTTGATGGGGTTCTGGGAGTTCTTCTACTCCCCAAGCCCGGCCTGAGGCCAGGCTCAACTTGAGAGTTTGGTCCACCAGGCTGTTACTTGCAGCGGTCCACAGGTCCACATACCCACCACAGCCTGGTTGGTTCGGTACTCCTTGTAAGAAACAATCTAGTTTCCTCTTGAAGATGTCCACGGTTGTTCCGGCAATATTTCTTATGCTCGCTGGGAGGGTGTTAAACAACCGTGGACCTCTGATGTTTATACAGTGTTCTCTGATTATGCCTATGGCACCCCTGCTCTTCACTGGTTCTATTCTGCATTTTCTTCCATATCGTTCACTCCAGTACATTGTTATTTTACTGTGTAGATTTGGTACTTGGCCCTCCAGTATCTTCCACGTGTATATTATTTGATATCTCTCTCGTCTCCCTTCTAGTGAGTACATTTGGAGGGCTTTGAGACGATCCCAATAATTTAGGCGCTTTATCGCATCTATGCATGCTGTATATGTTCTCTGTATTCCCTCTATTTCAGCAATCTCTCCTGCTCTGAAGGGGAAAGTGAGTACTGAGCAGTACTCAAGATGGGACAACACAAGTGACTTGAGTACAACCATTGTGATGGGATCCCTGGATTTGAAAGTTCTCATAATCCATCCGTTCATTTTCCTGGCTGATGCAATATTTGCTTAGTTATGCTCCCTAAACGTTAGGTCGTCTGACAACATTATTCCCAAATCCTTGACATGCTGTTTTCCTACTATGGGCAGATTCGATTGTGTTTTGTACCCTATATTATGTTTAAGGTCCTCATTTTTATCGTACCTGAGTACCTGGAATTTATCACCGTTAAACATCATGTTATTTTCTGATGCCCAGTCGAAAACTTTATTAATATCAGCTTGAAGTTTTTCAATGTCTTCAACCGAGGTAATTTTCATACTGATTTTTGTGTCATCTGCAAAGGATGATACGAAGCTGTGACTTGTATTTTGTCTATATATGATATGAAAATAAGGAAAAGCAGCAGTGCAAGGACTATACCCTGCGGTACAGAGCTTTTAACTGCACTTGGACTAGATTTGATGTGGTTGACTGTTACTTACCGAGTCCTGTTTGACAGAAAACTGAGTATCCAGCGTCCAACTTTACTAGTTATTCCCATTGACTTCATTGTGTGTGCCATCACGCCATGGTCACATTTATCGAAAGGCATTGATAGCTTACATTAAATTTTGATTACATTGTATGAGACTCCATCTTTTACATCCAGCTTTTGCTTGACTTAGGCCTTGTGTCAAGGGGCTGAATGGTGACTCCCTGTCACTACTGTGTGTGTATGGAGATAGCTCCAAACAGAAGTCACATCAGCTTCCTTATATACCTACCAGAGGCAAGAGGCCAAAACCTGACACCCTCAGAATAACAGGGAGTAGGTGATCTAATGATTAGCTCACTAAAATAACATCTAGAAAGGAACCAATGTGAAACAGACAATTGCAAGCTCCCCCAGAAGAGAGAGAAACAAAGAAGCAAATAACTCAAATGATATACCCAGTAGTTAGGTCTTACTCCCTAGTTACAGTTGGCCAGTGCTAAGTTGCAGCTCCACCAGAGCTGACAGCCCTCAATGTTAACAATCCTCAGTCCTTTGCCTGTTGTCCGACATGTCTGACATGTCCAATGAGGCATAACTTGTGACCAGCGGGTTGCGGCAAAGAGCTGCTACTGGATACAACAAATGATGCACACCAGGCAAGTACCAGCCTTTCAGATTCCAACTATTTCTCAGACAAGTGTTGGCCATTCTTTATACTCTGCCCTGTTGGGGTCCATTTTCTTTTGTATCATTTTTATATTTTAGTGTTTGCTTCATGTTCATGTACTTACAAGCCTCCCATGTTGTGTGGACTTTTGAAAACTGTTCACCTTGAACTGCACATACTTAGGGTTGCCCTTCCCTATGCGTTCGTTGTCATGACCACACTCCATGTCCTGAGTGATACCACCACCACCCTCGCTAGTGGCTCAAAAAAATTTGTCCAGTTTCCCTATGTCCTTGTTGTTGCTGTTCCAAAGATGGAAGAAATTCAAATTGCTTTTTCCTAAGTTGCTATCTCTTCAGTGATTTTGGCAGCAGCTGTTGCCTTCCAGCCTTCAGCCTCTTAGTCAAGTTCTCTCACAGATAGGTTCAGTCCCTGCTGCTCAGAATCAGTTCTCCTGGGTTAGGGCGTCACCTGTGGTTTATTGGTGTAGGCTTCTGTTGGAGCCAGATTCTTGGCCTGTTGAGCTTCCTCTGGCTTTTGCCTCTTATAGTTGGCATTGTTCTTGAGCATCGCAGAAGTGGGGCAGTTTGTGCCAGCCCTTTATTAGTGCACTCTTTTGACAACACTGGGAAACATATGGTTGTTTTTGCCAGTTCTTAGGCCCTGAGTGCATGGGCCTTCCTGTTTATCTCCTGTGGTCTTCAGTGCAATTGGTCCTATACCCTTTTGTTTCAATTATATGAAAAGTCATTAAAGAAAATGGACAAAGAAAATGATCTAAGGAGTGTAGACTGTCATCATAAGACCATATAAAGGACATTGTGTGAGGAGCCTATGCTATGCTTTCCAACTTCAGAATCTGTTTTAATTATACAATGGTGAAATACTAAAGAAATTGTTCACAACTTTTGCGAAACTAAAACTGGAATATGCAGCAGTTGTATGATGCCCATATCTCAAGAAGCACATCAACAAACCAGAGAGGATGGAAAGACATGCTAAATGGTTCCTGAACTGAAAAGCAAAAGCTATTAAGAAAGGCTAGATGTGCTAAATATGCCAATGCTAGAAGATAGAAGAAAAGGAGAGGATATGATCATTATGTACAAAACAGTAACAGGAATTGACAAAGGAATACTTGAAAACCTGTAACTAAAGAACAGATCATAGACTCAATCTAAGGAAACAAAGGTGCAAAAAAATATATTCAGTTTGCCCGAAACGCTATGCGTATTAATGACTTTAGGTATTATATGTACAGTGGTACCTCTGTTTAAGAGTTTAATCCGTTCCTGGAGACAGCTCATATTCCGAAAACTCGTAATCTGAAGCTAATTTCCCCATAAATAAACCTCACTTCAAACTAAATTTTATACCCAATTCATCTAAATAAACCTACAAAACTATGTTCAAGTTATTACTTACCCTTGCTGATGAATGCTATAGGCATATGGAAGATGGTGAGGAGGGGGAAGGAGGAGAGGTGTTACTGTTTGGAAGGGGAGTCCCCCTTCCATTATAACATCAGGCAGTGAGGACCTTTCTGGTGTGCACTCCCTGGCATGTTTTACCTGCATATCACTAGGTCCTGGTTGTGGCTCACTGCTCGATTTTCTCACAAGAAATCTGTCCATGGAAGCTTGTTTTTCCCTTCTTCGCAAGCTGTCTCTGTAGTAAGGCATCACATTGTCATTGAAAAGATTAAGGCAACGGCCTACTACAGCTTTCTCTGGGCGAGTCTTTTCAATAAAAGTTTGCATCTCTTCCCACATCTGACACCACTTCTTAATGTGTGCAGAAGGGACATTCTGTACTACCTCATCCTCCTCCACTGGAGAAACATCCTCAGCCGTGTCTTCTTACTGTTCCTTTTGAAGGGCTTGGAATTCTTCGGTGGTTAGTTCTTCATTGTGTTCTTCCACCAACTCCTCCACATCACCACCATCCGATTCCAAGCCCATTTGTCGGCCCAGAGTAAGAATTTCCTCAACAATAGGCACATCATTTACAGGCTCAAACCCCTCAAAGTCTAGTTCTGTCACACATTCAGGCCACAATTTTCTCCAGCCAGAGATCAGGGTTCTCTCAGTCACTTCTTGCCAGGCTTTGTCAACAAGTTTTAAAGCACTACAAATGTTAAAATGGTCTTTCCAGAACTCTGAGAGTGAGGTTTGTGGCTTCAGTCACTTCAAAACATTTCCGGAAAAGTGCCCTTTCACAAAGTTTCTTAAAATTCGCTATGATTTTCTGGTCCATAGACTGAATTAGAGGAGTGGTGTTAGGAGGAAGGAACTTTACTGTGAGAAATTTACTGTATCTGTGCACCAAGTCATCTTCCAAGCCTGGAGGATGAGCAGGACCATTGTCGAGGAGAAGCAGGGCCTTGAGTGGCAAATGTTTCTCCTGCAGATATTTTTCTATGGCAGAGCACACCACTTCATTCACCCACTCCAAAAAAAAAAAAATCCTAGTCACCCATGCCCTTTTTATTAGCCTTCCACATCACACACATTTGGTTTTTCTGCACTTTACACTGATTGAAAACCCTTGGATTTTCAGAATGATACACTAGCAAGGGTTTAATTTTCAAATCGCCACTCGCATCTGACCACAGCACAAGCGTAAACCTATCTTTCATAGGCTTGTGTCCAGGCAATGATTTTTCCTCCTTGGTAATGTATATCCTCTTAAGCAATTTTTTCCAGAACAGTCCTTTTTCATCACAATTAAAAACTTGTTGCAGTAGATATCCCTCAGCCTCTGCAAACTCTTTAAATTCTTCAATAAATCTTTCAGCTGCTGGTTTATCTGAGCTGGCAGCCTCCCCATGCCTCGCAACACTATGGATACCACTTCTTTTTCTAAATTTTTCAAACCATCGCCTGCTTGCCTTAAAGTCTATCGTATCTGCACTCGTTCCAGGGGTTTTCTTTACAAGGCCTTCGTGCAATACCCTTGCTTTCTCACAAATGATGGCCTCTGAAACACTATCACCTGCTAACTCCTTGTTGTGTATCCAAATTAATAACAACTTCTCCACTTCAAGTATTTGTGGTCTTTGTTTCGTGACTGTTCTTACGCCTTTTGTCAGTTTAGCATTCATAATGTCCTTTTTCTTGCTAAGTTTAGTGCATATCGTTGACGTGGCTTTGTTGCACTGCCTACAAAGTTCAACAACATGTGTACCATTTTCATGCTTCCGAATGATATCTTGTTTTTCCTCTATTGTCATCCTCACATGCGCTTTCTTGCCTTGATCCTTACCACTGGCTTTCTTGGGACCCACTGAGATATATAATAACTTTTATGGTCAAATGACCAAAAATCCAACAAAACACTGAAAATCCTGGTGAAGAATTGACGTGGGATATTCACTGGGTGCGAGGCACTGGTAAACTGAGGGGTGAGGGGCAACAACCGCCGTACCACCACACGCTAGGTCGGCCTGTACGCATATCAACACCCTTGCCTTCTGAGGAAATCCTGCTCGTATTCCAAAAAACTCGTATACAGGGACACTTGTATTCCGAGGTACCACTGTACTAGCTCAATATATAAATCCAAACATTATGTTTGTAAATCAACTATGTATGTACTTTTCCTGAATACAAATTTATTATTATTATTAGAACGTTCTCTCTTGCAGAGGGGTAGACAGTTGAAACAAATTAAGTGAGGTGGTGGTGGATAACAATACAGTACCTTTAGTAGTTTCAAAGCATCATATGATAAAGAATACCAGGAAGGTGGGACACCATTAACATAGCTCTCATCCTGTAACTACACTTTGGTAATTACACAAACAATCATTACCGGAACCAAAATGCAAAAACGATTAACACTTTGGTCCAGTAATGATGCAGCATTGCGTGACTTTTTTACTTGGGGGAAGTCGGGTAATGACGCAGCATTGCGTGATTTCCGGCGGCAAATTGGCGACGGTTTCGGGAGGGGCGCACTGCGGTTTTGGACATTTTATGCATACACACATGTAGGGAATTTCATTGCAAATACAATGATACCAAAATGAAAGACCTAGGACCAGAATTGAGGTAACAAAGTTGAAAAGAGTATACCCACTTTATTGCTCTTTATTAGCGCTCACTGCGGTAACGCACCGTCACTTTCTCTGTTTGCTGTGGGTGGGACTCCGGCCTTTTGGACTTTATATTTGCATATACTCCTGTAGGGAATTCTATTGCAAACACAATGACACAAAAATGAAAGATCTAGGACGAGAATTGAGATGTCCAAAGTGAAGAGTGTGTACACATTTTATTACTCTTTCTCGCTCCCGGGTAACACGCTCTCACTTTCTTGCCGGGTTTTTGGGCTTTATATGCATTTAGTCCTGTAGAGAATTCTATTGTGAACACATTGATACCAAATTGAAAAACCTAGGATGAGAATTGAGATGACAAAGTTGAAGAGAGTATACACATTTCGGTATGACCGCACTCTCTATTGTAATGAGTGGCGTCTTGGGGTGGTGCAGCGCTCTCTTTCTGGAAACTTTCATCTTGTCGGCGGGTGGAGCGCGCCACTGTTTTTGACATTACAGTATATGCATATCAATGTGTTGGGAATTCTATTCCGAACACATTGATACCAAAATGAAAGACCTAGGACGAGAATTGAGGTGACCAAAGTGAAAGGAGTGTACACATTTTATCGGTCTTGCACGTTCCCAGGTAACACGCTCTCAATTTCTCTGTTTGTTGCGGATGGTACACTGGGCATTTGGACTTTATATGCCTTTAGTCCTGTAGAGAATTCTATTGCGATCACAATGATACCAAAATGAAAGACCTAGGAAGAGAATTGAGGTGACCAAAGTGAAAGGAGTGTACACATTTTATCGGTCTTGCGCGCTCCCGGGTAACACGCTCTCAATTTCTGTTTGTTGCGGATGGTACGCTGGGCATTTGGACTTTATATGCCTTTAGTCCTGTAGAGAATTCTATTGCGATCACAATGATACCAAAATGAAAGACCTAGGACGAGAATTGAGGTGACCAAAGTGAAAGGAGTGTACACATTTTATCGGTCTTGCGCGCTCCCGGGTAACACGCTCTCAATTTCTGTTTGTTGCAGATAGTACGCTGGGCATTTGGACTTAATATGCCTTTAGTCCTGTAGAGAATTCTATTGTGAACACAATGATACCAAATTGAAAAACCTAGGACGAGAATTGAGGTAACAATGTTGAAAAGATTATACACTTTTCAGAATTACCGCGCGCTCCCGCGGAATGCCCAAACCCACCTGGGGTAGTGTGGCACATGTGTGACCAGAGCATCAAAGTGTTAAGAAGTTTCTCGCCAAGTTGTGGTTATGGAGTTCATTAACATTTTAATTTAAATTCCTTTGAGCAAGGATTTGGGGAAAGGAGGCAATAAATGCATGTGTTGGCAGGGAAACGTTTGGGTAAAAGGAACAGGACTGGATCACATGTTTAACACTTACCTTTCTGAAACGAGTTGTTCACATTAGACAAATCTGTGTAAATACATGGACTCCTGCTACGAAGAATGGAGGATTCTTCTTCCTGTGAAAAGCAAATAAACATATTGTACTTTAATCTTGTCCATTGTTCAAGTAGAAAAATATTAATCATAATGTCTAAATTTTAAAAATATTTTCAATATTTTTATTGGCAAAATTATTATTCACAATATATTATATTTTGTTTGCTAATCCACCAAGATGCTCTCAATGGCAAGTTTCCCTTATCTATATGTCCCATTAAACAGGATCATGATGGACAAGGCTGGTTAGACACAGCTGAACCGTACTAGTGCTAGAGCTTATAGCAACAACAACAGTATCCACCTTCTTTAACTACACGTTTGAGGCTATTTCCTAACCCAGAGTGTTGCCAAGTGTTGGGAATATTTAATTAATTTTTGGGCACAAAACACTTTTCTTGACAGATTATATAACCTACTGTCGGGGTACGCGAGAGGCAAGTAACAGTATACAAGATATCCTAAGTACTTTATCCTGTCAACGGTCGCCAACGTTGGGGTGTCTCTCTCTCTACATGGACACCACCCAGTAGTATTAGGGATAACTGTTACTCACCGTAGCCCTGCGGGTCTTCACTCAACCCTCGCGGCGCCACTGTTCACCAGGAGAGTATCCCAGTCGATCCCCAGCCAGCCTTATAGCCAAAGATGAGTGGGAACACAGTTTGTTCTGTCCCAACCGTGTGCCCGCCCCAACAAGGGCTCTACTACTAACTGCAAGGTCGCCAACTGGTGTTTCCCGTGTCCAGTAACATGTCAGTGGTATTGTGGAATTGTGGTACTAATGGCAGAGCTCACTCATTAAATCTGGTCTCAGGCAGGTATATGTCTCTAATACTCTCACTCTTTGGAACTGTTCTATAGCATCAAGATATATGGAGGGATAATACAAACGCAAAGGTATTTTGTATTTTACTTAAAACTTCAAGGTATTATATCCGTATCGACAACGAAACATCAAGTACAATGCAGAAAGTCAATCTCTCTTCATAAAACTGGGGCTCATCTAGAGGGCAATACTCTCCCTCCTCCTGTTAATGTCATAATCAGCTGAGCGGGCCCCCTCACCGTGCGAATGCTTAGTACTTGTTTCTTTGGCGTGAAGCGATTGATTCTTTAAATTCGCAGGGATCACTATGTTTGTAATCAACACAATATTTCTACAATGGCAATAGAACGCAATGAATCACCACACTGATCTCAAGTTCAATAACTCATTTCTACAGCAGTTAACATATTTCACTATAATGGCATTACACTGTACTTAATGATAATAAATGCACTGTACTTCATAATAATTACAATGAATGCAATTAACCACGGTACTGTTCTACTGTTCGTCACCCCTTCAACTTCTAGTGTGTGGTCTGGTCAACATACTTCAGCCACGTTATTGTGACTCATCGCCTGCGTACTGTTCTTAGATTCAGTAATTCCTCTCGAAGGCGATAACACAATCACTGCACACATGGAAATGTTATTCATCACACCAACATATACAGTACATATACAGAGATAAATTCATCAATATCAATAATAATAAGATAAATACTGGGCACACAGCCTAACACCAATAACTGGTACACTTATATATATATTCTCTGGCATAAGTTATCATATTAATGTCACATGAAAGAAATCATCAACGACACAGTAAACTCTTCAATGATATCAGGTGCATCCACACACCGCAAATATTTATACCGTGAGAGGTTTCTACAGCCTCACTTCTCACAACTGTGTCCTACCGTGACATAGACATAGGTGAGCCTTGCTCACGACATGAAAGATACTCTGGCTAAATATATAGCTGACTAAAGGAAAATTGGGAGGGAAACTAGAATCACCTACTTCCACCTCACTGATGTGGACTCGTCCTCCGGTGAGAGTTGAATTGCTGCTCCTGGTCCCGGCTCTCGTCTCGTTGTAGGGAATGCCCCCACACACACACTGATGCGTTCTCCAGGAACCCAATCAACGTCCCAAAATAAACGTGTCGTCTCCGTGCTCTGTCCTCCGCAGGTCCGTGCTCCTCCACAATGTCTTGCAGGGTTGAAGTCGGTCTCCCGGCCGTCGACTTCTCCTCACAACTACGGCTGCCAACCTACTTCTCGGCTGCAGTCGTCCTGATTCCCAATTAGTTTTCTTCTTTCACTGCTTCCCGGTGGATTGGCTCGGCCGCTACGTCGTCACTGTGAAGCTATCAGACGTCACTGTCTAGACTTCACTCTGCACAGCACCCGACCCTGGAGTACTTGATGCTCAATATCCCGTCAATTCCCTCCTCGGTCCACACATGGAATGAAGGAAGACCTCTCGGCATACTTTGCAGACTACGGGTGACGCGTAAAATCCACAGGAGCGGGATACAACTGTCAAATCTGACAGGACCAACCTTCGCACATCCGTCCACCTTGATGTGTCGTGCCAGACTGGTTCCCTCACGGAGGATTGGCCCAGCCACTACGTCATCACTGTGAAGCTATCAGACGTCCCAGATGTCACTGCCTAGACTCCACTCTTGCACAACACCTATCCCTGGAGCACTTGTTGCTCAATATTCCGTCAATTCCCTCTCTGGTCCAACACATGAACGAAGGAAGACCCCACAGGTGCTGGCAGACCACCGGTGATGCGTAAATCCTCCGGAGATGGGGTAAACTGTCAAACTGACAGGATCCCCCAGCGCACGTCCGACCTCCTTGGTGTGCTGTCTCAGACTGGTGGCGCCAAAGTGGCGCGATGACCGGACCCCCCTGCCTTCGTGACGTCATACTTGCCAGGGGCGGTTCTCATTGGCTCCCTGTGCAATGTCACTGTCGGTGACCAATCCGGTGCCACTGACATCACACAGTTTTGGCGGCAAAACGGAGGGGCCAGCGCCATATTGGCGTCCTAAAGGGCCTATACCACAGGCCAAAATACTCTTCTTTTACAAATTTCTCGCCAACGCGAGAACACTACACTCTCCCACATACTGTATATCAAACTGATGCCCGTGACATAGAGAACGCTCGGGTAAAGTGGATATGACTCTTACAGCAGACATGGGAGAAATATAAGGCAGGGGAGGAACACCGTCACACTACAAATACCACTGAATATGTATATGGTACAATACTTCACTCTGCAATAAAACTCAACAGCTGAATATATAATACAAAAAATACTGTACAGTATATAAAAACAATGGTTTCACTTTCCTGAAAAGCTGTGTAGCCTTCTAACCCATGCAAATGCCTGAAAGTTCTATCCAGTATTCATAGAATAATTCCAGTATGTACTTACGTTTCAAATTAGTGACATGCATGTAAAAACACCGTTGGCTAATGTACTGTTAATGGTTGTACACAGCCCGATCAAAAAGCCACAATAAAAAAAACAGCGTTGAATGTAATGAAACGCCATTTTCTGGGTGTGACCTGAAGGCTCCTTGGAGCTATACCAGGCTGATATGCTGATGTCAGACTTTGGCAGCAGTCATGTGTATGGAGTTCTTAGGGCCTACCGGGGACCACGGCCAGAACCTGGCCCCCTCAGAGAGGCAAGGGGAGCAATGGCCTATAGAAACCCCCGTGTGGTTGGAAGTATTCTATGCCTGCCATCGACCGGGTCAAACATCCAGAAAGGCAAGCATCCCAAAACAAATCCCTATTTTGGTTAAAATTGCTACCAAAAGCCTAACTAGTGGATAGAACCCCCCCAACAGAAAACAAGCAAACAAGTATGACGTCACACGTCACCGCGCCGCTGTCTGCGCAGCTCCCCCCCTCCCTAGGAGGGGGAAGGGGGAGCCCCAGACCTCTCATGCTGGCTATCCACCCATCAGTTCTGAGGCAGGATGTCAAAACATGCGAAAAACCACCGACCGGAGGGAGGGAGGGAGGGAGGGTTGCCGGGGAGCCTCCGGTCACACCCAAAAAATGGCAAACAAGTATGACGTCACACGTCAACGCGCCGCTGTCTGCGCAGCTCCCCCCTCCCTGGGAGGGGAAAGGGGGAGCCCCAGACCTCTCATGCCGGCTATCCACCCATCAGTTCTGAGGCAGGATGTCAAAACACGTGAAAAACCACCGACCGGAGGGAGGGTTGCCGGGAAGCCTCCGGGTCACACCCAGAAAATGGTGTTTCATTACATTCAACGCTGGTTTTCTGGGGGAAGCCCCGTTGACTCCCCGGAGCTAGCTACCCACAGAAGAAGGTCAAAGGGACGAATCCAGGAGACGAACACCACGCACCCCTCAACGGAAAGCGAGACAACTGGCTGCAACCGCCAACCCAAGGCAACAGAGGCCCGAATGAGCCCGGGAACGACACGAGACAACGAGCAGCCAGGCCCCTGTACGACTGCCAAAATGCCCCGTGCCCGAAGTCAGCAAGGACACGCCACCAAGACGGCAGCAAGAGCAGCGAATTCACGAATGCCACGGGCATGAGCAAAGAACACAGGCTGGCTAGCCGCAAAAAACATAGCGGACGACCCGGGACACCTTCTCCCACGAAACAGGGAAGAACGGAACCAGATCAACCCAAAACGCGCCCAGGACACAGAAGCTGCGGCGCGCAAATAACAGCGGAGGGTCGCAACTGAACACAAAACACGACACCCCCCCAGCCCAACCAACCTAGAAGACAGACACCACACTCTAGGCACAGTGCTGAAACAACCACTGGAGCCGGAGCACACAACCGGTGCCTTTAGCATCAGCCGAAGAACTGATGGGTGGATAGCCGGCGTGAGAGGCCTGGGGATCCCCCTTCCCCCTCCCGGGAAGGTAGGTTACATTGAGTTAATTAGGTAGTACTTAGTTTTTATCTTAAACTGGTTGGAAGAGGTACAGTCTTTAACATAATTTGGAAGGTCATTCCACATTCGAGGTCCCTTGATTTGTAAAGCATTTCTAGTTTGACTAAGTCGTACTCTTGGAATATCAAATACATATTTGTTTCTGGTGTGGTGCTCATGGAATCTGTTACAACCTTCTAGGATGCTTTTAAGGTCAGGATTGACATTACAGTTCAGCGTTTTATATATATAAAATACACATGAGAGGATGTGCAGGGACTTAATATCTAACATATATTTAATATCTAATTATAATTTAATATCTTAATATCTAACATATAACATATTTAGAGATTTGAGTAAGGGTACCGAGTGATGTCTGGGACTAGAGTTAGATATTGTCCTAATAGCAGCTGTGTGTTGAGTAATTAGAGGACGTAAATGATTTTGGGTAGTAGAACCTCAAGCATTAATACCATAGTTGAGATAAGGATAGATGAGAGAATAATAGAGTGTCACCAGGGCAGGGCGAGGTACATAATATCTGATCTTAGAAAGAATGCCAACAGTGTTTGAAACGTTTTTTGATATATTTAGAATGTGTCCCTGGAAATTCAGCTTGCGGTCAATGAGAACACCAAGGAATTTGCCATCTACTTTGTTCAGCCTGGTATAGCTCTGGGGAGCCTCTGGGGAGCCTCTGGGGAGCCAACGGGGCTCCCCCCCCCCCGAAAAAGCATTGGATATAATTAACCGTTTCTTCCAGGTGGGTCCTTGGTGGCTCTCTGTAGCTAAGTCAATGAGGTATCTCCATGCCTTTAAGTTACATCAACCCTAGGAGTCTGTATGGCCTACCAGAGACCAGAAGTCGTCACTCACAGAGAAACGGGCCTCTGTGAGGAGGCCCCTCACAGAGGGACAGGAAGCAGGGGACTGTTAGGATTACCCTCATTATGGAAATGCCAAGAAAGCAAGTGAAGGAAAATAACAAACCTGCTAGGTTCACAGAAAGACAAGAAATTAAGAAAATGAAAACATATTATCTACCCAGCAGTTACGTCTGCTGGGTAGATACAACTGAACCATTCTGGAAGTCTGGAGGCTTCTAGAGATTTCTGTGGAATCTATCTTGAGGTTATCTTGAGATGATTTCGGGCTTAGCGTTCCCGTGGCCCAGTCCTCGACCAGGACTCCTTTTTGTTACCACCCCCCCCTTCCCCTCCCCCTCCCTCAGGAAGCAGCCCATAGCAGCTGTCTAACTCCCAAGTACCTATCTACTGCTAGGTAACAGGGAAGGGCATCAGGGTGAAAGAAACATTTTGCCCATTTGTCTCCGCCTCCACCGGGGATCGAACCCGGAACCTCAGCACTATGAATCCGAAGCACTGTCCACTCAGCTGTCAGGCGCCCTCATTGTATAACTTACCAAATCAAGGTGGTACACTTTAGGTATATCCAGTTCCTCCTAAGTACCAGCAAGACCCAGGAGGGATGCTATAAACAAATATTATTTTTGCACTGGGGCAGAATGTTACTGTGCTCTATTATGAACTTGTCCAATGGAACATTCAGTAACCTTGCCTTAAACATTCACTTGTCATGCTGAGAAAGAAACTTTTCATTCTTTCAGTCGGATTTTCTGCTTAAAGAATTACAACTACCTGTACCACTATAAATGTCTCAAGCCTTTACACATAGTTAATATGGAGTTAAAACTAGACAGTTTATCGAGGTAAATAATAAACAACTGTATAGCAAACCTGATGATGAAAATCCGCATTACTGCGCTTTTTCCTGTTAGAACGACGCCTGAAATATTAAAAACAAAAAATTAATACTGTATTATGGAAAGTGAAAAGTACAGGAGAGCAGTTAACAGAAACAAATAAAGCATACTAAATACAATTTTAATACGTAAAATGATAACTACTAAAAGAGAAAATAGGTTTTTACAAACATAACAGCTAGTTTGCTGTACCAGCACCCCAGGGCACCTCTACAATGAAAGGTTCCATTGACACACTCAGTTTACCAAGAGTAAGCACTTTCTTTCTTACCTCCTTCAAACATTCACTACCTTATTCTCACGGGAGACATCTTCCATCACGCAGGGTGCAGCCGCACATCCACAGATCTCCAGTATCATCTATTGATACTGGTAATGGCTCAAAAGGGCCAGCACTTACAGGCTATTCGTGCCCGTGCCACCTTTTGGGTAGCTTAATTTTCATCAATCAATCAATCTACCTTATTCTGGGTGGTTCACCAAAGTGAACTCCCCGCACAAAATAGAGCGCTGCCTAGAAAGAAGTCTTTTCATTACCCTCATTGCTCTGTTCCTGGGCTGGCCCCCTCAGCACCACCCCAAAGAGATTTTTCCCTATGGTGTCATGGAGGTAAATGAAGGCCTTTTTGAAAATAAAACATGATTAATGAAATGCAGACAGACATGCCAAAACTGTGTGCAACACAACTAATAACTTCTCACAGGTCTTCTACCGGCAATAGTGTTCTCAAGCACTTTCTACAATAGGGGGTAACTAAAGAAGTGTAACTTGTGACTAAAGGAGAAACCTGAAAAACGCTTTAGTAGTTAAACTCTTGTCGTTAGCAAAGTTCACTAACAGTGCCAGGGGGTAAATTCACCCCAGAAATGAGAACTGAAGTGAACAATACAGCCAGAAACACTAAAGTTCACTACCATACATGACTTTACACGCTCATGAAACATATGAAGGTTGATCATACTGCAAGACTAAGTTCAAAGTAAAGGTTCTTACTCATCATGTAAAGTTGACAGTGGTCTTGGCAGAAGCCTTAATGTTGCCGAGAGGAGGCAGGGGGGAAGAAACCAGATATGTGCAAGATGGATGATTGGGAAGACACCTGTGTGACTCTGGACAACACCTGATGGTAGTAGGGTGTGTTGAGAAACAAGCACAGTAGTTTGCCTGTTTCAGTTGATGTTTTGGCTTTCTTAATGTTTCTCTCAGAGATGTTTAGTATTTTCTGACATTTTCTGGGGGAGCCATGCCAGTGGCTTCCTGAAGCTTTCTTATTGAGATTGCTCCATACCAAAAGGACACATCAGTTGCAGAAATTGTGTTTGGCCTACTGGAGACCAGAACCTGACCCTCTCTTACAGAGGGACAGGGGAAAGCAAGTGACAATTTGCCACCCCACTGGGAAAGTATTCAGGAAGTCAGCAAAGCTTGATAGACAACTGGAGTTAGACATTTACAGCATATTGATCTTGTGGATACCCTGAGTTTGCCCCTATGGTGTCAAGGGGCTCGATTGCTGGTGTTGGTGACCTCCGCCTGGACTAAAGGTTTCACAGTCAGGTCGAGGTTTAGCTCAGGGAGTACCACGGCCTTCTCTTGAGGTGGTCACATCCTTTTCATGGCGGAGGATGTGAGAAGATTGAGCCTTCTGGTCCCACCAGGGTTTTGGGGCATTCATCTTAACAAATGCCCTCTACCCCACTCCAAACTTTTCCTTAGATGGATGAAGTTTTTGCGAGTGTTAGGCAAGTACTTTGGCTCTGCTCCAGAACCTTTATGACAGACTTCCACAGCTGATGATGAGCCAGAGCAGGGTCCATGGGTGACCTTCAACCCTTTGTGGACTTTGGTCCCCTCTGCAGAGGACCTCTTGCTCCAGGAAGAGAGTTTTTCTTATCGACTTTCTATATATGATGAGTGCTCAGCTGCTTCTTCAAGGGTTCGACTCCTGGTCCCGTTCAATGCCTTGGAGCCATCATATTTCCAGAGGTTCCGTCGTCCAATGTTATGCTTTAGGTGGTTTACATAGATTTGTTTTAGTACCTCTTGTGGGACTCGAACCTATTATCCTTGATGGACCCAGTCTCTTTTTAGTATGGGACTGTCTTGGCTTACTGCCTGCTGTGTGAGGTCTTTGGTTCATCCTGGCTGGTTGACAACCCTCTCTTTTTCCTTGGGAGCTTAGCAGGTGGTTCCATCAGACCCCACACACTTGATTGGAAGGAGGCAAATTTCATCTTTCAGGTGTTCCTGGGTAGTGCTTTTTATGCTCAGCTCTGGAACTTTCAATATGCTTCGTTGCTCCCAAAAAATATGGACAAGTGGCATATTACGTGTCTGGCAGTCTTATGTGTTTGAGTTCTCATGGAAGGGCTCTCTGAGCAAGTCTGTGAAGATAAGGCATCACTGGGTTCTGCTCCGAGTGTAGAGGCCTTCATTCTGGCCTTGGCAGCCTTGCTCAAAATGCATGCCCCTCTCCTCTGGGAGGTGGCAGCAGCATTTTATTTGGTCTGCCTCATGTGGTGACATGCTGTGTTGGTCCATTCATTAGATTTGGTTTGGTCTCTTACTTTTTGACCTGCTTTGCCCTTTTCACCTTACCTCTTTCCTGAGGACGTCGTTGCACAGGTTTTTGTCTGTGGTGGCTTTTTCTTGCCACTACTAGATAGTATATTGTTTTCTTGAGGTTATGCTCCCACTCAGAGGCAGTCAGGTATGGTGGGACTTCGCCTGTTATTGGTTGAGATAGGTCCTTGGATGGGTCTGATTCTCGAACCGTTTCGTATCCTGATGCAAATTCCTTCTTTGCTTGACGTCGCAACTGTGTGTTGTGGAAGGGCGCTTCCACTTGTGGATCATGATGCCTCTTTCACAGTTCGCTCCTTTAATGCAGCAATTGGGGGCGATGACCCCACCTGATTTGTTTTGCCAAATCCTAGTCTCACAATTCGTGGGCTTATTAGGTTATTTCTCTTGGCTTGTTAATGAGAGTTGGCCAGTCCCCCTTCCCCCTCTCATTCTTGAGGTTAGGTCTTACAGCTTCGGAATCCTCCCAGCACTAAGTTAGGTCACTGCGGGTTGGTTGAGCTGACACATTGTTAAGGCAGCCTTGTCCCTTCGGTGGGTGTCCCGGTTCTTCTAGGTCCCGAAGTGGGATTCGGCAGACCAGTGGTACATCCTTGATCTTTCAGGATTGAACAGCTTCATTCCCTGTCCAACCTTCTGCATGACCACTTTAGCCCAAGTTTGCTTGCTCTAATAGCCTGGAGCTTGGATGGTGTCTGGACCTCAAGGATGCTTTATAGTCAGTCTGCATGTCAGCTAGCCAGGAATCTGGTTTTTACCTCCTTCTCTAGGGTCACATTGATCACGTTGATGGTGAAATAGAGAGTCCCGGTTGGTTCCATCCTAGGTTCGAACTTGGCTGGGACTCTTTTAGAATGCTCGGCCGGCTTCTATATCCCTGCTTCTGGTAGTTAATTCTAATCCACCAGAATCTTTGTCACCGTCCAGTGTTGAATTGGCTCCAGGTGACTCACCAGTTGGTCAGGCTGTTGTGCAGGTGCCTGAACTTTGCCTGTGTGGTATTCTTGCTGGGCAGAGTTAAGCTCTTAGGCATTGTACCAGTTTCTCTTGTTCTGCCTGTTACACTGTTCTTGTAACTTGTCAGCTCTTGCTTCACTGGCTTCCCCTTTGAGCTTTTTGGGGTTCAGTTCCATTGTGTCATCCTCCTCTGTTGCTCGGTGTGTTCAAAGACATCTCGGCTCTGGGTTGTGGCTTCGTGATCAGCACTCACTAGGCCACCCAGGGTCAATGGTCAGCTCCTTTCCAAAGGGTACATAGTACAGTGTGAGTTTGTGGTTGTGTGGCATGCTCTTAGAAGGACATGAAGGATATATATCATTTGTTGTATCCAGTGGCAGCTCTTTGCCGCAACCTGCTGGTCACAAGTTATGCCTCGTTAGACGCGTTGTTGGTTGGCTGTGTTTCCTTGATCTCTTATTCCAAGACTCATTACCCAATTCATCCACATTGTAATATAATCAAGCCAGCCTGTGGCTTGATTATAGGCCCTTGGGCCTATGATATTCACAAATACATGACCGGCTGTGGTCTTCTCCAACGTGTCCTAGACTGATATTTGGACTCATGGATTTTAGCATTTTAACAGGGTTCTCGTGGACTAGTATTTAGTCAATGTTCTTGGCCCATTAGTCAGTCATGTGTTGCATTGGGCCATGTCTCCCAGCCTGGGTTTTCTTCTTTGTCCTAATGCTTGCTGCCTCTGTCTTCCTGGTAAGTCCCTTTTTGTTCTCTATGGATAGTTAGCTTCAGTGAGCCATTTAGGAGCTCCCTCAGAAACCCAGTATTGAATGAAACAAAATGATACTTTCTAGTAGAGCTCTGGCGGTTCCGATTCTCGCCCATCCCTTCTGGTTTATTGGTTCATCTGTGGGCTGTACATTAGCTCCTAAACTGATTGGTCAGGGAAGCCAGCTGCAGGCTGGGGCCAAGCTGAATGATGGTGATCACTAGAACTAACGAGTTTCCAGCTAGTCTGAGTGAATACCTTGTTTGTGTGTGAATCATTTCACACAGAAATGAACACAGAAAATGAAATCATTTTCACACACTGTCTTGAGGCTTCATTTTCTGTGAATCCTCCAGTTGTCTGTAGTTTTGCTGACTCTCTAGAGGCTTTTCCAGTGGGGTGGCAGTTCTGGCTCTAGTCTCCAGAAGGCCAAGCAAAACTTATGACAAATGTGACCTTTTAGCATGGAGCAATCTCAGGAAGATAGCTTCAGGAAGCCACCAGGGCACTACCAGAAATAGGTGCTTCATTACATTCAACACTGGGTTCTTGGCTTTTCACCTTGTTAAGTTGGTTATCTTCGATTCATTCTCACTTCCCAGCCCATACAATTGGGCAATATATTGGTCCTTGTTCCTAGTTCATTGAGACTATAACAGGAACCCAGCATTGCAGGAGTGCCTGGGGGTATCTAGCAGAGGAAGCCACAGAGGGGTGGGGGGGGGGGGGCAGTTCAGATAGAAACAAAAAACTTACATATAAACATAACTAAATAGTCTATCCTCAAAATCAATGTCCTCTTGCTGTTCTGTGTGCACCATGTCTGGAGAGCACTTGCAACATTTTCCAGAACCTGATCCTTCATCATCTGATTTTTCACTAGTTGGTGATAGTGTAGTTGTGCTTGTTGGGTCCTGGTAAAAGAAACTAAATTCATTTTAAACTAGTAATTAAATACAATGCTTGTTTATTGAAGTGTCAATAAAGAGTAAACACTAAATCAGCATTTATATATAATATAATTTTCTCAGCAAATATGGGAAGTGGCAGTGAATATTGGGTCATGTGGAGAGTGGTAGTGTGGTAAGAGAACATAAGAATTAAGGACACTGCAGAAGGCATAGTGGTCCATATGAGGTAGCTATTTATTTACCTAAAGTTTATTGGAATTTACCCAAGTTTTACCTTAATTTACCCGAGGGGCCACTCTCTAGTGCTCTTGACGAGGACAGGAAATTGGCAGATAATCAAAGGTCTTCCCATTTATCCTGATTTTATCAAGCTGGATTATAAAATTCAGCAGTGTTTTGGCATTTATGGCTTCGGCAGGTAGGCAGTTCCAAGTGTTTATAACCCTACCTTGAGGTTACCTTGAGGAGCTTCCGGGGCTTAGCGTCCCCGCGGCCCGGTTATCGACCAGGCCTCCTGGTTGCTGGACTGATCAACCAGGCTGTTGGACGCGGCTGCTCGCAGCCTGACGTATGAGTCACAGCCTGGTTGATCAGGTATCCTTTGGAGGTGCTTGTCCAGTTCTCTCTTGAACACTGTGAGGAGTCAGCCAGTTATGCCCCTTATGTGTAGCGGAAGCGTGTTGAACAGTCTCGGGCCTCTGATGTTGATAGAGTTCTCTCTCAGAGTACCTGTTGCACCTCCGCTTTTCAACGGGGGTATTCTGCACATATTCTGCACATTCACCCTATGGGTGAAAAAGCATCTGTTTTCTGTCCTGCATTGTGTTTGTTGAGCTTGAAACCATTGCTCCTTATTCAAGTTACATCTGACCTTTTGAAGAAGTGGTCTGGATCAATATTCTCCAAACTGTTCAGTATTTTAAAAGTTTCAATGAGATCAGCCTTGTAAATAAATTGTAAAAATGAGAGGCAAATAAAAGAAATGTTAGAATCAAGAAACAGAGTCACTGATGTGTAGGACCCGGAGGAAGAGAGACAAGAACACTTTTCTTCACAGGAGGAGGATAGTAGGGAAAGTACATACCACTGTATATAAGCGAGCGGTAAACAGAGGAAACAAAACCATACATGGAGCCGTGAATACGAACGTTTAGAAAAGGAAGGGAGAAAGGAATTAGATTCCTCATTCAATTTTGAAATTGACAGAAGGAACCATATTCACACAGAAATGACACTAATGTGATATATATCAATGAAGGAACCAGATTGTTACGAGGAGAGAGGAGAGAAAAGGCTGAAAAAAGACTAGTCATGAGGTCAAAGCAAAAATACCATCAACATAGCGAGGCCAGACAGGGAGACATGAGTATCAAAAGAGGGAAGAAGAAGAATGCAAAGAAGACCTTTGGTTTCTTTGTTTTAACTTTTCAAGTATGCCACCATTAATTCGTCCAAATTCATTCATATGTATATCTAACCAACAACAAAATCAAATACAGTAATCCCATATCTATTATGCTACTTGGCAATCTGTTCTACAAATACTGTAGACAACATTGTTTAAAACCAGTAATTACCAAGATCTATCCTAAATCTAAATTTATATCCATTGTTTTGTGTTTCATTTTGTGATGATATAAAAACATACATCATACTGTACTCCTCAAGAGAGAGAGTAGTCAACTTGTCTGGTGAGGCAGCTCTTCTTACTGCTAAAATATAAATGACCAGCAAGTACAAGTAGGTGATGACATTTTATTTACAATAAGTATTTGCACCTCATAAGACAATTAAGGCATCTCAGCATAAATAAATACAATTAAATTAATTTGAGAATCCATCAAAAAGAATTAAAGTTCAAGTAAAACAAATATTGCTGGTGATGTGGAATGGGAAGGACGGGAGACAATACCTTGTATAGAGAGGTCTCTTAGTGGCTGGCAATGGGAAGATCCTTAACCCTTAGACATGATTATAGTTTATTGACAATCCCCAGGGGACTGGAGTTATCATCAAATAACGATTTTTGTCTGGGCTTTACATGTATGATGCAAATATGGATATAATAGCTCTCTGTGGATGTAAATAAAGTAAAAGAAGTGATAAAACAATCAGTGAAACATCCGAGGATTAATCAGGAATCGTCAGCAAAGTCGAGCACCAGGCGTTGACAAGTGCCAGACTCAGACTTGCAGAGTGCTTCCACCAAGTGCAATGATAAATATCTACTTATTTTCGTATTTTCCTTACATTTTACATACAAATTAGTTATTCTATTAAGAAATATTATCTTGCAGAATTTTTTAATTTTTCGTGCATTGGTGGGTATGACCATTTCTCCATAGTCGCTGTCCAAGGGTTAAATGTATGATATTTTACATTCTGCAGCAAATTATTGTCATGCATTTATTTTGATAAAGAAATTATCATATATGACTGTACTGTACTGTACTGTTGTATTTTATGAAAAGGTAAACACTGCGGCAGCCCAAAATATGAACTCTATTGTATCTGCAAATACGCAATTAACATAGGATGCTGTACTGGCAGGCATTAATTTTGTTTAATAAAATTGCTCTGTATTTGGTATTCTATTCCATTAAAAGGTCAGTTAATAAAGAATATATACACCTAATAATGAGAGCATTAAATATGCAGCTTTTTTATATGTGTACAGTATTTCAAAGCAGTGGATATCACACAGAGAAATAAACACAAAATAGATGGAATTATTTATGTACCCAAGTACAGCACTTACCTTTCCTGACTGTTTAAGGTCACTTCTTGGAGTATGGCCTGCAGAATAGAGAGAACACTTGCAATTAATAATAATAATAGTAATAATAGTAATAATAATAATAATAATAACACAGAAATAACACTAATGTGAAGTATCAATGAGAAAATCCGAAGACGCTGTAATGGTTCCTCTCATCGGTGGGCGACCCACATGCCAATGACAGACTATTATATTTTATGAGCGTGTATGGCAAAAAAAAAAAAAATAAAAAAAATAATGAGCCAGATGGAAACACACAGACAACAGCACAGAGATACAGGTAGAACAAAAGAGGGGGAGAAAAAGGGGGATGTGTGAAAAAAGAAAGAAAAAAAAAAAAAGAGAGAGAGAGAGAGAGAGAGAGAGAGAGAGAGAGAGAGAGAGAGAGAGAGAGAGAGAGAGAGAGAATGAGTAATTACCTATGAGTAATTACCTATGAGTAATTACCTATGAGTAATTACCTATGAGTAATTACCTATGAGTAATTACCTAAGTGTAATTACCTAAGTGTAATTACCTAAGTGTAATTACCTAAGTGTAATTACCTAAGTGTAATTACCTAAGTGTAATTACCTAAGTGTAATTACCTAAGTGTAGTTACAGGAAGAGAGCTACGCTCGTGGTGTCCCGTCTTCCCAGCACTCTATCATATAATGCTTTGAAACTACTGACTGTCCAACCCGTTCTCGCAAATTTAATAAGTCAATATTGACTTATTAAATATGTGCATAGGTGACATACTTAACATAATAGATACCCTTAAAAAGATTCATAGAAAACACCGACCTTACCTAACCTTGTTAGTATCTTAAGATAAGCATCTTATTGCTTCGTAATTACAATTATTACCTAACCTATAATAGGTATAGGTTAAGTAATAATTGTAATTACGAAGCAATAAGATGCTTATCTTAAGATACTAACAAGGTTAGGTAAGGTCGGTGCTTTCTATGAATCTTTTTAGGGGTATCTATTATGTTTAGTATATCACCTATGCACGTAGTTAATAAGTCAATATTGACTTTACGAATTTGCGAGAACGGGTTGGACTGTCTTGGCCTCCACCACCTTCTCACCTAACTTGTTCCAACCGTCTACCACTCTGTTTGCGAAAGTGAATTTTCTTATATTTCTTCGGCATCTGTGTTTAGCTAGTTTATATCTATGACCTCTTGTTCTTAACGTTCCAGGTCTCAGGAAATCTTCCCTATCGATTTTATCAATTCCTGTTACTATTTTGTATGTAGTGATCATATCACCTCTTTTTCTTCTGTCTTCTAGTTTTGGCATATTTAATGCCTTTAACCTCTCCTCGTAGCTCTTGCCCTTCAGTTCTGGGAGCCACTTAGTAGCATGTCTTTGCACCTTTTCCAATTTGTTGATGTGCTTCTTAAGATATGGGCACCACACAACTGCTGCATATTCTAGCTTTGGCCTAACAAAAGTCATGAACAATTTCTTTAGTATATCGCCATCCATGTATTTAAAAGCAATTCTGAAGTTAGAAAGCATGGCATAGGCTCCTCGCACAATATTCTTTATGTGGTCCTCAGGTGATAGTTTTCTATCTAGAACCACCCCTAGATCTCTTTCTTTATCAGAATTCTTTAAAGATTTCTCACATAATATATAGGTTGTGTGGGGTCAATGTTCTCCTATTCCACATTCCATAACATGGCATTTATTAACATTAAATTCCATCTGCCAAGTGGCGCTCCATGTACTTATTTTGTCCAGGTCTTCTTGAAGGGCATGACAATCATCTAAGTTTCTTATCCTTCCTATTATCTTAGCATCATCATCAAACATGTTCATATAATTCTGTATACCAACTGGTAGATCATTTATGTAGACAATAAACATCACTGGTGCAAGAACTGAACCCTGTGGTAATCCACTTGTGACATTTCTCTAGTCCGATACATTGCCTCTGATCACAGCCCTCATTTTTCTATCAGTCAGAAAATTTTTCATCCATGTTAGAAGCGTACCTGTCACTCCACCAATATTTTCCAGTTTCCAGAACAACCTCTTATGTGGAACTCTGTCGAAAGCCTTTTTTAGGTCCAGATAGATGCAGTCAACCCAACCATCTCTTTCCTGTAATATCTCTGTTGCTCGATCATAGAAACTGAGTAAATTTGATACACAGGATCTTCCAGATCGAAAACCATACTGTATCTGATATTATATCATTTCTCTCCAGGTGTTCTACCCATTTAGTTTTAATTATTTTTTCCAATATTTTGACTATTACACTTGTCAATGATACCGGTCTATAATTAAGGGGGTCTTCCCTGCTTCCACTTTTGTAGATTGGAACTATGTTAGCCTTTTTCCACACATCAGCTACAACTCCTGTATACAGGGATGCCTGAAAAATCAGTTGAAGAGGAATGCTGAGCTCAGGTGCACATTCTCTCAGAACCCATGGTGAAACTCCATCTGGACCAACTGCTTTGTTCTTATTTAGCTCCTTGAGCATTTTTTCCACTTCGTCTCTAGACACCTCTATGTGCTCTATGTTGTTCTCTGGAATTCTTATTGTATCTGGTTCCCTGAAGATTTCATTTTGTACAAACACACTTTGGAACTTTTCGTTTAATGTTTCACACATTTCCTTTTCATTTTCCGTGAATCTATTTCCCATTTTCAACCTCTGAATATTATCCTTTACCTGCAATTTGTTGTTTATGAATTTATAGAACAGACCTGGTTCTGTTTTACATTTGTCTGCAATCCCTTTTTCAAAATTTCTTTCTGCCTCTCTCCTCACTGCCTTGTAGTTGTTTCTCGCATCTTTGTATCGCTGGTATGTTTGGGGGTTCGGCCTCTTCCTGTATTGATTCCATTTTTGTGTCTTTTGGTCTCTGGCCCTCTCGCACTTTCTGTTGAACCGATCCTGTTTCCTAGTTCTGCTTCTCTGTTTTGGTATAAATTTTTTTGTGCCTTTATCATATATTTCACAAAACCTGACATACATCTCATTCACTTCCTTGCCTAGCAACAAGTCTGTCCAATTATACTCACTAAAAATTTTTCTAAGGTTGCCATAATGTCCTCTCCTAAAGTCAAGTTTTTCATTTGCATCGACGATCATATTTTCTTCCCGATTATAACGCATTGCATACTTTATTCCCAAAAAGACATGGTCACTTTTACCCAAGGGAGGAAGGTACTGAATGTCAAATATTTCTTCCTCCTTCCTGGTAAATATCAAATCTAGCATGGAGGGGACGTCCCCTTCCCTCATCCTCGTAGCTTGTTTAACATGTTGATACAAGAATGTTTCCAGGATGAGGTCTACAAATTTACAGGTCCAGAAATCTTCTGTTTTAGCTTCACATGCTTCCCAGTCTATGGATTTCAAGTTGAAGTCGCCGACTATCAACAGTCGTGAACTATCGTTATCCGCTCTCGCTATGATCTCTCATTATTGTTATAAGACCTTCTCGTTTACTATCTAGCTCCTCCTTTGACCATGTGCTGCTTAGCGGTGAACTATATGCATTTATGATCATTAGTTTATCATCCTCATGGCAGATCTCTAGTGCTATTACGTCAACTTCTTGTGGATTGGCAGTCACTATTTCGTTCACCTTTAGGTGTTCTTTCACCAGTACAGCAACGCCACCGCCTTTCCTGATTTTTCTGTCCTGTCTCCAAATTGAGTAGCCCCTTGGGAATATGACCTCGTTTAAAATAGCATCTTCAAGTTTTGTCTCTGTGAGTGCGAGTGGAGAGGGAAGGAGGAGAAAGAGATGAGGAGGAGGGGAGAAGGGAGGGAAGAAAGGATAGGAGAGGTGGGTGGGTGAGGAGGAAAAGATGTGGAAGGCAAAGGGAAGAGGTGAGAGAGAGGGTGGAGAGGAGCAAGAAGTGAGAGGGGAAAGGGGAGAGAGAGATCCGGGCACCCCAATCCACCCCCCCCCCTAGTCTAGTGTAACAAAATGATGTACTGTTCTCCCGGGTCCTTTGACCTTCACAACTGGTGCCTGGGTCTAGTAAATGCTGCCATCTGTGGGCTACAGAACCAAATGTCATGCTGTTAAACGGCAGATGATTTTGATATCCATCTTTTCATTTAAAATGTTTCAACCATTCACAACCCTGTTCTCAAGAAAGCGTTTGGACATTTTTTTGGCATCTTTGTTTCTTAGCTTGAGTCTGTACCTTTTATTTAACAAGTTATTGAGTTAAACAATTCCACCATGTCAACTGTCAATTCCAGTCACAATTCTGAATGTGATCATATTGCCTTGTTTTCTTATATCTACTGTACTTAGTTTGGTAATTTGATATGTATGTGGGTATGTCAGACATGCACACATATCAGTGTGCATATCATGTGTGCTTCAGTCTCTAGTCACAATTCTTGCTTTTAGGTTTGGATGCTCTTTAGTAGCTTGTCTCAAACTGTTTTCTTTCACTGATGTACTTTTTGAGATATAATACACACATCATACAACTGCTCCTTACTCCAATTTCGGCCTCACAAATGTTAAGAACATTTTCTTTAGTATTTCCCTACCCATTACATTATTTCAAAGCAATTTTGAAGTTTGGAAGCATAGCATAGGCTATGAGAGCAATGACTTGTGAGTCTATGCTCACAAGTCATTGTGAGCATAGACTCACAATGACTTTGATATTGTCCTCTAGTGAAAGTTTATCGTCCAGATTGCCCCCTAGATCTCTTTCTTGAATGTGTCGGGGCACACATACATACATACATACATACATACATCATTGTGAGAAGGTGGTGGAGGCCAAAACCATCAGAAGTTTCAAAACGTTACATGACAAAGAGTACTTGGAAGACGGGACACCACGAGCCTAGTTCTCATCCTGTAACTACACTTAGCTCCCCAGTAATTACAATTAACTATAAAAAACCAGCATTGAATGTAATGAAACACCATTTTCTGGGCGAGTCCCGGAGGCTCCCCGGAGCTATCCAGGCTGAATGGATATGTATAACTTGCTGGGATAAGTCAAAGTGCTTGGATTTCTTGCCTACCGGGGACCACGAGCCAGAACCTGGCCCCCTCAGAGAGGCACAAGGAACAATGGCTTATAGAAACCCCCGTGGTTGGGAGCATTCTATGTCTGCCATCGACCAGGACAGGCACCCAGAAAGGTAGGCGCCCAAAAACAAACCCCTATTCTGATGAAAATATTGCTACTGAAAGCCGAACGAGTAGACAGAACTCTCCAAACAAAATTATAAAACTATCATGACGTTGCCATGCCGCCGTCTGCGCAAGCCCCCCCCCCTCCCCGGGAGGGGGAAGGGGGAGCCCCAGACCATCCGCGCCGGCGATCCAACTGGCAGTTCTTAGGCTGGATGTCAAAACACACGAAAAACACTGCCAACCGGAGGGAGGGAGGGAGGGATGCCGGGGAGCCTCCGGCACTCACCCAGAAAATGGAGTTTCATTACATTCAATGCTGGTTTTCTGGGGGGGAGCCCCGTCGGCTCCCCGGAGCTACCTCACCACAGATAAGATAAGAAGAAGAGGGAAGGATCCGGGAGGTGGACGCCATGTGCCTGAACCTAAAAAGCAAGACCACAGACAAAACTAAAAGACCCTGCAGACAACCCCGCAGACCCGAACCCCAGAACAGGAAGGAGGGATTGAGGGGAACCTGGTCAAACCAAAAAGGCGTCCATGACCCCAGAGGCTAAGACGCGCAGAGAACAGCGAAGAACCGCAACCGAACAACAAAGGAAGCCTCCCCGGCCTGACTAACCAAGCAGCAACCCAAGGGCTAAAACAAGGAGAAGAAAGAAAATAGACCATCCGGGCCAACAACCAGGACGGCACTGGAAACGCAAGAGCAGGCCGGAGGTGAAAGAACGCCCAAGACAGCAAGCGGAACAGAATAGAAAGAATAGCAACACCGAAGGCAAGCTGGAGTGGCTCCGCCACCGCCACCCAAGACGAGGCGACAGTACACGGTACCAGACGGACCTGGAACATCCCCGAAGGGAAAGACTAAACAACCCTATCAGAGCCCGAAGGACCCTACGCACTGATAGAACAACCGGAAGGACCGCCAGGACGAAGCACGCAGGCGAGAGACCAACAATGAAGCCACCAGTGCCCACACACAAGCGACGAGAAACTAGAGACAAAACCCCGAGACACAAAGACTCAAGGGGAAGAACGAACCAGCCCTGAACAGAGCTGGATGGATCAGCAAAAAGAGGCGGAGCCACAGGAAGACCCACAGGACCGAAACTGAGGAAAGCAGCAGGGTCTTGCCAAGGCAGGCAAATACCAGAAGGAACGGCCGCCAGAGAAACCAACCTCAGTGAGCCGAAAAGGAACCAACCCGGGCGAGCAGACATGCCCTATCTGGGAGGACCCCCCCCCCCAGGACTCCCGAAGGACCAACAAGGCCAAACCCCGAGGAGCCAGGGGCCCAGGCAGAGGCCAACAAGAAAAAGGAGCACCACGAACGAAAGCGCGAGACGCAAAGCAAAACTGCACCCCCGCAACCCAAAGGAGCAGCGCAACCAGCTTCAGCAGGAAAAAAACGAACGCACGCGTTCCCAAGGTATACAGGAGGGGAACTACGCAGGATGTGAACCGCAGAAAAAACACACACGTTCCGGAAAAGGAACAAAGAAAAACCGGAGCCAAGACCGGAATCCCAGCTACCCGTCCCAAGAAAAGGAACCAGTAGGGCAGGAGCGGTGGACCGGAAGTCCACCTACCCCCCCCCCCCCCCCCCCACAGACAATGCAACACAGAAGCCTGCAGTGAGATACAAAGAAAAAATTAAGGAACTTGGCACCAAAACCAAACTCTGGGGTAGTCCAAAAGCAGTGAACTGAACATGGACAGAGGCCGACCCCAGCACCTAACATCAGTATAGTCAATAAGCATCAACCCAGATACACAGCCACGTGTAGCACAAGAGGAAAAAAACGGAAATAGGCAAGGAAAAACCCCGAATACAGACCAAGTAGCAGCCAGAAATGCAATGTACACGACCAGCCACAAAGTGTGGAGTGTGAGGTCACACAAACACAGAGGGACACCATGGATATCAGGGTGCAGCCAGGCACCAAAGATATACAAAGAAGAAGTGTTCAGAGAACAGAGACCAAGCAAGAAAGGAGGACACAAAAGCACAGTCTGAGGGAACGATGGAGTGTCCAAAGAAAGGGAAAAGACCCAGGTGCCGAAAAACCAACAAAAAGCACCGAAATGCGGGTTAATGCCCCCACAGTATAAGGAAGAACAAGATACACGGACAAAGTAAAGCCACACAAAACACACACAAGGTGTCCAGGCAAAACACAACAACTAACAACCCTGTGAGGAGCCATCAACGCAACCCTGTCAAGCGGGGAAGTGACTAAACAAGGGGGAGGGTACACGCACAAGGGTACACAGGAGGAAGCTGAGTACCCAAATGAGCCACAGACATTAAAAAGAACCTGATCAATGTCAGAGGAGGTATGAACAAAATGCACTAGGAAGCAATATAGTGGAGGCAGACGCCACACACAGATGCAACTGTAGAGAAGATAGAGCCTAGTAGGCTCAGGAAACTGCACACCCGTTGACCGACAGTGGAAAGGCGGGACCAAAGAGCCAGAGCTCAACCCCCGCAAGCACAACTAGGCAAGTACCCCACCAAAAGTAGAGAACCAGCATCTGGCCGAAAGAGTCGACAGAGCCGCCAGACAATACAATCTCGCCTGCAAAGCAGAGACACGACCGTGCCACAACACAGTCGAGCCGAGTAACATACCAGGAGCACCACCAGTGGCTCTCCCGAATGATATGCGCTTAAGAGGCTGTAGGAATCGTATGTACTGGTACCCGAACAAAAATGGGAATTCGAAGTTGAAATATGTTCAAAAGTGCATGCCCAGCAGAAGGTGAGGTGCAGGACAGAGGTGGAGGTGGCACCACATGGAGCCACCCCACCCCCAGAAGCAGGGAAAAGAATCAAGTGACAACCCCACATATAAAATCCCAAACACCCTCAGAATCCAGAGGGCTATGACTGGAGAAAGAAGATGAGCGAGAAGCTGTAGAAAAACTGTGATAAACAATGTGGAACACAGGAGTACACCGCCCAGAAAATGAAACGAACACCCCGGCCCCAGCACGTGAGGTACGAACCGCACCACCCATCTACCGGGTGGTGCGGCTCATACACCAGTTGGACACACACAGATCGTAAATACACATAACGTACATACACCAGCAAGGCGTACGTAACGAAGACAAGGAATGTCGAAACTGGAGAGACAATGTGAAAGCAAAGAAGGGGAAACAAAAGCAAAAGAAGACAAGCTGGACGGAAGGGGACCAACGAATCCGAAAAAGGACCCGAGAAAAACCACACCGGACGTCAACAGTCGTTCCAATAATATTGGAAGGTACGAAGAGGTCCGCGAACCAACGAGAACAATGACAAGCAAGCACCAATGCACGGAAGTACATATGGACTTAAAGACACCCATCAGCAAGAGATATGCAGGAAACCCCGATACGAAGGGAACAGCATCGCGACATAAGCGCGAAAAGGGGTAGGAAAAGGGGGGTGAAACACACCAAGAATGACGGGACCGACGGACCCGAAGGGACACGGAACCACACCCAGGGAGGGGTAGACCCGAAACCAACACGAATGCAGAGAGGGGGAAGGAAAACCCCCACTGAGGAACTTCAAGCCCCACACCGAGGGTACAAAGACCCTAGTAGGGCAAAATGAGGCCGAGGCCCCCAAGGCAACCTCTCTCCAACCCCAGGAACCTCAACGGCAGGACCCGGGGCCGAGCCGTACTCCCAAAGCCCCAGCCTCACAAGGAAAAGCCGGGGCAGCCGTGCAAAACTCTAAGGAACGGAGCCCACTGGTCAGATCCACATGGCATGGCAGGAGGAATAGGCTCGAATGCCCCCGCTGCCACCCCGGAAGAGGAAAACCCCCGAGACCATGTTCCAACCCGAAACCCACCTACAGTTCGGAGTCGGAAGCAAGGGGAGGAAGAATGCACAACAGAAGGGGAAGGACTAGGAGGAGCAGAAGGACCCAGAGACGAAAAACCCTCACTCCCAAGTCCGGAACCCCAACAACCAAAACTGGGCAGACTCGGGGCATCCAGGGCCGCAACCAACCAGGAGCATTGCAGCAACCTAGACCTAGCATGCAACGCCACAGTCGCCTGCACCCGCTTATCATGACCAGTAGCTCGGGTGAATGAGAGCACATACAGACAACACCTGTTGCACGACTCCGGGTCAAAATTCCAACGACCCAATAGGCAGCAAGGAGGAGGCAAAACAGGTTAGTGTCACTCGAGACAAGGCGACAGAGCAACCTTCAAATCGCAAGATGCGAGGGGGGGACGCAGGGGTCACATCCATCGGACCACAGAGCCCCTGCAGGGTTTCCAAGGGCCCTTAGCCTTGGTAACATGCTAAGGGAAGCCAAGGCAGGATACTGCGAACCAGCGCCCAAGTTTACCAAACAAACTTCTAAAAGCTGAACCCCCGGGACGTGTCCACTCATGGGGGCCAAGCGGGAGCACCACCAAACAGAAAACATATAGAGAAAAACTCCTAGAACAGCCAAGGGGGACCACAAAGGCAGAACCCCCCACCAGGCAAACAAAAGCAACACCCTGCAAGAGGACAACATACCCAGGCGGAACAGAGCCGGCCGCTGTTATAGGTGAAAACTAGCTGTGCAGTACCCCGCTCCCCTACCAGTGACAAAAACTACCTCCTACCTAGAGACAAATAAAGTAAACAAAACTCCAGCTAACTCCAAGGGTAGCCCAGTACCAAGCAGTAAAGGACACAGCAAAGGTAGAACCCAAGGTGACTTGTGGAAGGTAGCCCCAAGCCCCAAGGGTAGTACTTACATGGCACCTAGGGAAGAGAGCCCTAGGTGCATGCAGCCCAAGTACCGTGGAATCTCACTCCTGGCTTATACCCCACCAATAGAGACAGCTCACACCACAAGGCACAGAACTGAAACAAAACTGGAGGCACTCGCCCTGCCAGTAAACCCATCAGCCAAGAACTGCCGGTTGGATCACCGACGCAGATGATCTGGGGCTTCCCTGGAAACACAAACCGAAACTGTCTCTATTTTCCGCTTGTTACAACTTGTGATAAAGTTGTTACATCTTGGCTTAATGTGTTTATGACGTATAAGAACGTTGTTACAACTTGCTATATTGGTTGTTATAACTGGTTAGGAGGTGTTAAAACTTGTGCAAACGTTGTACCAACGTCGTAGTTTTGGTGTGTGTTTGGCGGGTCCCCCTTCCCCTTCCCGGGGAGGGGAAGTTGCGCAGACGGCGGTGCAGCGATGTGATGACGTCATGATAGTTTGATAATTTTGATTCGGGAGTTCTGTCCACTCGTTCGGCTTTCAGTAGCAATATTTTCACCAGAATAGGGGTTTGTTTTGGGGCACCTACCTTTCTGGGTACCTGTCCCAGTTGATGGCAGACATAGAATGCTCCCAACCACAGGGGGTTTTCTATAGACCATTGCTCCTCGTGCCTCTCTGAGGGGGCCAGGTTCTGGCTCATGGTCCCTGGTAGGCAAGAACTCCAAGCACTTTGACTGATCCCAGAAAGTTATACATATCTTTTCAGCCTGGATAGCTCCAGGGAGCCGACGGACTCCCCCCAGAAAATTACTAAATTAAACTCAAACTTACTAAGCAATGAGGAGCAGAAATCTGTAGTTGTATCCACACGATAGAGGTCAAGGCGACTGCGGACAACGTAGAGATTAACTTTGCCATTTGGGGAGGTGGGCGGAGTCCATGAAGCTGTCAACCAACTAGTTCCCACATGATCCACTTGCAGATTTCTTGGACTGCTTGGGTCTAAAGTGATATGGATGAAGAGGTAATAAAATGCATATGCATGCATATTAATTAATTAATTAATAAAATATATATATATATATATATATATATATATATATATATATATATATATATATATATATATATATATATATATATATATTTATTTATTTATTTATTTATTTATTTATTTATTTTAGGTACACCAATCAGTCCTCATTATTATTATTATCATAATTAAGAATGTTAAACAATACATTTCAGTCATTAATTAAATAAAAATATCAATAACAATTAATTAAGCAAATTTACTAAATAAGTAGCATTTCAAATAAAACCAGAAGAAAAGGTTAAGACTACTTACTGCAAGGAAGAGTTTTTATGAAATTGATTTTTGATTTGGCACTGCTGTCAGCATCAACAACAGTGTCAGTCTGTACATAAATGGCATACTGTGTGTCTGCCTGCAAGTCCTTCAAATGGGTGCTTATGTTCACTTCAGACTTTGTAATTTCTACATACTTTCTTGCCCAATCGCTGCAATATCATAATTTTATACATTAATAATATATTGTAGATATTAAATACCTTGTCTTCAATTGCATACTCTTCACTTAGGGAACATTCATATGGCTGATATCCTTTAACCCCTTAACTGCGTTGCCTCCAAATGTGACACCCCCGCAGTGTGCAGGGAATAAATTCTCTGGAAAAAATTCTTTTTTCTTTTTAAAGTGTCAAAAACCCTTCCCTCAGTTTGGGTATGTAAAAAAAAAAGTCGAAATTGTACTTACTTTGGCTGCTATGGGGTCCGGAAGTTGGGGCGTGACGTCATCATTCCCCGTGCGCTCGTGCAGTAAGCTTTCGGGGGCGGTGGGGCGCTCGGGGCGGGGCGCGCGAGTTGCCACGAATATATTTTCGTTCTTTTTTTGCGCACCTTTCCAAACACATTTTCATTGTTTTTATGTGCCAATCCAATGTATAATGAACACGTACACTATAATATCGCAGTACAACATCCGTACTGTCCGTAGACACTGTTACGTGCATGAAACTTGTGTACACATATGCAGCACATATTTACTATGTATCATGCTAATTTGTGTATATATACAATCTATTTACACACTATACACTGTCACACACTGTATACATTCACCATCAACACATTCAGAACACCGCGTAGCAGCTGCTTCGTATGGGCCAATAGCAGCTGCCTTGTATGGGCCAATATCAGCTGCCCCGTATGGGCCAATATCAGCTGCCCCGTATGGGCCAATAGCAGCTGCCCCGTATGGGCCAATAGCAGCTGCCCCGTATGGGCCAATAGCAGCTGCCCCGTATGGGCCAATAGCAGCTGCCCCGTATGGGCCAATAGCAGCTGCCCCGTATGGGCCAATAGCAGCTGCCCCGTATGGGCCAATAGCAGCTGCCCCGTATGGGCCAATAGCAGCTGCCCCGTATGGGCCAATAGCAGCTGCCCCGTATGGGCCAATAGCAGTTGCCCCGTATGGGCCAATAGCAGCTGCCCCGTATGGGCCAATAGCAGCTGCCCCGTATGGGCCAATAGCAGCTGCCCCGTATGGGTCAATAGGAGCTGCCTCGTATGGGTCAATAGGAGCATTTGGCCATGAACACATTCAGAACACCTCGAGTGAGAGCAGCCACACCCAGCCAGTCTCCCTCACTCGAACATCTTACTCGCCAACATTGCTCCTCCCACCATATTGTTATAGTTCTTATTACACATGTTCTATATACCTATCTACATGTTTTATTTACCAGAACTATGCAAGTAAGCCGGTATTGTGTCCAAACAGTACAGTGGCCACCATACACTGCATGAAAAATCACACAGCAGACGACGCTACGATTACGTCACCTCCCTCACCAAAATAGCTCCTCTCAACATTCTCCTGTTGCTGTTCTTACACTATATACACACACTATATATACCCATGTACATATGTGTTGCCCATAGCGAACCACTAAGCTAGTATGGTGAGCAAAACAAGAGTGGCAGCCACACACACACAATGAGGCTACCTCAAACCACACACAAGTGGACAACGTACCCAGAGAGAATAGAGCCGGCCACTGTTAAAGGTGAAAACTAGCTACGCAGTACCCTGCACCCCACCAGTGCTATAACTGCCACTTACCCCAAGGCAAACAAGGGAGGAAAACCCCCAAACACTCGGCGCGGCCAAACGCCAAGCAGCGAAAAGCCAACAGAGGTAGACCCAAGGTGACTTGTGGAAGGCAACCCCAAGCCCCAAGGGCGGTACTTACAGGGCACTCAGGGAAGGTGACCCTAAGCACGTGCAGCCCGAGTACCTGAGAATACTACCACCAGCTCACACGACCACCGTAAGAGCAGCACTGAGACAAGACCGGAGCTGGAGCCACACAACCATGCACGATCCCATCAGCCGAGGAACTGGGGCGTGGATCGCCGGCTCGGGGGTCTGGGGCTCTCCCTTCCCCCTCCCGGGGAGGGGAGAGCTGCGTAGACATGTGCCGCCGCTTGTGTGACATTGTGCTTGTTTGCTCGTTTTTCTTTTGGGGAGTTCTGTCCACTCGTTTGTCAATTTTTGTTGTTAACCAGAATAGGGGTTTGTTTTGTGGCGCTTACCTTTCTGGGTGCCTGTCCCAGTCGATGGCATATATAGAATGCTCCAAATCACATGTGCATTCTATGGGCCATTGCTCCCCGTGCCTCTGTGAGGGGGCCAGGTTCTGGCTCGTGGTCCCCGGTAGGCTAGAACTCCACCCACATCGACTGATGCAAAATAGTTAGGATATCCATATCAGCCATGGATAGCTCCGGGGAGCCGTAGGGGCTCCCCCCAGAAAAAAAAATAATAATAAAGATGACAATTATTTTTTTTTTTAATAAAGTTAAAACCTTTTGAAAGGAAAGGCAGAGCTAAAGTACACATTAGTAGTTAAATGAGATTATAATTTGAATTCTGGCTATACAGCAGCTATCCCACAGTCACTCTGGAAAGAATTAAGATGAGCTTCAGTGGTTATTGAATTGGTTTTTCCAGTGTCAGTCCTCCTAGCTATAATTTTACCATCTTGCACAAAATAATGTTTAAATTAATTATAGGGGAATTTTTGCAGAAACCAAGCAGTTTAAATAAGAGATTTTGTCTGAACCTAGTCAGACATTCATTCACAAGCAGTGGATTTACTAGCAACATGATAATGATTATGATGATAATGATTTGATTATCTTATTAAAATGAGTTGTATAAAAGTCTACTATCTCCTAAGTTTTAAAAAGAGGAATTATGACCTTTTTTTGAGCCCCACCACTACTAAGTAAACATACTCACTCATCACAAGCATCACGACCAGTCATGTAGCCAATGTCCATGGACTCTGATGGTTTATAGTATACATAGTATCCAGTGAGCATCCTGTCATCCTCATTGATTGGTGCTGTAGTCCAACTCACTCTCACCGTACCCTCTTCTGGCAAAGCTTCTACGGTAACAGTCTGCTCCATTATTGTACCTGAAAATGTTTTATATTTATTATTTTATATAATATTTGTAGTTCTGAAAACTATAAATATTATACATCATAAAATATTGGCAGCTGAAGTTAGGGAATCTAAAGTAGACTGTAAGCATTCTATTAGCATTAAATATTACTAAATTACAACATTTACTAAATTTCCCAATTTTTTTTATATTTTATGTTAACTAATATCACATGGTACTGTATTAGTACTACCCAACACATGCAGTAACTAAAACACTCCCATTACTCTTAAGGTATGCCTAAAATGCTGCACTTGATTAGTGCCTTTTATTAAACATATAAATACTGAACCTAGAGGACTATTTAAAAATTGTATTCCAGTTACATTTTGAAATCAAATTAACTCATTCACTATTAATTAAAACATGTGTGGGTGTTGGAATATTGTGTAATCACTCTAGTGTAAACTTTGTTGTAAAATATTAATTCAGAGTGCTGCCTGTTTTTCAATGTGTTAAAACTTGATTGGCATTGCCTTTCTAGGATCCTAATGCAACACATTTTTGTTCACTATGCATAATCATGCATATATATAATTAAAATATGGATTAACATCTATAATGACAGGCATTTTAAAAAAGAGGAATATATGCAGATATCCATGCCAGGCAAACACCACTGTGTCTAGCCAGTAACTGAATGGGTGACCATGTGCACAGCCTCCCTTTTGGAAGGACCTCTAAGCTTAACAGGTTTCCTGTACCTAAGAAGATAATGTCAATACTCTACACAAATACTAAATACAGTATTTGCTTTTGATTGAACAGCATCTGAATGATTATTACTTCTCAATAGATCATAAGTCTGGTTTATGGTTTATTTTGAAAAAAAAAAAAAACGAGTCAGGCATATGCCTTCTCTTGACCCGACTTAATTATAGCTCTATTGCCTTTGTCAAGCTCAAGTTAGCCTGACAACTAAGAGAATTACTGCAGACTTTGGAAACTAACCTTAAACATTCAACATACAGAATGCTGTAAAAGTTAATTGCCACAAAATATGAAGGAAATTACAAAAATTGGGTAAGAATACTTTATTCGCTAACATTGGTTAGGATTAAAATAAAATATAACAGAAGGTAAATTTATTCCAAACTAAGATTTCAGTGACAACAGGACCCATTGTAACTTCCTATATATTTAACTTGGCAATTTACAACTTGATTTACAAATCTCACATGCAATTTTATTTCCATTTGTAAGTTGCATGTTGCAGTCCTCTGGAATTTTTCTTTTTGTCCTCTCAATAAGTTCTTTGATTTTCTTGTAGCACAGTTTTGGGTTGGAATGGAATAATACAGTAGCATTTTTCTGAAAAATTGATACTGTAATAAGCTACAGAATACATGCCAAAACAAAAATTAAATATTATGGAAACGATTAAAAATTTATAGGTAAATACAACTTCAGTACAGATGGTAAGAGAAAGAAATTAGCGAGAGTTGCCAATTACAGCCTCTAGAGTAATCCCAGTGGTACACAATTCTGGGATACACTGCCGTTATCTTGGAAAAGGATTAACAAAACTGCAATAAAAATGAATGTTTTGAATGAGTGATAGCATGAATATAGAATATTTTCATATTCTATATGAAATATAGATATAAAAATATTTATGAAATAAAAACATTTTTATATATATAAAATATATATTTTAAATATGAAATAATAAAAATATTGACAAAAATATTAAATACGAAATAAATACTGTCTCCACTCGATCATCCGGACTATATGGGAAGGACCTCCAGCCAGATTATCACATTTTTCGGATAATGGTACTTTTTCACCTAAGAGTCCAAAAGTGACAATTTCCAACTATTTTTATACTACAAACAACATAATTTGAATTGCCTTGCCACATATAATTATTAAATATTCAACTAGAAACCTCAACTTACCTTGTTGGTGTTCGTTTTTTTGATCATCCTATAGTTAAGAATTCTTAACAATTTACGTAACCTATACTAACACAACACTAAAATTAACACTTAAAATTACTGTACAGTTCATTAAGCAAAGATAGTTTTGACTGCCAGCTGCTGAAGCCTCACTGGTTGAAGGCATTTGGGTTGCCTGTGAGGCCTCACTTGTTGAAGGCGCTTGCTTGCGCCTCACTTGTTGAAGGCGCTTGCTTGCACCTCACTTGTTGAAGGCGCTTGGCTTGCCTGTGCCACCTCACTTGTTGAAGGCGCTTGGCTTGCCTGTGGTGCCTCACTTGTTGAAGGCGCTTGGCTTGCCTGTGGCGCCTCACTTGTTGAAGGCGCTTGGCTTGCCTGTGGCGCCTCACTTGTTGAAGGCATTTGGCTGCTTGTGACGCTTCACTGGTTGAACAACACGTAACTTGTCTTTAATTGCTAGGACAACCTTCTTCCTCTTAACACCTCCAGAACGATTGATGCTGCTACCATACATAGTCTTGGCCAAAAATGTTTAAAGATACTATGAAAATAAAAAAGTTATTTAAAAAAATATTTCACTAATGGCGCAGCACTGGTATAACACGAGGGTCGGGAGCACATGGGTTGACCAGTGTTGGACGGGTCCACTTGGGGCAGCTACAGCACGTTACGTAGGCCGCCAGGAGGAAAAAAACTATTTTTTAAGGAAACTTCAGCCTGTGCACATTGCTTTTAGGAAACTTATTTATTTGTTATTACATAATTTCTAGTACTTATTTCATTTGTTTTTGGCTATGATTAATTGTTCTAAAATTAATGGTAATTCCTGTACCCAGGTGGTCCCTCCCGACACTCCCCTCCCACCCTCCCTACACCCCCTCCTCCACCATGCGTCTAGAGCCACAGACGGGATTAATACGGTATGGCCGAATTTTCATCCGGACAAACCAGCTTTTATCCAGTTCCTGTGGCCATTTTGGCCTGATATTGTGATAATTTTATCCGATCACGATTTTGGCCATATAAGGGCGTTTTCCAGATGTTCGAATCCCGGATAATCGCGGGGTTACAGTATATAGAAATAAGAAGGTTATTGGATGTTGCAAGGCAGAGGAGAAAGAAGTATAGTAGTACAAATAGAATAAAAAAAATTAAGGAGATAATCATAGGCAATTTGATAGGTACAGAGAATTAATTCAAATATGGCTATTACTTAAGGACTGCCTGCGGATTCTGGAAACGTTGTGTGCCACAGATACAAATTCAGTATCCTAAATAATTAATACATTCTGCATTTCTCTTTACAGCTACAAATACAATCTTTATACATAAAAAAATATTTTTTTACATTTCCTTGTTATTGACTATGTGGGTGCTTTTAAACATCTCATTTATTCAAAAAATTATTCAATTTTTATTTGGTACAATAGCATACACCATAAAATAGACTAAATATAATTGTTACAAAACTAACCTCAGCAATGGTGAAATCTGCATGGTTTTCCCAAGACCAAATCTCCTCCAAGTTGTCATTATCATGCACATATAAGGCATACCTGCAACAAAAGGCAAACAATTAATTACTATACATTTTATGCTTGGCTAATTGGGAAGCAGTTAGAGTCAATTTTTGTTTAATCTTTAGCAAAGATTAAATAACAGGTCCCTCCTGAGAGGCAATGGTCAAACCACAATGAAAGCAGCAGCAGGGATGTTGCAAGGACCTAACAGGGTAGGGTAGAGTAGGGTAGGGTAGGGTAGAGTAGGGTAGGGTAGGGTTATCATTACCTGTGCAGACGAGGAGTTACAATAACGTGGCTGAAATATGGTGACCAAACCACACTAGGAAGTGAAGGGACGATGATGTTTCGGTCCATCCTGGACCATTCTCAAGTCAATTGTCTTGACAATCAACTTGAGAATGGTCCAGGATGGACCGATATGTCGTTGTCCCTTCACTGTCTAGTGTGTGGTTTGGCCAACAATGTTATCCTTACCTCTTGTTGGTTCCAAGGCCCAACATTCCTGTGACCCAGTCTCTAACCAGACCTCCTAGTTGGTGGTCTGGTCAACCAAGTTGCTAGAAGCTGCTTCATGGAGCCTCATATATGAATCACAGTCCAATTGATCAGGTATCCTTTGGTGGTGTGCATCAAGTTCTCTTTTGAACACTACAAGAGATCAGTTAGTTATGCTCCTTATGTTCAAAGGGGGTGTTGAAAAGTCTTGGGCCACTAATGTTGAAAGAATTGCCTCCGAGTACCAACTGCACCTTGGATTTTTAACCCTTTCGCACTCTTTGAATGTCCCTGGCGTCAGTTTTTTTTCTCTCGTGTCCAAGTATTGGACTGTTCTTGCATCCGATAAAAATTATTTGTATAAAATTAATTTATTATCTGATCGACTTTGGGATAGTTTCAAAATGAGTGTCTTTAAAGTTCCCACAATTTGATACCAAAATGAAACATGTAACACGAAACTTGATGTCAGAACAGTTGAAAGATTATAAATACGTTTTTGGTCCAAATTTTAAAATATTTGTTAAAATTCTATTTATTGTGCTATTATTATGGGACTAGTTTTAAAATGTGTGCCTTTAGATTGTGAACAATTTGATGTGGTAATGAAAGATGTAACAGGAAAATTTGTCAGAACACTGGAAAGATATAAATAATTGTGTGATGATGAGTGACCAAAATTAAAATATTTATTGAAATTCCAGTTATTGTTCTATTATTATGGGAATAGTATTAAAATATGAGCTTTTATATTGTGAACAATTTGACACCAAAATGAGAGACGTAACATGAAAATTCACGTTATCAAACAGAACGCGTACATGTATACAAATTAGGCTGCGGTGTGCAAATTGGTGCTCATTCACTGGTAACTTTAGGCTTTGCTGCAGGGAGTCACGCCGGGCTTTTGGACATTATATACATATACACCTGCAGGGAACTTAATTGTGAACACAATGATACCAAAACGAGTGACACAGCACGAGAATTAAGGTGAAAAAACTGAAACGAGTATACATATTTTGGTGTTGCTGCGCGCTCGCTTGCACGATCGTCCGTACGCCGAGGGCGTGACCTCTAAGTTGGTGGCACGCATGCCCTGGGCGCAAAAGTGTTAATGGGCTACTAATTCTAACGATGTACCACTGTTTTTGTGTTATTATTATTATTATTATTATTATAGTTATAATAATAATAATAATAATAATAATAAATAATTGTAAAAATACTGTAATTATAATATAATAATTATTATTATTATTAAAAGAAAACTAAGCCAGTATGACTATAAAACGGATAGGTGGCAAAGAATACAAAATTAAAAGCATGGAATATGTGGGATAGAAGAGAAGTCCCAAGGTGCGAAACTTGCCGTGTTTCAGAGACGAGAAATACTCAATGATAGTTTAGACATCTGGAGACTTATGGTAGGTTAATGAAGAATAGACAATCTACTTTATGGAAATGGAAAATGAAGGATTACTCAAGGGATTCTTGTCGTAATGTAATAAGAACAATGTTATTTTGGAGAGGGTCTTCTTATTCCAAGTACCCTCTTAGAAGGGCATTACAAGGGAAGTGACAAACAGAATTCAAATTCAATTTAACTGGTTAGATAACTCACTTGCCATTATATAGTTTCCTTCCTCCAATAACTTTCAGACTCGCTAAGAAGTTGAGAGACAGGAGTGCACGAGAGCCGAAGACCCGTACATAATCAGTCACTTCCTCAATCAGTCCCAAGCTGACATTAAGCTCCTTGGCAATAGAAGTTCCTCCAGTGATGCTAATTGTAAAAATAACAAATTTTCCATCAACCCTTTTGAAGTGGAAGGTACATAAAGTAAAAGCACTCAAAATTTATTTACTGACACCCTGTAATGGGGGGGGGGGATGAATTAGAAAAGTCAAGTAAAGGAAAGTAAAGGTAGGAGGAGGGGAGGAAGAAGGAGGGATGGAGGATGGGTGGATAGAACATGGGGGAGGTTGAGGCAGGAACTGAGGTAGAGAGAGGCGAGCGGGAAGAGGGAGCGAACGGAAAGAGGGAAGGCAGGAGGGAGAGAAGGAAGGAGGAGGAGTAGAGTGATGTAGGAGTAGGGAGAGTGGACTGATTTATGTTCTATCTATGATGTACTGATGTTAATTCAACTTTACATATTCTAATATAAGCTGCCACCACCTGTCTCCTTCGCAAACTAAATCTTAATTCCACTTAAACAATGCGACAGGAACACTGCTTAATTTATCTTTACTAAATAAATTCCTAAGTAAACCCGACAGGAGAGGTGAGGGGAGGTGGCGTGCGAGCTACTCTCACCAGGCCACACCTTCCCTCACTCTCGTTCCTCACTCACCTCACGGCGCTCTCACTCTCATTCCTACCTTGTTCATCTAGTATTCTCTAATCTTACTCGAGAGGCCATTGATTCAAAAAGGACTAAACAAAAGTCATGCTTGTTATTCTACACTTAGACATTTATTTCCATTATTTCAATTTCCATAGTTCTTACTATTTAACATTTTGACATACTATTATTTTAATACAATACTGACAAAATTAAAAGGGGGGGGGGGGATCACCCACTCCATACACACCCACACCATACATGGCTAAATGGTTCAGACTTCACTAGCTCGCCACAACTAAGACACACTTCTGGTTTAAGACAATGCATAACTGAACTCTCACCTTCTCAACTCAGACGGATGCACCCTGAGGGTGCCTGGATGTCACCCGTCAGGGTGGGAAGACTGGCTGGTCACCTCTCTGTGCAAGGCGGTCGCTAACTGCTCAAAACACCTCGCTGGCCAAGCCAGGGGTGGGTACTCTCGCACGCTGGTACAACGTGCTCTTTGTTGAAAAGTACTGCCATCAGCACAAGCTGGGCTGGCTGCTCTTCCACTACCATCTCACTCCTCACAAACACCCACACACACACCCACAATAACAACTCACAATTATACATGAAAGAGTGTAAAATACTTGCACTGTTACAATCCCTACTGCAAGCTGTCAATGCATCAGCTTAAACACATCAACATACCTCAAAGGCAAAATCTCGATGAACAGTACCTGATTATAAGTGGACCTTCAATTTTAGTGCAGTCAATAAGCCTTTGGGCCTTGGCAACTGTGTTAACCAGCTGACCTGGGCATGTCTTGGCACAGGGCTCTGTGAAAGATGATTGATTAATATATAATATCTTTGTCCTCGAATAAATAATTTCTTTGTCACTAGTGCCAAATTAATACAATAATATACAAATAACTATAAAATATTAAAACTTAAAAGAACAAATCCACGAGAGCAGTGATGAAGGTTCGAACCTATGCACTGGGTGTTCCCAGATGCAAGCTCTAGTCGACAACACCACGACATGGGCAAGAGAATTACAACCTGGAGTACTACTGCACCCTCGAGGATCCCGAGGCTTCCACTGAAGCCAAGACGGGGTTTCACACAATCCCCCTTCCCCCATGCACTCAAGCTCTGTCGTCCCTCATCACAGCTCCTATGGATTTGTTCACTGATATATCACGATAATGTGATTTCTCTGTGTATTAAAAACTAAAATTAGGAAAAAAATTTAATACTGATGAAATTAACTAAAATGTGTCTTTTGAAAGTAAATATTAAGATTAAATAAACAACAACTGTGGAAGGAGTCACCCTATTCAACAGAAGAGAAAACACTGCTTTCTTTCGCTGGGAAAGCTAAGTCATTTTACTAACCAAGAGTCAACAGAACAGCACTGTATTCTGAATGTCATTTACTACTGAGGAATTTGCATCTACTTGGGCCATGACTTACACAGTACTGCAGTAAGCAAATTTCAAGTTACTTATGTTTTCAAACTTATACAAAACAATTCAAATGCAGACAAAACTTACTTCATACAGGATGAGGAACAGCTATTCTATATAAAGACATACAAAAATGCACCATTTCATTATGTAAGGTGCAAATACAGTACTATAGAGATTGCATGTACAGTATTCAGTGGTGCAACACATTTGTTCAGTGAGGCAAAGTGTGATGGCAGTCGTCTGTGATTGAAAGAGGCAACATGCTCTCGCCTCTCACTGACCCCTAACTCTTCTCCTCACTCAAGTTCCTTACAAATATTCAACCTTATTCACACTATTTTATCCTAAATAAAGGTAAATTAATTCCATTCGCCTGGACTGTATTGGTCTTGAACCGCGGACCCCAACGCGTGTAAGGCCGTAGCACTATCAACTAGGCCCCATGAGCAGTCTTAAGGAAAGTTTTCAGAATTTTAACATCAATTACTGTATTTGACATGATTTTTTAATTAGAGAAGCTGTGAATAATAGCAAATTTACATGATGAAAGAACAAGCAAGTGTTGGTATGAGTGGCACCCCGGTGCTGCCACCTATGACAGGTGTCTGGGGCTGGTACAGAAAATAACATCTTTGCTTCCATCTCACCAAATTTATGTTATCCTACCTTTGATAAAGCAAAAAATAGGAGAAATAACATACTTATTAACACAAGAATCACAACTAACACATGCATTTTACATAAATTTAACTCGAGGTGAAGAGAGTATTGATTATATGAAGTATGTGCTAATAATTTTATTGCTGCCAACCAGACGATAGAAAAAATGGGTAAATAAACTTATTAACCACTGTGCTGTTCAGGCTCCAAATATGGCACCCATCCCTCTGTGTGCAGGAAATAAATTTTTGGCCAAAAAATTTATTTTGTTTTTGAAAATGCTAAATACTTTTTACCCTGATCACAGATATGTAAAAAACCAGAGTTGAATGTATTGAAATGCCATTTTCTGGATGAATCCTGGAGGCTTCCCAGAGCATAGGCTGATAGGCTAATGTCAGACTTTGGCATCAGTCATGTGTATAGAGTTCTTATGGGCCTACCGGGGACCATGAGCCAGAACCTGGCCCCCTCTAGAGAGGCAAGGGGAGCAATGGCCTATAGAAACCCTTGTGTAATTGGAAGCATTCTATGTGCCATCGACTGGGTTAGGCACCCAGAAAGGTAGGCGTCCCAAAACAAACCCCTATTCTGGTGAAAATTGCAACCAAAAGCTGAACGAGTGGATAGAACTCCCCAAACAAAAACGAGCAAACTAGTATGACATCATCCGTCATCGCGCAGCTGTCTGCGCAGCCTCCCCCCCCCTCCCAGGGAGGGGGAAAGGGCAGCCCCAGACCTACCGTGCCAGCGATCCACACCCCAGTTCTGAGGCTGGCTGTCAAAAACACGCGAAAAAAACGCCGACCGGAGGGATTTAGGGATGCCGGGGAGTCTCCGGGACTCGCCCAGAAAATGCCATTTCATTACATTCAATGCTGGTTTTCTGGGGGGAGCCCCTATGGCTCCCTGGAGCTAACTACCCACAGAGGAAAAAAAGAGGGACTTACCCGGGAGGCAGTTCCTGCTTACTCCTCAACCCGAAGCCGAGACAACTGGCTGCATCCGCCGACCCAAAGCGACACAGGCCCGACCGGGCCCAGGAATGTTTACAAGATAACGAGCAGCCAGGACCCTGTTCGACCGCCAAATTTCCCTCGCCTGAATGTCAGCCCAGAACATATTGCCAAAGACGGCGGCAAGAGCCGCGAACTTGCAGACGTCATGGGCACAGGGTTAGACCACAGGCTGGCTAGCCTTAATAACCCTGCGGACGACTTGGGAGACTGGCACCCTCGAACAGGGAAGAAGGGAAACCGGAACAACCCAAAGCGCATCCATGGACACAGAAGCCGTGGCACGCAAATAACGGCAGAGAGCCGCAACCGGACACAAAACATGATGCACCCCCGGCCAAACCAACCAAGCATCAACAACCTAGGGACCCCTCCAGAATGCAGCAGTCTCATTCTTTGCCAAAAAGAAGGAGAAGGCTGCAGACAAACAAACTGATCACCCCGACCGAAGGAGCAGAAACCTCTGCGCCGGAGGAGAGCATGAAGCTCACCCACTCAATCCCCAGAGGCCAACGCCAACAGGAAAAAGAGCCTTCGAAAAACAATCCGGAACCGAAGGGGACACAACAAAACAAGGAGAAGAAAGAAAAGAGAGCACTCTGTCCAATGACCAGGACGGCTCAGGCGGTGCATGAGCAGGCCGGAGGCGAAACAACGCCCGAGACAGCTTGCGAAACAACGTAGACGTGACATCAATACCGAAAGCAAGCTGAAGCGGCTCCGCCAGCGTCGCATGATACGAGGTGACAGTGTTAGGCATAAGAAGACGGTCCTGGAACAACCAAGAGAGAAAGGACAACACCACCTAACAGAAAGTGAAGTACAATGACGAAGACATAAGAAGAACCAGAAGGGCTGCCAGGAAACTTCATACTGCTGCCGAGACGAAGCCCGCAGGTGGGACACTAATAAGAAAGCTACCTGATCACCATAGAGATGATGATAAACTCGAGTCAAAAAAAAGCATACCCGAAGACTTGAGAAGATTGAACCATCCACGTGACGTACCGGTCTGATCTGCTGGAAGAAACGGAGCCGCAGAAAAACCTCTAGGTTCGGACACTGAGCAAGCAGTGCCTGAAACCACGGCTGGGCCGGCCACCAAGGGGCCAAGAGGACAACTCTCCCCTGGTAAGTCTCTAAGTGAGTCAGGACCTTGAGCAACAGCTGAACCGGGAGAAAGAGATACAGGAACCCCCACCTCGACCAGTCCTACCGAAAGGAGTCGACCCCGATGGCCTCGCAGTCGAGAAAGGGCGCCACATACAGGGGTAGATGCTGCGACCACGCCGACGTGAAGAGGTCCACTTCGGGGTGTCCGAACATCTGGCAAAGCCAATGGAAGGAATCGGCATCGACTGTCCATTCAGTGGAGAGGAGAACGAAACAAGACAGGCTTCTTCCCCTGACAGAGCGCAGGGAAAGAAACCTGCCCCGCCAGCCCCGAACCCCCCGCAGGGGGAGGGGCCATCCAACGCCACCGGAGGCCAAGCAAAACGACCCGAAATGCCCACAAATCGTGGGACCAGGTGTGAGCAAACAGCACAAGCCTCCCCCATTGCCCCGTCAATGGGGCGAACCGCGAAAGGCCTGGTGCCCCTTACGAGACCCAGAAAATCGCACAGAGCGAACACCACGCCGACCAGACAAAGGCGGGTCCGAAGGAGGAGCCGAACCTGAACCTGACACCAGTAGCCTACCATGACGAGAGGAACCCCGAGCCTTGGCATGACCCTTCCGTTCTGGTCTGGTCCCCCTTCCCTGCTTCGACCCGACCCACTGCTTCGAAGCAACCCCCACCCCAAAGTCTGGGTCCCTATAAGCAAAATGGGGCAGCCACGGGGCATCCGGGTGAGCAACCAACCTAGCTCGTTGCAATAACCAAAACCTAGAATGCAACACCTGTGCAGCCTGTACCCAAAGATGATCATCCACAGATTGGGTAAATTGAGTTACCAGCAAGCAACAATACTCACAAGACTCAGGGTCAAAAGTGTCACTGACCCAACATGCTGCGTGATGGAGGCAAAAACAGTGAGGGTCGCCCTGAGACAAGGGGACCGAGCAACCCTCAAGCTCGCACGAAGCGAGGGGGGACCCCGGGGTCACATCCATCGGACCCACGCATCCCTTAGGGGATTTCCAGGGTCCTGAGTGTTTTTTGAAGAGGACTCGTGCTCAGGTAAACCCAGGCAGGGTACTGCTAACCGGCGCCCAAAACTACCAAACAAACTGTCTAAAGCTGAACCCCAGGGACGTGTACACTCAAGGGGACCAAGCAGGGGGCACTACCAAGTATCAGGGTGAGGCCAAACACCAGTGGCAAATAGGGTAGAACCCCCCCCACCAAGGAAAAAACAAAAAAAGAAAAACAAAACCCCGCAAGAGGACAACGTACCCCAAGGAACAGAACTGGCCGCTGTGATAGATGACAACTAGCTGCACAGCACCCTGCGCCCCTTACCAGTGCAAAAACTGCCTCTTACCCAAAGGTTAACTAGGGGAGACAAAACCCCCAAGTACCCAAAGAGCGGCCGAGAAACCGAGCAGTAAAACGGACACACACAGGCAGACCCCAAGGAACTTGTGGAAGGTAACCCTAAGCTCCAAGGGCAGTACTTACAAGGCATCTAGGAAAGGGAACACTAGGTGCATGCAGCCCGAGTACTAAGGAATAACTCCTAGCTCTCGCACCCCTGGAGTACAGCAGCCACACACAAGGCACAGCGCCGCAAAAATACTGGAGCCAGAGCACACAACCGAGCTGATAGCATCAGCCTCAAGAACTGGGGTGTGGATTGCTGGCGCAGTAGGTCTGGGGCTGCCCCTTCCCCCTCCCGGGGAGGAGGGGGCTGCGCAGACAGCGGCGTGACACAGATGACATCATACTAGTTTGCTCGTTTTTGTTTGGGGAGTTATACCACTTGGTCGGCTTTTGGTTGCAATTTTCACCAGAATAGGGGTTTGTTTTGGGATGCCTACCTTTCTGGGTGCCTAACCTGGTCGATGGCAGACATAGAATGATTCCAATTACACGGGGGTTTCTATAGGCCATTGCCCCCCTTGCCTCTCTAGAGGGGGCCAGGTTCTGGCTCGTGATCCCCGGTAGGCCCATAAGAACTCCAAACACACATGACTGATGCCAAAGTCTGACATTTACAGTCTCCGTGGTGTAGTGGTAAGACACTCGCCTGGCGTTCCGCGAGCGCTATGTCATGGGTTCGTATCCTGGCCGTTGAGGATTTACTGGGCGCAATTCCTTAACTGTAGCCTCTGTTTAACGCAACAGTAAAATGTGTACTTGGATGAAAAAACGATTCTTCGCGGCAGGGGATCGTATTCCAGGGACCATAGGATTAAGGACTTGCCCAAAACGCTACGCGTACTAGTGGCTGTACAAGAATGTAACAACTCTTGTATATATCAAAAAAAAAAAAAAAAAAAAAAAAAAAAAAAAAAAAAAAAAAAAAAAAAAAAAAAAAAAAATTAGCATATCAGCCTAGTAAGCTCCAGGGAGCCGTAGGGGGCTTCCCCCAGAAAAATATTCAAAATTGTAGGACAAGTGTGGAGTTGACAACCCTGAAGAGAATAGAAACATTTCGTCGCTGTTTGGCACTCACGGCTAGTGATTGACGTAGTTCTTTATTTGGTGCTGGTCTAACTCATGCTTTGGTGACATTTTATACTTGTGTTCTTCTAGATCATTCTATTGCGAACACATTGGTACATAAATGAAATACCTACATTGAAAATTAAGGTCAGGACAGTGAAAAGAGTATACACTTTTCAGTGTTGCCGCTCGATCGCCTGAAACGCCGCACACACTTGGAGCAAGTTTTTTTTTGGTTTGCCGAGAGCAAGAAAGTGTAGTAGTCTCATCAGTTAGAGAAAATTTATTTGGCCTACCTGGGACCAGAGCTAGAACCTGGCCCCCTTACAGAGGCACAGGGAGTGTGTGACAATTCCCCATCCCGCAGAGAAAAGCCTGCAGAAAAATAGTGAAGCTTTAGACAAGTGGAGGGTTCACAAACAACCTTGAAACTGCAAACAAAGTAAATAAATAAACAATTCACACAGAACAAGGGATTCACGTAAACAAGCTTCCAACTCATTAGTACCAACCACCACTATGAGATAGCACCTCCCCCCAGCCCGCAGTTAGCTCCCTCTGAGCAGCCAGATCTGGAGATGAGCAACCCATCAAAAAACCTGGAGGGAGGGTGGGAATAAGGGAGCTACTAGGCTCATACAGAGAGGTGTTTCATTACACTGAATGTTGAGTTTCTAGGGAAGGCCCTCCAGTATCTCCCTGAAGCTAACAAACCACAAAACAAAAATGGGACTTACCAGGAGGGAGGAGGAGAGACACCAACCAAGAGTACCAAACAATGTCCAACCTAGTCCAGACCTGAGACAGAACCAACTGAGACTTTCTCCAGTTCACCAGAAGCCTGAACCTGGCGAGGTGGGGAAGAATCAGATCCGTGGCCAGCTGACATATGGACTGACATGGCATCCACACCAGCAAGTTATTGAGGTAGGCCAACACACGAACCCTTAAGAGGTGTAGCCAGGCACAGTGACCAGCACTAACCTGGTAAACACACAGGGAGGAACAGATTCAAGCTGAAGGGAAAAACCCTGAAGTGGTAAACATAATGCCCCACAACAAAACCTAGCCCAGTCCTTGAACCTGGAACGAATAGGGACATGCCGAATCAGCATCCTTGAGGTCCAGGGACATCTCGGCACCAGCCTGTGGTAGCAGGCAAACTTAGGCCAAATTTAGCAATAACAGCATAGAGCTGAGGGGAGGAATCCTGACCCCAATACCCCTGAACCTAAGAGGAAAAAGGGTGGACCAACTCCACTGGAGACCCTGGGAAACAACTCGGCATACTCTCAAATCATGTGCCAGGAACTGGCAGAATGGATCAGATGTTCCCGAACAGAACCATCAAGGAGGTAAATTGTGAAAGAGTCAGCGTGAAGATCCCCGAGCTGCACCACCTTTCTACAACACAGGAGAACGACATCGGCCAGAAGATGTGAAACTCTAAGGAAGAGCAGTAACCCAGAAATCAGACAGAAGGCCTGCTCCAACTAACAGCCACCTCTGATCAGGAAGGACAAAACCATTCTGCTGCAACAAAAGAAAAGACTGAGGTACTGAAAGGCAGCAGAAACCACCGAGTTGACTGAAGAAACAGTCTCCTCAGGAAACAGGAGAGGAAAAAGGGGAAGGTGGACAAAAGGATCAAGGACCAAACTGAATCTAGATAATTGCAGAGGTGTCAAAGACATGCATTACCCAGGGTGGGGCATCCTACACAGTAGTAATTACCTAAGCATAGTTACAGGATGAGAGCAACGCTCATGGTGTCCCATCATCCCAGTACTGTCATTTAATGTTTTGAAACTACTGACGGTTTCGGCCTCCACCACCTTCTCACTTAACTTTTTCTTGAATATTTTTTTTGCACCTTTGTTTCCTTAGCTTGAATCTGTGTCCTTTTGTTTGTGAAGTTCCTGGTTTCAGGAATTCCTATTTGTCGTGAAGCCTCTTGGGTGCAAACTTCCAAACTAACCAGAGAAGTAACTATTGGAGCACAGGCAATTCTAAATGAGCATTAAGGGAAGGGTTGCCCTAAGCACATGCAGCTCGCAGCAGAGAAAAGACCAAGTTTACACAACTAGCGAGACTTTAAAATACACACAAAGAAAAAACCAAAGTCTGAGTGTTGGCAAACAATTTGCCCACACAGGACAATGCCTAAAGGATGGCCTACACTATCTTGAAAAGAAGTGGAACTCACTACAGCCAGCAATTTGGAGATCTGAACTCAAAGACATCAGGGACAGGACTGGGGCAAAGATGGCTCAGAAGTTGGAGCCCCTAATGGTGTTGCCACTTGGTGGTGGCCAGTCATAACTAGGAAAGGGGGGGGGGAGGGTCTGAGCTAGTTTCCGAATGAATTGTTTGCAGTCATTTAGCTGCTTCAGTGCTTCATTTGCTTCGAGCCTTGCAATTGTCTGTACCTTATTGCTTCTCTTACTTTCTGGATGTTTCCTCAGTGAGAGTAATTTAACAATCCCCTGCTCCCTGTGCCTCTGTTAGGGGGCCAAGTTCTGGCTCTGGTCCCTGGAAGGCCATACAGGAGTCCTATGGCTGATGTGAACCAGTATGGGGAGCCATTTCGACAAGATATCTTCAGGAAGCCACCGTTTGGTGCCTGCAGAATAGGCTGAACATTCAGAATCTTGACAATGTGAATCAGGACTGGGTCAAGAGCTAAAATTTTGATTCTGAATACACTAGTTATACAGACTAATTTAACAGTTAAAATTAGCATCCTTACTAACATGATCCAAAGGCACTAACCAACACATTTACGGCAGGTCATAACAGTTTTGTTCCGTACTTGTTCAGTTTCATTTGAATAGCCAGCTGGGCACACTTTTACACATTCCCTTCTGCTCCTGTCCTCAGACTCATACAGCAGAAGGCCCATTTCACTGCAATCCTTTTTACTCACACACTTGTATTTGTGATACTGCAAGAGGAATCATTATTTAAGGATTTTAAATAACAATAATGGATTAGACAAGACAATTAGGTAAACAAATACAGTACAAGCAGCAGGTAATATGATTCAGTCACAAGCTATGCTATCATCTCATAGCACAATATTATCATCCTAAGCTATTGCCTTCATATAGTACCTTTTACTATTTTTACTTTATTCTCTCTCCTGCCAGTTCTACACCCTTCCTCGTACAAAACACATTTGATGTTAAGCAAAATATATTAGAATATAGATTGTGTCAGCAAGGGTATGTGTTTGTGCTAGTTTTCTTGAAATGCTCTAAAACCTGAAACTCCCTAACATGAGACAAGGCATGGTAAAATTTCATAGTCTAATAATTACTCAAAACAATTTTAACTTCCTGTTACTTGACCCACATTTTCTAATATTAAATAAAAGTGTGTTTCTTCTCATATTAATGACACTGCTCGAGACAGCAGATTATTTTTATATTAGAAAGATACATAATAAAAATCGCCGACCTCGAGCAGTGTTCAAGAGAGAACTCGACAAGTAACTTCAAAGGATACCTGATCTATACCAGGCTGTGACTCGTACATCAAGCTGTAAGCAGCCGCATCAAACAGCCTGGTTACTCAAACCAGCAACCAGGAGGCCATGGGGGAAAAGGGGGTTGATCCATGGAATCTTCAACAGGTAGGTAGTGCCTATATCTTAAGAAGCACATCAACAAACTGGGAAAGGTGCAAAGATATGCAACTAAATGGCTTCCAGAACAAAGACAAGAGCTACGAGAAGAGGTTAGCAGCATTAACCCTTTAACTGCGCGGCCTATAAATATGACATCCCCCCAGTGCGCAGGAAATGAAACCTTGGGAAAAAAAATTTTTTTCTTCGGAAAGTGTCAAAAACCCCTCCCTGTATATGGGTATAGCAACGCAAGTTCGAAATTGTACTTACTTTGGCTGCTATGGGGTCCGAAAGGTGGGCCATGACGTCATAATTCCCCGTGCGCCAGAGCAGTATGCTCCCGGGGCCGGTGGGGCGCCCGGGGTAGGGCGCGCGAGTTGCCGCGAATATATTTTTTTGCACATTTTTTGCGCACAGTTCCAAATACATTTTATTTGTTTTTACATGCTAATCCTATGTATAATGAACACGTACACTATATTATGGCAGTAAAACATCCGTACTGTCTGAAGACACTGTATTATGTGCATGACACTTGTGTACACATATGTTGCACATATCTACCATGTATCATGCTAATTTATGTATATATACAATCTATTTACAGACTATACACTGTCACACACTATATACATTCACCATCAACACATTCAGAACACCGCGAGTGTGAGCAGCCTCACCCAGCCAGCCCTCCCTCACTCCAACATCTTACTCGCCAACATTGCTCCTCCCACCATACTGTTATTGTATTTATTACACAATTTACACATATGTTATATATACCTATCTACATGTTTTATTTACCAGAACTATGCAAGTAAGCCGGTATTGTGTCCAAACAGTACAGTGGCCACCATACACTGCATGACAAATCACACAGCAGACGACGCCACGATTACGACGTCACCTCCCTCACCAAAATAGCTCCTCACAACATACTCCTGGTGCTGTTATTACACTATTCCACAGACACTGTATATACTCATGTACATGTGTGTTCCCCATAGCGAACCACGAAGCTAGTATGGTGAGCAAAACAAGAGTTACTGCCACACAGTGAGGCTACCTCAATTCTCTCCCTTCCTCCCTCCCTCACCAAAATTCCTCCTTCCTACGCACAACGCTCATTATAACTACAATCCTGGTCACTAATACCTGTAAATGAATAATTGACCACAAGTTTATTTTGTAAAAGGAACATAAAAAATCATTTGAAGGTTCCTACATGGACGAAATAATGCTGTGGTGCTGTGGCTAGCGCTGTGAACATCGTGAACAGCATTGAATCACTGATAATTGAACATTGTACCCCAGTCATTATCACACTCGGGCTCTTCTATAATACTATCATGGCTAAATAAAACAGATTATATATATATTTTGACAATATTAGGCGATGCTGTGGTCACACGCTGAACAGCAGTGCTGTGCGCTCATGCTGCGAGCGCCAGCCTTGGTTGCTCACTCACTACTGAGGCTCTGGCACCCGGCAATGTGGACCATGATTTTTTTTATAGATGGCGTCTGTTTACAAGAGCCCTGAGGAAGCTGATGTGAACCTCATGTAGCCGCGGGAGTTTTGAATGGAACGTGAAAAATAAAAACACCCGGAGGCCCGTTGCGCACTTGAAGCCTGGGCCTGCAGGCGCGTTGCGCAGTTAAAGGGTTAAATATGCCTAAGCTAGAAGATAGAAGAAAAAGAGCCGATATGATCACTACGTATAAATAGTAACGGGAATCGACAAAATTGATAGGGATCTGGGATTCCCGAGACATGGAAGTTCAAGAACAAAAAGTTCTTGATACCAGATACTGTACCAGTAATTGTTCATGCATAAACAAAGATAGCTCTCCAACTTCCACAATGACCTTACACAGCCAAAATAGATTCTGACAATCAACACATTTAGTATAGGTTTACACACTCAAATTTATTGAATGCATGCATGAAGCCTTGAATAACTAGAAACAACATACCCAAAAGTAAATCAGTAGAAGCCACGCAGAGGATTTAAACCTGCTCACTTGGTACTCCCAAGCTAGTGCCCTGGACCAACACACCACAGCAAGGAAAAACAATGCAACCTGGGATTATATTGAACCCTCTAGGGTTCCTGAGGCTTACAACTGAAGCCCAATTAGGGCTTTAAGCATTGCCCCCCCCATGCACTCAGGCTAAGGCTCTAATAGTTCTCCTCCAATTATGCCCATGCCTCCCTCGCTCCCATCACAATCGACTTGATAATGATCCAGGATGGACCAAAACGTTGTCTCCTCATCTTGTGGTGTGTGGTTTAGTTCTCATATCTTCAAGCAACATTGTGACTCGACTGCAGTTCTCCAATGCTTCTTGTCAAATGCACAATGAAATCACATTAATGTGATGTATCAATAAGAAAATCTTTGAGGAAAAAATGAGGGTCCAGGGCACTAGCTTGGGAGTACCAAGTGAGCGGGTTCGAATCACCCTCACGGCTCCAACTGATTTTCTCATTGATACATCATGTTAATATGATTTCATTGTACATAAGATCCATGAGTGTTTAATCAAAGACCAGCTTAAGTATGTCCATCAAAAAACAAGTCAAATTTTTTTAGCTCACCAAGCATCAATACAGAACAGACAATAGAAAAATACAGTCTTCTATCCTGACAAAGGTGTGAATGCTAGAACCGAGTGATGCACTACCCATCAAAAGTCACAGGCTTCCTATCCCTATCATTGCCACCAAGTATAATAGCCAACAGGTTAAAGCAAGCAAGCATCTCACATGTCTTCTAGATTATTATTTTGGCACTATGACTATAATCTACTACAGTGCCATGCATTAAAAATACTAAACTATAAGCTATTGTTGTCTTGGTTGTAATTATGATTCCCTGGCACAATACTGAAAAACACTTGTTACTCACCTCATAGAAGCTGTAAAAGCATGTCTTGCTGCATGTGCCACTGGAGTTAAAGTGACGGCAGGCAGAGCAACTGGAAGGGTTATTAGCCATTTTACAACCCCCAACACACTCATAATGGCAACACTCTCCATTGGGTGTACACCCACCTTCACATTTTTGTTCACACACTGGGAAGACGAGAGAATTGAAAGTTCTGTATAAATATTAATACAGTAAAACGTCGATTCAATGGGACCAAACCCAATTGAATGCATCGAGAAATTTATTGAAACCAAAAATGCCTCCAGTATGCATTTCCCACACCCTATGGGCTAATTTAACTTGGCGAAAATTTGAATTTCAACCTAGAATAGACAACTACCAAATGAACATGTCTGCACACAAACTTAACCACATCTATCTCATTTCTCGCATCTCCAGCCTTAAAACTCATTTTGAAAAGGAAGTAGAGCCATAACTGAGTGAACAAAAACCTTGCCAACTCAAAATGAAAAACTACACAATTTGATTTTATATATTCTCAATAGTTTTCCCAGGCTCCAACTGTTTCTTATAATTTTGAGTCCATCTACAAAAATTGTAAGAAACATGATTGGAGCCATATTAGGAGCTACCATTCATACCCTAATATTTTCCATGCTCTATAGCCTGAGTTTAATGAGCAAAATTTAATTTCAACCAGTCATATGAAGAACTACCACCAAGAGAGCCTGTCTGTAAAGAGATGTAACTACATCTAGCATATTTCACAACCCCTAGCCTTGAAGACTCATTTTCAGAGGAAAAGAACCCACATTTATGAACAAAAATTGGGAATCTCTAAATTAAAGTGAACCTTAGAATTTGGTTTTAATTATTCTCAATGGCTATCCCAAGGGCCTCTTACTGTTTCGTATAATGTTGAGCCCATCAACGTCAATCATTAAAAACATGATTAGATCAATATTAATTGTTACCTTTTGCCCAACAACAACAAAAAATCCAAAACACCCAACAAAAAAATTCCAAACCAACAAAAAATATCATTAAAAATGTGATTGGAGCCATATTAAGTGTGTTACCATTCATACCTAATATTTCCCCATGTTCTAGGGGCTGATTTCACCAAGCTAAATTATAATTTCAACCCGTCATATGAAGGACAACAACTACAAGAACCTGTTTGTAGAGAGATTTAACCACATAATAAATTTCCCAAGTCCAAGCCTCGAAATCTCATTTTCAAAACGGCCCCATATTTTATTGAACAAAAACCTCTGCAATTGGAAATAAAAGTGAAGTAGAGAATTTGATTTTAAATGTGCTCGGTGGCTTTCCCAAGAGCCAACTATCTCTTGTAATGTTCATTGATGAACTCAGTCCCAACATCCTAAACAAATCCACACATATCCCACTGCAATGAACTATTGTTCGTCAAATTGGGCGTGTAAATCTGACATGGAAAGCGTGTTCCATCCAGAGATTTGCCAAATTTAAGTTCATTGAATCGAGGTTCCACTGAATAGTGTTAGTCACTTAATTTATGTATGTTGAGAGAAGTACAGCACAAAATGGCATTCAAATTACTGTATAACATTATTTCGTATGTTGTGCACTGACATGTATTGTGTAATGATCTCCCAAATGCAATAAAATAATGTACTTCTCTTAACCAATTTAAATAATATAAATACTGTACTGTAACTAACACAGTGTTAGCATTTATATATCTGCTAAACCAAGTAGCATAAATCTCTCATATTTCTTCATTTTAAGCTAAGTGTTTACTATTAATGTTGATTTTAAATACAGCAAATGTACTATTATAAGTTAAAACTAAAGCTCCAGAATCTAAAATAAAGTATTGCTCTAGAAAACTGTACTGTACATCATCTACTAAATTTCTAAATTCTTTAAATTTAGTCTTGAAGACTAGATCTTTTAAAGGAAGACAGAAGCTAAAACTGAACCTAGATGAAGCAAAATATTTAAATGAAGGTAGAAATGAAGAAGCAAGTTGATAAGTATCAGGAAGCCAATGAAATTGTACATAGCAAAAGCAAAGCAAACTAGAGGGAAGTCATTAGAGGGAAGAGGAGTGAAGGACAAAGTAGGAGGGAACATAGCACTGTATACACAATTTTCTGGAATAATACAGATGGGGCAAGAAACAAATACCGGAAACCAAATGATATAACACAGTGTAAGATCCTAGATACTGTCACAGTAGTTTCAAAGTGTTATATGACAAAAGAGTGCAGGGAAGACGGGACACCACGAGCATAGCTCTCATCCTGTAACTACACTTTAGTAATTACACTAGCAGAGACAAAACTTGAATATAAAATTTTAATTGAGTTGGTATTCCCTGAGGGACTACTCAATTTGGAGACGTGACAAAAAATTGAAGAGGTGGTAATTACCTAAGTGTAATTACCTAAGTGTAGTTACAGGATGAGAGCTACGCTCGTGGTGTCCCGTCTTCCCAGCACTCTTTGTCATATAACGCTTTGAAACTACTGACGGTCTTGGCCTCCACCACCTTCTCACTTAACTTGTTCCAACCGTCTACCACTCTATTTGCGAAGGTGAATTTTCTTATATTTCTTCGGCATCTGTGTTTAGCTAGTTTAAATCTATGACCTCTTGTTCTTGAAGTTCCAGGTCTCAGGAAGTCTTCCCTGTCGATTTTATCAATTCCTGTTACTATTTTGTACGTAGTGATCATATCACCTCTTTTTCTTCTGTCTTCTAGTTTTGGCATATTTAATGCTTCTAACCTCTCCTCGTAGCTCTTGCCCTTCAGTTCTGGGAGCCACTTAGTAGCATGTCTTTGCACCTTTTCCAGTTTGTTGATGTGCTTCTTAAGATATGGGCACCACACAACAGCTGCATATTCTAGCTTTGGCCTAACAAAAGTCATGAACAATTTCTTTAGTATATCGCCATCCATGTATTTAAATGCAATTCTGAAGTTAGAAAGCATTGCATAGGCTCCTTGCACAATATTCTTTATGTGGTCCTCAGGTGATAGTTTTCTATCTAGAACCACTCCTAGATCTCTTTCTTTATCAGAATTCTTTAAAGATTTCTCACATAATATATAGGTTGTGTGGGGTCTATGTTCTCCTATTCCACATTCCATAACATGACATTTATTAACATTAAATTCCATTTGCCAAGTGGTGCTCCATATACTTATTTTGTCCAGGTCTTCTTGAAGGGCATGACAATCATCTAAATTTCTTATCCTTCCTATTATCTTAGCATCATCAGCAAACATGTTCATATAATTCTGTATACCAACTGGTAGATCATTTATGTACACAATAAACATCACTGGTGCAAGAACTGAACCCTGTGGTACTCCACTTGTGACATTTCTCCATTCCGATACATTGCCTCTGATTACTGCCCTCATTTTTCTATCAGTCAGAAAATTTTTCATCCATGATAGAAGCTTACCTGTCACCCCTCCAATATTTTCCAGTTTCCAGAACAACCTCTTATGTGGAACTCTGTCGAAAGCCTTTTTTAGGTCCAGATAGATGCAGTCAACCCAACCATCTCTTTCCTGTAATATCTCTGTGGCTCGATCATAGAAACTGAGTAAATTCGATACACAGGATCTTCCAGATCGAAAACCATACTGTCTGTCTGATATTATATCATTTCTCTCCAGGTGTTCTACCCATTTAGTTTTGATTAGCTTTTCCAATACTTTCACTATTACACTTGTCAATGATACAGGTCTATAATTGAGGGGGTCTTCCCTGCTGCCACTTTTGTAGATTGGAACTATGTTAGCCTGTTTCCACACGTCTGCTACGATTCCTGTACACAGGGATGCTTGAAAGATCAGGTGAAGTGGAATGCTGAGTTCAGATGCACATTCTCTCAGAACCCATGGTGAAATGCCATCTGGGCCAGCTGCTTTGTTCTTCCTGAGCTCCTTTAGCATATTTTCCACTTCATCTCTAGACACCTCTATCCGCTCTATGTTGTTCTCTGGAATTCTTATTGTGTCTGGTTCTCTGAAGATTTCATTTTGTACAAACACACTTTGGAACTTTTCATTTAATGTTTCACACATTTCCTTTTCATTTTCCGTGAATCTGTTTCCCATTTTCAACCTCTGGATATTATCCTTTACCTGCAATTTGTTGTTTATGAATTTGTAGAATAGGCCCGGTTCTGTTTTACATTTATCTGCTATCCCTTTTTCAAAATTTCTTTCTGCCTCTCTCCTTACTGCTGTATAGTTGTTTCTCGCATCTTTGTATCGCTGGTATGTTTGGGGGTTTGGCCTCTTCCTATACTGATTCCATTTTTGTGTCTTTTGGTCTCTTGCCCTCTCACAATTTCTGTCAAAATAAATTATATCAGAAGAACCTCTGAAGAACAAAGATGCTCTTGAATGAATAAATCCACAAAGGCCGTGACGAGGAATCGAACCTGTGTCCAGGACCATCCCAGACGCTGCCTTAATCGACTGAGCTACGGCATGGTGGAGATGTTGGTGTGCTGATGAAAAAACTAAAGGTCAAAGAATTAATACTCGACAACCCATGAGAAGTTGACACAATGGCACTGGAGATTTATAACTAGGATGATGAACTGATAATCATGAAGACTAATCCACACACCTAAGATGAAGAGACGACGCCATTTCGTTCCATCCTGGACCATTATGAAGTAGATTATTACAATCAACTTGATAATGGTCCACGACGGACCGAATCATCATATCTTCTGGAGTGTGGTTTAGTCTTCATATCTTCAGCCACATTATTGTAGCTCATCATCTGCAACTGATAATCATAAATGTCCACAGTCCACCTGCAAGCAATACGTGGACAAAGGAAGAGCCATATGACAAAAATAGAGGGCCCATAATAATCATGAGACATTATGGTAAGAATAGATAAAGATACTCATTTTCTCACCGATACATTACGTGGATTGATTTTTGATGACCAGACCACACACTAGAAATTGAAGGGACGACGACGTTTCGTCGTTTCAGCCACGTTATTGTGACTCATCGCCTGCATGTGGATTGATTTCTTTGTGTAAGCACATCAACTGCAATATTAGGAGTTTTGCAATCCATGAATAAAAGTGAAATACACAAAATAAATACTCACCTTGCTGGCAGTGTTTGGCGGACCAGCAGTGTTCAAGTTTCCCTTGACGAGGACAATTAGGATGGCAGGGACCGCAGAGCCTTTCATTGTTATTCTGAAGAGAAAACAATAAAATATGTTTTACATATAACGGCTTTCTAATTTGGGTGATTAACTTTGTCATCCTATGCTGGACACGTTCAAGTGAATTTATATCCACCCTATAGTATGGCGACCAAAACTGAACTGCACAATCTAAATGGGGCCTAAAGCAATCATAATGTAATATGTTTTACATTACAAGCAATCATAATGTAATATGTTTTACATTAAGAGTATTCTAAAATATTTCTGGAAAATACTAATCAGAAAAATAGATGAACAGATCCAAAGGAAAACTTGTGTTGTGCATTCAAATCACACACCTCTTTTACTATCTAAGTTTATGTTTTCTTTCTAGCCTTTTTAATGCAGTCATCTTCTATCACTCCCAACCCTCTTTTCTCTTTCCACAAATGTCATCAACCTTCTCAAAACTGTTTCCCTCCAAATTCATTTACCATTCCCAAAAACCCATACTTTCATTTGCCCTTCCCTTTTAATCAATACTCTGCCCTTTATTATATTATTCACTCAAAATCTAACATGTTTTCTCTATTAATCTACAAATAAATTTCATCATTTCTTACTTTTTCAACCCCTTTTAATTTATTTAATTCATATAACACATACGTTTCATGGTTATCTTACCTTGAAGACATTATCACTAGCATCCTTAATAATGATGGACCAATTGACTTCGTTCACGTAACACAAGTTGAAGTTATTCTGAATTCTCACACCACCACGTAAAATGTCTGTTAGGCTGTACAAATCAACACTCTGGAAAAAAAAAACCAATAGATTCCAATGAAGTAAAAAAAAAAAAAATTACATGTAGTGAAGTGCTTTTTTCTGGTGGGCATGTTTTAAGCAACCCAGATAACTCCACCCAATTTTATCCAAAACATTGCCTCTCTACAGAGGTGCAAGGAACTGAGGATACAAGATACAAGTATGAGCTGCCAATAGGCCTTCTGTAGTTCATTTATTATGTTCAACTGATAATTGGTTGACCTTACTTAACCCTTAAACTGCGCATGGCGTATATATACGCCCTGAGTAACATGTCCCACTGTGCTCATGGCGTATATATACGCCATAGGGTGCCAGGCCCGATTCAAATGGCCCACGGCTACATGGGGTTTACAGTAGCTTCCTCAGGGCTCTTGTAAACAGACGCCATTTAAAAAAAAAAATCGTGGGCAATATTCTCAGGTGTGAGAGGCACAGTACTGTTGGAGCAACCAAGGCTGGCGCACGCAGCATGAGCAAACTGCATTGCTGTTCAGATTGTGATCACAGCATCGCCAAAAAATGTCAAAATAAATATATAATTGTTATTATTTAGCGATGCCAATATTACAGATGACCCATGACTGTGATATAAATAACCAGGGTTGTGATAATAGCAGGATTATTGTAATAATTAGTGCTGTGGGACGAGTGATGCTGAGAGACGGAGGGAGATAGCATCGTTTACTGACTGTGTGGTCACCTGTTACTGTCTGCATTCACCATACCAGCTCAGTGGTTCTCTATGGTGAACACAAATGTAGATACTTATATATAATGTGTGTATTAGTGTAATAACAGCAAAAGGATTATGCTGGGAGGAGCCATTTGGGTGACGGAGGTGACGTCGTCTGCATGATTTGTCTAGCTGTTTAGAGGGTGGCTACTATGCTCTTTGGGCACCATACCAGTTTACTTGTACAAGTATAGAATAGAATACACACTACAAGCACATTACACACACTTTGGGCACACTACAAGCTTAGGTGTACAGTTACGGTCTATTCTATAAATTCTATACATAGAATTTATAGAATATAGAATAAAGAATATTATAGAATACAGGTCTATTCTATAAATTCATAAACAACAAATTGCAGGTAAAGGATAATATTCAGAGGTTGAAAATGGGAAATAGATTCACGGAAAATGAAAAGGAAATGTGTGAAACATTAAACGAAAAGTTCTAAAGTGTGTTTGTACAAAATGAAATCTTCAGGGAACCAGATACAATAAGAATTCCAGAGAACAACATAGAGCACATAGAGGTGTCTAGAGACGAAGTGGAAAAAATGCTCAAGGAGCTAAATAAGAACAAAGAAGTTGGTCCAGATGGAGTTTCACCATGGGTTCTGAGAGAATGTGCACCTGAGCTCAGCATTCCTCTTCAACTGATTTTTCAGGCATCCCTGTTTACAGGAGTTGTAGCTGATGTGTGGAAAAAGGCTAACATAGTTCCAATCTACAAAAGTGGAAGCAGGGAAGACCCCGTTAATTATAGACCGGTATCATTGACAAGTGTAATAGTCAAAATATTGGAAAAAATAATTAAATCTAAATGGGTAGAACACCTGGAGAGAAATGATATAATATCAGACAGACAGTATGGTTTTCGATCTGGAAGATCCTGTGTATCGAATTTACTCAGTTTCTATGATCGAGCAACAGAGATATTACAGGAAAGAGATGGTTGGGTTAACTACATCTATCAGGACCTAAAAAAGGCTTTCGACAGAGTTCCACATAAGAGGTTGTTCTGGAAACTGGAAAATATTGGAGGAGTGACAGGTACGCTTCTAACATGGATGAAAAATTTTCTGACTGATAGAAAAATGAGGGCTGTGATCAGAGGCAATGTATCGGACTAGAGAAATGTCACAAGTGGAGTACCACAGGGTTCAGTTCTTGCACCAGTGATGTTTATTGTCTACATAAATGATCTACCAGTTGGTATACAGAATTATATGAACATGTTTGCTGATGATGCTAAGATAATAGGAAGGATAAGAAACTTAGATGATTTTCATGCCCTTCAAGAAGACCTGGACAAAATAAGTACATGGAGTGCCACTTGGCAAATGGAATTTAATGTTAATAAATGCCATGTTATGGAATGTGGAATAGGAGAACATAGACCCCACACAACCTATATATTATGTGAGAAATCTTTAAAGAATTCTGATAAAGAAAGATCTAGAGGTGGTTCTAGATAGAAAACTATCACCTGAGGACCACATAAAGAATATTGTGCGAGGAGCCTATGCCACGCTTTCTAACTTCAGAATTGCTTTTAAATACATGGATGGCGATATACTAAAGAAATTGTTCACGACTTTTGTTAGGCCAAAGCTAGAATATGCAGCAGTTGTGTGGTGCCCATATCTTAAGAAGCACATCAACAAACTGGAAAAGGTGCAAAGACATGCTACTAAGTGGCTCCCAGAACTGAAGGGCAAGAGCTACGAGGAGAGGTTAGAGGCATTAAATATGCCAAAACTAGAAGACAGAAGAAAAAGAGGCGATATGATCACGACATACAAAATAGTAACAGGAATTGATAAAATCGATATGGAAGATTTCCTGAGACCTGGAACTTTAAGAACAAGAGGTCATAGATATAAACTAGCTAAACACAGATGCCGAAGAAATATAAGAAAATTCACTTTCGCAAACAGAGTGTTGACAGTTGGATCAAGTTAGGGGAGAAGGTGGTGGAGGCCAAGACCGTCAGTAGTTTCAAAGCGTTATATTACAAAGAGTGCTGGGAAGACGGGACACCACGAGCGTAGCTCTCATCCTGTAACTACACTTAGGTAATTACAGTGCATACAACATGTAGATACTCATTATATATAAGTGTATATAGGGTAATAACACTGCAAACAGTATTGTTGGGGGAGAAAGTTTAGTGCGTGTGACCTTCAACGAGTGAGGGAGCCGCCAGCCGCCAGCTGTGTATAGCGACGACTCTTAGTGCCTGAACTAACTATATCAGCTTAGCTGTACAGTTGTGGTGAACAAAATATATACATACTTTTTTTTTTCCCGAGAGATATATACAAGAGTTGTTACATTCTTGTACAGCCACTAGTATGCGTAGCGTTTCAGGCAGGTCCCTGGAATACGATCCTGTGCCGCGAAGAATCGAATATATATAACGTCTCTATATAGTGTAATAACACCACAAATGGTATTGTTGGGGGAGAAAGTTTAGTGCGTGTGTTGAGGGAGTGGAAGGGAGTGGCTGGTTGTGTGTGGCGGGTAACTCCTCATTGCTTATCGACTCTCAATACAAACTTAGTGATTCGTTATGGTGAACAAAACATGCAGATACTTATATATAACCTGTGTATAGAGTGTAATAGCAGCAAAACTATTTGTTTATTGTTTAATGAACATAATAATTGAATCACTAATATGCACACCATACTTTTAAGAATAGCAATTATTCACCACTTTTATTATATAAATATATTACAATACACACTATTGAATAATATTACTGCAAAAAAAAAAAAATAATAAGAAAAAATCAATCGGAAACATTGAAACAATTAGGTAATAATATCTTTGTGGCAACTCCCACCTGTCAGCGCGGGTGACACTGACCGGCTCTGACGACCGCTCTGTCAACGCCCACTTTTTGCCAGACTTCCGGTCAATTACGCTCAAAATATGTCACCTACGATTTTTTTTTATTTTTCCCGTGCTCAGGGGACACAAATTAACACGTTTAGAAGACGAAAAAAAAATTTTGAATTTTTTTTTTCTTGCGCACAGGGGTGTAAATGTCCTCAGGGCCCCTGAGCAGTGGAAGGGTTAAATGACTGAACATATCCCCACCTTCATCCAAGTGATGCTATACAATAACGGTGTAAGCCATTGTTTTCCTTGTAACCTAACTTTCAATACCCCCAATAAAACCTGTATGTGAAGTTGTAACCCAAAATGTACTTATTGTGCAACTTAGGGAAAGGTTACTTAGTTTTCAGCTATACAGTATTACTTTTGTTGGTTTGTACTCTTGGGTATTGCTTACCAGCTTGATACCTGGTTGATGGGGTTCTGGGAGTTCTTCTACTCCCCAAGCCCGGCTCGAGGCCAGACTTGACTTGTGAGAGTTTGGTCCACCAGGCTGTTGCTTGGAGCGGCCCACAGGCTCACATACCCACCACAACCCGGTTGGTCCAGCACTCCTTGAAGGAAACAATCTAGTTTCCTCTTGAAGATGTCCACGGTTGTTCCTATAATATTTCTGATGCTCGCTGGTAGGACGTTGAACAACAGTGGACCTCTGATGTTCATACAGTGTTCTCCGATTGTGCCCATGGCACCTCTGCTCTTCACTGGTTCTATTCTGCATTTTTCTTCCATGTCGTTCACTCTAGTATGTTGTTATTTTACTGTGCAGATTTGGGGACCTGTCCCTCCAGTATTTTCCATGTATATATTATTTGGTATCTCTCTCGTCTCCTTTCTAGTGAGTACATTTGGAGAGCTTTGAGACGATCCCAATAACTTAGATGCTTTATAACGTCTATGCGTGCCGTATATGTTCTCTGTATTCCCTCAATTTCAGCAATCTCTCCTGCTCTGAAGGGAGAAGCGAGTACTGAGCAGTACTCAAGATGGGACAACACAAGTGATGCTCATGCCCTTACAAGCTCATGGACCTTACAAGCTCATGCCCTTACAACATTTGTGACGATAACTGCATTATCATTAAACTATAGCAGGATTTTTTCATGGGACAAGGTAAACTCCATTACATCCATATAGAGCTTATTAACACTAACATATTATTAACATTATTAACATTAACTTAGCAGGAGCATATTCTACACTTTCAAACTTCACCATTGCTTTCAAATACATGGATGCAAAATATTGGTGAAATTGTTCACAACCTTTGCAAGACCAAAATTGGAATGTGCAGTGGTTGTCTTGTGCCCATATCTCAAGGAGTTCACTCTTGCAAACAGAGTGGTAGACGGCTGGAACAAGTTAAGTGAGGTGGTGGTGGAAGCCAAAACCGTTAGTGATTTCAAAGCATCATATGACAGTACTGGGAAGACAGGACATCACGAACGTAGCTCTCATCCTGTAACTACTCTTAGGTAGTTGTACTCGGTTCCCTAAGGTCAGCTGGTGGTCCAAGATGAGACACCCCCCTCATATAGTATTGTATGTACTAGCTCTATCTATAACTTCAACAGGATGTTTGTAACTGCATCTATGTACTGTATGTACTTTTCCTAAATAAAATATTATTTATATTTTTATTTTTAATATTTTTATACAGTAATTGCACGTACTCTAACACACCCCACACAAGTGAAACAAATCCACACAGTTAAAATAGGCCTCTCTCAGCCTCCCAGGGTTTATGCAGAGTCAATGACTCTTGCACCATCCAAGGTGAGACTCCCCACCCACAGTGATATGGCTTCTAAGGGGCAAACTCCCAAACATAACAGAGAACGAACTAAGTGCAGGCCAATGATAGACAAGCACCAAGGGAAGGCAAACTTGAAGTCGTGTAGCTCGAAGCATACAAAATGCCAGGTGCACACAAACTATGCCAGGAAGTAACTCATGCACATGCAACAAATACAAACCTATTGTAGTTTAGGACCTATGGACCTATTAGTAGTGGGACCTATTGTGAATGAATGGCCTCGGGAGCACTCTACGAGTGGACGAGTCCATCTCGGCAGGAAGATTATGGTGGGGCGAGTGTGGGGAAAGAACTCTGGGTCATCGTATAGTACCTATAAGTACTAGTTTCAAGTGATACATTTGTTTCCCATAAATTCTTTGCAGAGTCGATTGGCTTATTTCGACACCATTTTCTATGAACCTTGCATATGTCTGTAACACTTCACTGACTGTGGATTTTTTCCAGGTGAGGGTAATGAAAATACAGTACAGTAGTCCCCTACTCTCTGCACCTCTGAGAGGGGTCCAGGTTTTGCCTCTTGTTCACAGTAGGCCAAACAAGACTCCTGTAACTGATATGACCTAGTAGTGAAGAGCAATCTCACTGAGCTAGCTTCAGGGAGCCACCATGGAGATCTTCACAGAAAATGTGTCTTTAACTATTGTTTATATAGTGGGTACAGTATATTGAAAATGTAAAAACCCCAAGAAATTCTCAAGAATTGAAATGTTTTAAAATGCCACTACTAATGTACAGTATATAGCAAGGTAACTAATATACAGTACAATAATAATTACTAGAGCACATTATACGTTTCTAAACAAACTTACTTCAAGATCCATGGCATCATAGATGACAAGAGCATAATTTTGATGAAGAGTCATTCCACGAATAACAGCCAGATTGGGAAAGAGCTGGCCCAAAGAGCGTAGTCCACTTACACGATAAATTAATAGAAAACCAGTGATCTGTACCAACTCAGGGAAACTCCACTTCTTCCATTCATTAATTTGCTTGGCCTGAAAAATAGCAAAAAGTAGAAATAAATACAATGATGGGAAACCAAGGAAATTACAAGATATTGATTAATGTAAAAACTAATGTGAAAGGTTTACTGCTGTAAATACTTTTCATAACAACTTGCCCTCACATTTAAACAGGGCAATTATAAAATGTTTACTACAACATAAAATGCCATAAAAATATGGCAGGAATGTCAAAGCCGTTTATAGTTGGTATACTTTTGTAACCTTTAGCCCAGGACTTTTCAACCTTTTACCCTTTATGTACCTTTTGGACATTATTAGTACCATTCATGTACCCCTTTAATGATAACTGAAAAAAATAAGTGGGATGTAATGAAATGCCTCTTTCTGGTGGGTCCTTCGTGGCTCCTTGATGCTTACTACCTAACAAGCTTTACCAGGCAATCTATGCCAGGCCCCTTGCGAGTCACGCAAGAGGACCTGAAGCCAAAACCTGGCCCCCTCCCCCTCTAAAGAGGTGGAAGAAGCAGAGGATCATAGCCCACCCTAACCAAGAAAAGACCACCAGAAAGTTGGGTGAACAAAAACATACCAACAGCAAGGTAAACAAAGCATAGGAAATGAAATGGCCCAAGCTCCGAGATGTATGAACCATCGAGTTTTGAAGCGGCTCCTGTTAGTTCTATCTGCACACCAGAGATAATACATACCATCTTTCTCAATACCTTAGCCTTAAGTCTCATTTGGCCAGGAAGATGGAAGAACCAAAGCCCCTAAATGGTGAAGGGAGGGGTCCCAAGTAGCCACCAAGGACCCACCAGAAAATTATTTATCAGTAGTTCAATCTTGGGGGACCTCTATACAAGCCTAGCATATATACAAAGACAGACTGCCTGTCCCTCAACAAAATGTATTGTTTAAATTATTATTATGCATAGCAAATAATCCGTATCACACATATCAAAAGAACTGTGTGCCTTGGGTAGAGTGTGTTTGGCCACATTGACATTTTCTGTATTAAATATTACCATAAAATTTAATAACTAAAACACAATAATCCTAAAGTTTGCCTGAAGTACTGTGCAAAATTATTTGCTTTAAAACAATATAAATACCTATCCAGTAACCACTGTACTCTGTTTCCATCATTTTGTATAAATATTATATTATTGTTATTGCCCAATTTAGTGAAATGCTTGATAAAAATGTTTTATTAAGATTAAACAAACATTATACCTACTCACATCTTCAATAAGAATTATCTGCAGGTTGCCTTCAATCACCCTGCAGTTGCGTAGAGTTTCCAACTCATTCACAGAGTTTATAATCCGCTTGCTCTCACATACTGGCAGAGAAAAACGTCTAAAGTGTGAAAACAATACAGTATCTTTATTTCCGATGTGAAAACAATATCTTTATGTACATGCTCATGTAAAAAAAAATATTTTTTATTACGTTTGTCATAGTGGTGATGCAGGAAAGAATGAACAAGTCTTGACAATACAATGTGGGATGTATGTGAAACGTCAGAGAGGGTGGAGGGTGCAGGTGATGAAGAAAATACAAAGGATCTGCAAAACTGAGTAATGAGTAAAAATAAACCTACAGTATTTAAGTTAAATATGAATTCGTAACATTAGGACTTGTTCTGGCTGATGTTGACACCCAAAGTTGCTCCATAGTTTCAGCTGATTCTACAGCTAGCATCAACCCCACAGATGTATTCAACAGGAATACATCTGAGGGGTTCATTAATACATGGTTTTGTTAAAAATAGATTCTGCCTTCAAAACCTGCTCACAAGGTTTCACCTTGGATTCAAGCCCCAGGAGAGTTGAGAATGAACGTGACTGAACTAAAGTGCACATGTATCGAAAGAACAGGGATCTCATTTAAACAGCAAATTAGTACAAATTGAAAGATTACACTTACCTTCTTGTAAAGTACTTCTAGTTATGCTGCTTACTGGTGTTGCAAATACTTGTTCTTTTGACTCCAGTTGTGAGAGCTGGCCCATTGAGTCTTGAAACGTTGACAAACTGGCATTCGCAGAGCACATTGTAATACCCAAATTTATCAAAACAATAAAAAACACCCACCACCACATTGAAAGGCACTTTCTGTGTGGTATACTGACTCTTGCAGTTTCATCAACACAAAAAAAATTAGAAAGTTTGCTCAAGTAGTATGACATGTAGCTTGTTTTACTGACATATCTGCTTGTGTTGTCTCTATCACCCAATTGTTCATAAATGCATGGGTATTTAAGTAATAAATTCAACTGGATGACGGTTGCAGCAGGGGATAAAATGGTTGGTGCAAGTGAGAATGGAATGTTGTTTGAGTCTAGAAATGGAATGGAGAATGCAAAACAGAGTGAGATAGACATAACAGGGCTGCGCATGAAGCATATAATGAGTGGGAAGATAGACATGGGAGATGATGGTAAGATAGTTATATCAAGAAATGGACAAGTACAAGAGACAAAAGTCTGACTGCCAAGTATGTCAATGACTCGAGTGATGAAGGTACCATAAGAGGGCCGAATGATGTAACTGTAAATACAATGACATGTCTATCAGACAAGGTGGGAGTTTTGAACAAATTATGAATACCAGTACTGTGTATAAGGAAAATCATACTGTGATTAAATATCACACACACAGGTTTGGTAACTACCTTCTCCAGGCAAGCAGGCCTATTCTGATCAAGGTAGAAATACCCAACTATTGTATACATACGACAGAAATGCCAAGAAATGGAAAACTTTATTTTCACATCATAAGAATTAGTACTTACAAAAGTGCACATTTTCTACCACAGCACTAGCATAAATTCTAAAAATTATGAGAGATATTAACAACTTACCCAGGCTATAGTAATGAGGAATGTGATGGGCAGCCCAATGCTATAACTAGAAAGCAAACATGGTAATGGTATTTTATCCCAGTAGTCTTGGTTATGTAAATGCAAACATGATATGTAGAAGGGCAAAGAACTCTGTGTGAGTAATGAGACAATGAAGACTAAGAAATTGAAAGCTGCTGTAGAGATGAGAGGCAGCAAAAGGCTAAAAAAAATATAGGTCTGGATGACTGCTAAGATTTGGTTAGTTAAAGGGATTAAAAATATACAAATGTTCCTCATGTTGGATGGAATGTGTAGTGGTCCCATAGTTGAAACTTGAGCAAGTACACTAACTATATTGTGTGTATTCTGATCCTTTGCTTTAGTGCCAAAGATGCCAACAGGACACTGTGCATTATTTATGTGGCACTTTCCTTCAATAAATAAATTTATATAAGCAATAAGCGCAGCATCTTGGAATTTTTCAGTGTGTAGTGCTTGACTACATTCCACAGGTCTTCTTATTTCTCCATCATTCTTTTTTTCCATATCCACTGCCAACAATCTTGTGAGTACTCTGCTTTCTTCACCTCCTTGATCAAAATGCATTCTGTAAGACATATCATTCCTTTTCTTACTGTTCACTTCTTAGGATTCTTTTTCTTAATTATGTGTATCTTTCTATGTCTACTTGCAGAA